>NW_012145967.1:794874-831343 GCF_000956105.1 Propithecus coquereli
TTTCTGATCTTATAACCACTGCACCCTCACTTCGGCGTCTGTGTCATGCATCGGTGTACTTTCTGCTTTCCAAGCCACCTGTACCATATGTCAGTACTGTGGTGGTCTCCTCCCCTGGAACAGTCCCCTTCTCTCTGCCTAGTGAAAGCCTTTCTACCCCTTAAGGCTGAGTTAGGTTCCAGGGCCCCACGGCTACTCCCGTGACTACTCCCACCCACAGGCGTCTCTCCCTCCGCAGCGCGCCTTGTTTCTGCTGTTTAGCCAATGAATCATCATATCACGGTCTAGTCTTTATTGTCTTATACACTGATTACAACGGACAGAATTTAGATGGCAATCCTAGATTCTAGTCTCCCCTAGACTGGAAACCCCATGAGGTCAGGGGTCACTGTGTTTGCTTCTTTGTAACTCCTACAGCATCAAGTGTTCTATACGCGAGAAGGACCAGAAACTGCTTGTTGATTGAATGAATAATAATCCACTCTTGAAAAAGCAGAGTTAGCAGCATTTATTAGTGAATCCAGTGATCTCTCAAGGACATTCTCTGGCTAAGCACTGGAAAATTGGAATATGAAGTAATAATTAAAGTTATTCTCAGGTCCTGAAGGGAGCCGAGAGGCTATTACTGCCCTGAAGTCCCCTGGAGATATCCAGAATGTCAGCCTAACCGAGCTTCCAGCTTGGGTTGCTTCCCACGTCTTGTATTTCTTCGGGCTGTGCTATGGGCTCCTAAGGCCTGATTTTCACAACTGTCACCCCTCGGTAGCCTTCATATTCAGTAAGTCCTTAGTGGTTTGAATTAAGCAAGGAATAATGTGTCTAACTTTTTGCTAGATATTTTGGAGAATGTCTGGGATATTTGTAAAAGATGTAAATGCTTTTTATACAAAATTTAGTTTTTGAACAATGCCTTTGGAATTCCCTAAGTAACTGAAACATACAGTCAGTGGTTGCGAATCTTTTTTTAACAATGGATTTGACTTTTGTAAATATCTAAATATCATTTTTAGCTATATCTGATTAATAAAATGGAGATTCAAATATGATAATATCATTTTAGCAAAAAACAAGGAGCACAAAGAAATAGAAAAAAAATCCGTGATTTTTGCACATGGCTTGTAAAAGGGCTTTGAAGATAATTCTAAAATAGAACTTTCAGAAATGTATTAAACTTTAGAAGCATTACTGTAATACCAATAGCTTTTACGTACTGCACATTTGTTGTGAGTTGTTAAGTACTCAGTATTTAAAATCTCATTTAATCCTAAAAGCAACCCCGTGGAGACGTATTTTTATGATCTCTGTTTCAGAGACATGGAGGCCTAAAGGTTAGAGCAGCTAACCAGGATTTGAACTCAGGTTTGTCAGACTCCGAGGTCTGTGCACCATTATCATGCCCACCTCGAAGGACAAATGCTGGTTGGATGTAGCTCAATCGATGAGCTACTAAGTTGAGGCCACTTATGGCCATTCATTGCACAACCCCAGAAGTTGTCATTCTCCCCCTGCTTGTAGCATATTTGGATAGTTTTAATGACAAATTTCTAGCAGATGGCAGTAAAGTGTCTCAAAGAAGGGGGTCTTTTCTTAATTCACAGTTGCTCAAAAGTTGGTGTCATTGCTCTGCAGTCACATGTATAAAGCAGGGTCCCTAAACCAGAGGAATTCAAAATCTTGAGAAGCTTCCAGATGAGCCGTGTTGGAGCTGACAAGTGAGAGTTCTTAACGTGTAGGCTCCGACAACGCCATTGCACTTGCCTGTTAACGGCATTGCCTGTCGTCCGTCTCTGGAGCGAACTAGATTCTCTCCTCATCTTCTTGGGTATTAATTTAGTTTAATGGAACAAAAATGCATTACAAATGTATTACATGGGAGATGCTCTGATGGGCCCCTGACAGGAGGCGTGAGGATGGGGAATGAGGGGGGATGAATGGGGGGACAGGGAGTGACGTGGGACTTCAGGGGAGGAGGCAGAGATGAGTAAGTCGTGGCCTCGACCTCAGTTTATAAACGGGGGTAGGAGACCTAGCGACATAAGTGCTATAATGGTGGGGGTTGGGGCATACACGAGCTCCTTTGGGTACACAGAGAAGATGCGTTCTGTCTGGCAGAGCTGGAGAAGGCTTCATGGAGGAGGTGACATTTGGGCTAACTCTTGAAGGGTGGGCAGGCCCAGACAAAAGGTGAAGGAAAACATGAGGCGAAAGCGGTGCAGCGGCTGCCGTGAGAGAGCGCTGTGCGGGGCTGGGGCAGGACGGAGCGGGGACCGTGGCAGGAGAGATGAAGAACCTTGACTGTCCTGGAAAGATTTCAGATTTTATATGGGCCATGGGGAACCGCTGAAGGTTTTTGAGCAGGGGAGTGGCATCTTTTGATCTTTCAATTTTCCAGAGATTGCTCCTTTTGCACATACAATTATTTGGGAGTGTTGGCTGTATTATATGGTACAAGATTGCATTTTTATTTTTCCTGTACAGAGGAGCCCTCTCAGGGAAAAGGACCTTATTGTGCTTTTAGCCTCTTTTGTTCAGGCTTAGTTTGATATTGTTTGCCATTTGCCCTCTCTCTCCTTTGATGCTTCTGCCAAGGGAAGAGTTATGCCACTGGCATCTTCCTGCTGACATCTGGGCCAGGGATTTGATCATATTACCACACGATTCCCTCCCCTCCCCCCTTTCCTCCCTTCCTTTCCCCTTCCCTTCCCTTTCCTTCTTTCCTCCCTCTCCCCTCCCTCCCTCCCTCTCTTCTTTCTTTTCTTTTCCTTTCCTTTTCTTTACTTCTTCCTTCCTTCCTTCCTTCCTTTCTTTCTTTCTCTTTTCTTTCTCTCCCTCCCTCTCCCTTTCTCCTTTTCTCTTTCTTTCTTTCTTTCCCTCTTTCCTTGTTTCTCTCTCTCCCTTTCTCCCTTCCTTTCTCTCTCTCTTTCTCCCTTCTTTCCTTCCTTTCTTTCCTCCTTTCCTTTCCTTTCCTTTTGCCTTCCCTCCCCTTCCCCTCCCTCCCCTTCCCCTCCCTCCCCTTCCCCTCCCTCCCCTTCCCCTCCCCTCCCCTTCCCTTCCCTTTCCCTTTCTTCTTTCCTTATCTCACTCTGTTGCCCAGTGCAGTGGTGCGATCATAGCTCACTTCAGCCCCAAATTCCTGGGCTCAGGCGATCCTCCTGCCTCAGCCTCCAGTGTAGCTGGGACTAGAGGTGTACCACCATGCCCGGCTAATTTTTAATTTTTTTGTAGAGACAAGGTCTCTGTTGCTCAGGCTAGTCTCAAACTCCTGGCCTCAAGTGATCCTCCTGCCTCAGCCTCCCAAGTAGCTGGGACTACAGGCGGGAGCCACCGTGCCTGGCCCGTGATGATTATTTTCAGTGAATCAGATGGGTCAGGGAGTAATTTGTTATCAGAGTCCATGGGTTGAAAACCCCAGAAAGTTTAGGAGTAAGAGAGTTGGAGAAAGAAGTGCACAGACAGAGAGGTGGGACAAGCATCAAAGCACAGGACAGTATACTACGGATTGAGAGAGACCTCAGAATAGAAGGTGCTTCTCTTGGGATTCACACCACAGGCCTTGGCAGGCAGCCCACCCTTATCACCATTAATTTCCAGAGTTCAGAATCAGGCGCCACACCCTGGTGTTAAGCTGTTAACCTCCAGCATCAAGGCCACAGCGGCTGGGGAGAATTCCTGTGTCAGTTTGTGGCCTGGTCGGTGTCCTTCATCTGGAGGACTCCGGGACTCTTGTCCAGTCCCCCGATGCTGGCATTCCGTATATACTTCCGTTCTCCCACTCCTTGACTCCAGGACACACACACAGCGCGGAGTCTTCCTACAGTGGGCCATGACGCCGCAGTTGCAGTGTGTGTGTGTGTGTGTGTGTGTGTGTGTGTGTGTGTGTGTGTATACAGAAGTGTGTAGCCTTTCAATGCATGGGGTATGAATCTCCTTCCAGATCTTTTTTTCTTCTACTGCCTGAAAGAATAAAACCTTAAGTCATGTGGATTGTCTGAGGAAGTCAAGGACATTTCTAGAGCCTGGCTCTTCCAGCGAAAGTCTACTCTAGGTCTCCAGGCAAGTTCTCCCATTGGGGAGTTCACTTCCTCCAGTCGTCCTTGCCCGGGGCTGTGAAGTTACAGCCACACCCACACCACCAGCAGAGGGCGCCCTCAACCGTAGAAGCTGGTGGGAATGCTTGGAAAGCCAAGCAGTGCGAACGGAGGGAGAAATGCAGCTCTGACTCTCAATTTAAAATCTGATGCCCTAAGTACTTTTGTAGCGAAGAAACCCTGACCCATCCTGAAAACAGACCGCTTCAGCAAGAAGGTATTTGTTAGCGTTTACATTAAATGACACTGTTTAAATTCCTGGATCAAGGTCAGCACAATGTTTATGCTCAGAGTAACACACAGCTAAGTTATTCCTCAAAGATCCCCAGAAGCAGGGCAACTCCCTGACCAACCGTTTAATTGTTTCTCGGCGGTTCCTAACTATCGAGTCACAGAACCATCAGTCACCACTGGTCTCAGGCCTGGACCAGAGCTTTGTGAAGCCGGATTTCTCTTTGGCGTTGGCCCAGATTCACGCCGGCTAAACGCGCAGTGCCCGACTGTGTCCAATGCCCACTGTCTGCTTGGGCCATCGCAGCTGGCCAGCTGCGCTAAATTAAAATTGAGAAGGCCGCGTGGTGAAAATGCAGTCAGAAACAGGAAACTGGACGTTGCCCAAACAATACCTATGTACAGGGAATACCCCCGAGGGCATTCTGAGTTTCCACGCTGAAGACACAGCAGTCCAGGAGCCGTCACCAGGTGTTAGTCGGAATCGGGCTTTTTCCTTTGGAATTTGCTAGACAGCCAGTGTCCAGGTTTTAGGATCTAACTCTTTTTCTCTCAGCTCTAGGCGGATAATCGCGTTCCTTTACAACATCATCTGAGACGTGTTACAGGGAACGATGCCACTGCTTCCTTGACATCAGGTGTGCATCTCTGAGAAAATTACAGGAGAACGCCCCAAATTCCTGACTACACTTGAGACGATGCATCTTGGTCTTTTATAGGGGTGGTGAGGACACGTCTGGTCAGTGGGTGAAGCTTTCTGCCCTTTTCAAATTCCAGGGAGAAGGAGGGACCATACTGTGAGCAAAACCCACCTCCCACCTGTCTCCTGTGGAGACCTACCAAACAGCAACACGGCCAGATAAGCACCAGGCAGGGGGGGCATAGCAGCGCAGAGGAGACTGGAGGGAGAGTGGAGTCCGTGAGGTCGGAGTCCATCAGCACAAGTTTCGGAGAAGGAGCTCCTGTCCTCCTTGCGATAGGAAGGCCAGTGCACACAAGCAGAAACTTCGGGGAAGCCGCTCCAGCCTCCTGCAGTGGGAAACAACGGTTTCTGTTTGTCCTGGCCTCCCTCGTTCAGATGGTTCTCGTCAGCTATGTGCAGATTGATTCCATTTGCAAAGCTCTCCTGGCAGTCTCGGTGGAGGACGCTTGGTGGCAAATCTTTGGCATTTTCTGATCCTGCCCAGGCCCTGCTCTTCTTGTGTAGTTTCTTGGCGCTCTGGCTGCTAAGCAGAAATTGGCTAAGCAGAGGCTACTGCTGAACAAAGCCAAATGTAAAACAGAACACTGGAACGCCAAGTGGAGTGATTTTCTAAATGGCGGGGGATGGGAATGCGGGGGACAGCGAGGGATCAGGAAAGGGAGGGGCTTCCTCAGAACCCACGGAACCGTGCTCTGGGGAAGGGCGGTCCGGCCCCATCTCCCACATCCTAACTCTGAAAGATCGAAGGTTGCATCCCCCGACTCTGCGCTCTTACCGTGAAATATCTGGGTTCCCCCCAGTGCCACTCTCTCACTTTCTGGCCCTCAAGAAACAGAGCGGTCCTGAGACCCTGACACCTCTCTTCTTCCCACCCTCCTGCAGCCCGGGGGCAGCCTCCTCCTGGCCCTGTCCCCACAGGAGCGGGTCGCCCTCCTCCGCTGGATGCCACCACTGAGGCAGCAGGGAAGGGACTCACGGTGGGAGGAACTGCCCGCTGGGGTGGAGAGGGGCGCTGCTGTCCACGGGCCCTTGGCTGGCTTTCCCAGGGACTGACAGCGAGCGTCGTGTTGCTCCGGTCCTTCACTCTGCTGTCTGGATTAATCTCCCCACGCCTGGGTCACCGGGTCTGAGCTTCAGGTGGAGACCTGGGTATTAGGAGGCAGGGAGGCCCACTGGCTTCAGCCCAAGATGATTGTCCCGGCCTAGAAAGACGGTCCGCGCGCACAGGCACACTAAGGCCGCCTCGCAGTTCCCCAGTCCGAAATTCGGAAGGTGCCATGGACCGCGTGCAAAGTCGCCCCCACGCTGGTGCCCCAGCTTCTTAGGTCCCCTCTGCGGAGTTGGAGCCTCTCCAGTGTCCTTGCGGACCTGTTGTATACACACACTCACGTACTGTCCACAGCTGGTAGCCTGTCATGCATGTGGTTCCACGCCTTGCTGTTTTTCACTTTTTTTTTTTTTTAAGGAGGGGAGGATAGGACTCTGTTTCTCACTTTTTAAAATGGCTGCATAGTGTTTCGTTGAATGAATTTCCATCATGTATTTAGTGAGTCCTGTACACATGGGCATCGGTGGTTTCCAATCTTTTGTTATTATAAAAAACAAAGTTGATATTTTGATCCTCACATCTTGTGTTTGTTTCCCAAAGGCTCAGCGCTCAGAGGAGAGAGGAGCGTGGTCCACGCCCCACCTCTCTGCCAAGCCTGGCGCTGGGTTCGAAGTTCCATACCACTCAGTCAAACACATCCAGGTTTGCTTTTTCATTCCCCCTAATTCTCTCCAACTTGCCGTGCTACCAATTCCAGTGTTCACTAAATTAGGTCATTTTATGTTTTTCTTTCTCCTCTTCTGCCCGCACTCTCCTCCAACCTTGGGATTTAGTTGTAACCAAAGTACTGCTTCAGCTAGTGATGTTACCAGTCTCCTAAGGACATAAGGTATTGAATTCCCTACAATCGTGTGGCATGCTGTAATTTGCAAAGCACCTCCATGTAGCATTCTTTCATTTGATTCCTACACAAAATTTTTGAGGTCAGCAGGACATTTTCTAGATGAAAAACTGAGGCTCGGAGGAACTGTGTGGCTTGCCCAAGGTCACCTAGTTGCTAAATGGCAGAGACAAAACTCAAAATCAGACCATCTAACTCTCTGCCTACTGCTTTTCTAATATGCATTTAACCCTTTGCCATGTATTTGACATCAAACTCAGATAGAATGAGGCTATTCAGACAAGAGGAATTATGGACTAATTTATTCACATTGATTTTTATTTATTTATTACAAAAAAAATTGTTTTGAGAGACAGGATCTTGTTCTATCACCCAGGCTGGAGTGCATGCAGTGGCCTGATCATAGCTCGCTGCAGCCTCAAACTCCTGGGCTCAAGCTATCCTGCCTCAGCCTCTAGAATAGCTGAGACTACAGGTGCATGCCACTGGCCTGAGCTAATTTTTTTTTTTTTTTTCATAGAGATGGAGTCTCATTATGTTGCCTAGGCTGGTCTTGAACTCTTGGGCTCAGGCAATCCCACCTCGGCCTCCCAAAAGCCCTGGGTCTATAGGCATGAGCCACCATGCCCAACCTATATCGATCCACTGGGATAGTGCACAACATAATTAGGGCAATGCCAGTTGTCTAGGGAGCAGGCGAAGGTGCGTTGGGGAGCTTCCAGGGCTGGAAGCCTCTGGCCTCAAAGCACACGCCTAATGTGGAAGTCAGGGTGTGGGCTTGCGAGTTGGCGAACAGAAAGAGAGGAGAAGAATGTACACTTACGGAGAGTTCGCCACGTGCACGCTTGCTCCTTAATCACTCACAGCACTTGGGAAGGACACTCGTGGAGATCTGACACGGCCGCGCCAGGTCCCACAAGGTCTCACGGTGCTCTGCCCAGCAGATGGGGGGAAATTCT
This sequence comes from Propithecus coquereli, assembly GCF_000956105.1. Taxonomy (NCBI): domain Eukaryota; kingdom Metazoa; phylum Chordata; class Mammalia; order Primates; family Indriidae; genus Propithecus; species Propithecus coquereli. The sequence continues at coordinate 802,805 of NW_012145967.1, forward strand.
CAAGGCAGGCAAGGGGCTTCGTAAGTGGCAATCGATGCCCAGTGCTGAGCGATAGACTCTGAGCTCATCTTAGAACCACGTCTTCTCTCTGGGACTCAGGTCCGGTTTCGCGTGTGTGGCTCTTTCCTCCCTCAGGATGGGGCTTCTCTCCAGCGGCTTCTCAACTCTTGGAGCGCAAGCTTCTGACAGCTCTGCCACATGTGTTCACTCCGCAAGCTCCGGGCCACTGCCCGGCTGCAGTGAGTGGTGCTGAGAAGGAGGTGCGGACGAGGCTCATTGTCACCGTCCCCCCCAGACAGCTGAGCAGCCCCACGCGGGCGGGGTACAAGAGAAGACACGAACACTCGGCACACTCTGGAAGGAGAAAGCCACGCTCCCCGGGGGCACTGCTGGGAGAGTGTGGAGAGAGGCCAGGGCTGCGCTGTCACAGGCTCAGATGCTGGGACTTCAGGACTTATCTGCAGGCGGTGGGGATGACTGAGGAGCTCTGAGGAAAGGAGTGATGAGATCAGGCATGCATTTTAGAAACACCCCTCTGTCAGCAAGCGATTCATTTTTTCCCTAAACACCGAGAGCACGTGCCGATGACCTGCGTCTCCCCAGATTCGTCTGTGGAAGGCCTAACTCCCAATGCGATGGTATTTGGAGCTGGGGCCTTTGGGAGAGAATCAGGTTTGGATGAGGTCACGAGGGTGGGGCCCTCGTGATGAGATTAGTGCCCTTAGAAGAAGAGATACCAGAGCTCTCTCTCTTCTCCACGCCCCTGGAGGAAAGGCTGTGTGAACGCACAGTGGGAGGGCGGCGTCTGCAGTCCAGGAGGAGGGCTCTCGGCAGAGCTCCGCCATGCTGGCCAACCGATCTGGGACTTCTGGCTTCCAGAACCACAAGAAAGAGATTTCTGTTGAAGCCATGCAGTCTGTGGTACTTTGTCACAGCTGCTCAGGCTGACTAGCACAGTGCACGACCATCTGGCCAGCAGCGAACACAGAGCCCTTGCCCTCACGGAGCTTGCAGTCTAGTAGGGAGGAGGGGGAGGCATGAAATGAACAATCCATGTGAAATATGCAGAGTTACTAATTGTGAAAGAGTAACAGGTTGGGGAAGACAGGAGAAGACTTTCTGAGGCTGTGACCCTCAACCTGAGACCCCAAGGATGAGCTGGGGGAAGCCGGGGGAAGCAGGGGACAGAGTACCCCATGCTTGGGAACGCGTGTGGGAAGCCCTTAGGTGAGAAAAGTCTTTGGGAACAAGTGACAAGGGAAAGTGTCACTAGAGGGAGAAAGTGACATAAAATAAGACGGCGCTGGTGGGTGACAGTTCATGTAGGAACCTGTTTGTCTTGTTAAGGGGTTCAGGTTGCTATTCTTAGTGCATCGGGAAGCCCTTAAAGGGTTTCAGTGAAGAAGGGAAATGATCCAGCTTTCATGTTTGAAACTCACTCCGAGGGAATAACATGAGGCCGGGGTAAGGGGGATGTCAGGTGGAACGGGACAGGGCTGTTGCAGCCGTCCTGCGTCCTGCAGGGAGGGCATGGAGAGCGCCGCAGGCGGTGGGAACAGAGAGAGGTCTGTGCGCTGAGGGCCGGTGGGTAGATGGGTGGGGACAGAGCAGAGGCTGAAGACGCTGCAGGCACCGCAGCTGGGAGGAAGAGCGTGAGTCTGACTTTGAGCAAATGATTCTGGTGGGAGGTTGGAAACACACCCGGCCTGCGCAGAAAGGAGTTAGCACAGTGGGCCTGACACTCTGTCCTTAGAAACACCTGTCTGCAGGGTTGGCCCTTGGCTGGTGTTTGGGAACTTGGCTCTCAGTGTCCCAGTCGACAGTAAACTGATACAGTGGTTCTCCGCGGCTAGACTGTGCAAAAATTATGATTTGTTCTGGACACCTACCGTCCTTCTGGGAGTCTAGAATTTTGGTATGTGCTAGGCAGGGGGTGTGGATGTGACCAGCGCCCAGTGAAGACCTTGGACGCTGAGTCTCTAATCGGCTTCCCCGGGCAGAAACATCCCGTGTGTGTTGCTGCAGTTTTGGGGCTGGGGGAAAGTGGGCTCTGTGTGGCCCCTCCTGGGAGGGAAAGGGCACAGGAGAGCCTCCCGCGTGTCCCTCCAGACTCTGCCCGCCTTTGCCCTTGTGCTCCAGCTTCTGTCCTTACTACGCCACATAGTAAACCTTAGCCATGAGTTCAACTGCACCTGAGCCCTGTGAGTCCTTCTGGAGAATCTCTGAGGGATGGGGTGGTCTTGGGAGCCTCTGACACACAGCCTCAGGATTTATTTACTTATTTTTTGTAGAGATGGGGTCTCACTATGTTGCCCAGGCTGGTCTTGGACTCCTGACCTGAAGCGATCCTCCTGCCTCAGCCTCCCAAGGTGCTAGAATTACAGGTGTGAGCCATCGTACCTGGCCCAGCCTCAGGATTTAAATTTGGGAGTAACCAGTATGCAGATAAAACGGAAACCATGGGAGTAGCTGAACTCAGCCAGGAAAAGTGAGTAGGACACTGAGGAATTCCGGGACTTAGGGATAACCAGAGGGAGAGGATGTGCAAAGGAGGGCCAGAACTCAGACCGTAGCATTGAGGAATGTCTGCTGGATTTAGCACCAGGGCATCAATGACCGTGGCAACACAGTCCCCGTGGGCAGTTATGGGGAGAGGTGGCCGCTTAGGGAGCGTGCGGAGGAGAGCGATTCTCTCAAGTGTGACTATGGAAGGAGCAGAGAGGTAGCAGAGAGGAATGTGGGGAAATGCAAACTTATTTTAATTTTTTTTTTTGAGACAGGGTCTCACTAGGTTGCCCAGGCTGGAGCGTAGTGGCACAATCATACTCACTGCAGCCTTGAACTCCTGGGCTCAACCGATTCTCCGGCCTCAGCCTCCTGAGAAGCTGGGACTGCAGGTGTGCACCACCACGTCTGGCTGATTTTTTATTATTTTGTAGAGACGAGGTCTCGCTATGTTGTCCAGGCTGATCTCAAACTCCTGGCCTCAAGCGATCCTCCCACCTTGGCCTCCCAAGTAGCTGGGATCACAGGCGTGAGCCACTATGCCTCGCAGTTTTTTTAAGGTGGAAGAAAACATGATTATTTATTTTCTCTGCCCACTGTATGACAGACTGTAGGCTAGACTCCAGTGATGCAAATGGACACTAGGTGTGAGCTGGGACTCACGGGGTCCAGCGCAAAGACAGACGGGAACCCAGTGTGCCGAGCGTTAGAAAAGCAGAGTGCACAGCCCCATGGGTGTTCAACCGAACCTCAGAGTTTCTTTGAGGGAGGGACTTTTAATCTGGAACTTGAAGAATAATTTTTAAAAGGATGGATATATAGATGGTTTCCGATTTATGGTGGTTCAACTTAAAAATTTTGACTTTGTGACGGGTTTATTGGAATATTAAATGCATCTTGTGATATTTTGACTTCCCATGGTCTTGTTCGGACGCACCCCCTCTGTAAGTCGAGGAGCATTTGCAGCTACAGGTAGGACTTCAGGGTTGGTGGTGAGAAGTGGGTGGAGCTTTCGTATGATGACTTTCATGTTCTTGTGGGGCAGGGTGTTTTTCCATCCCAACCTGCTTCCTGAGGTCTGGCACATTTTAGTCCTTGGTCATACAGCTTCAGACGGAGACGTCGTTTCGGCGTTGTGACACACCGGAGACAGGCGAGCAGGACGCCCAGGTGAGCACTGGGCACAGTCGATGGGCTTTAAGATCTGCTGTCCGTGGTCCTGTCCCTGCCGCGGCTTTCCCCTCTTTCCTTCTTCCACCCTTGGGTCTGCAGAGCCAGCTCCGCCTGGCAGTGAAACTGGACAGAACAGAGTGACTGGCAGATCAGGTCAGGCGCCAAGCGCAAGACTCCTGGCGCGTGGTGGACAGCGAGGAGGATGGGCGGGGAGGCCGGGCCACGCGGGAGCCCTGGTGCTGCCGCCGGACGTGTAGTGCCCTGCAGAGGGCTGGGGGATTCTCTCAAGGTGGAGGCTTATCTGCTGCGTCCTCCTATGGACTTGCCAGAGATTAGAACATGCCTCTTGAATCCAAAGTCAGGTAGAATTGCAATGTTCCTCTGGATTTGTGTCTGTACTGATCTGTGAACCGCGAGACTGTGTCCCCTCTCTCCCTTCTGTGATAAGAGATACCGTGTTGGGTTCCACTTAGCAGTAGGGGTGAGGCCGTCTCACAGTGAAATGTGGCAGGACCACGAGCTCGAGGAGAAATGGTAAAATAATTTCCAGGGAGCACTGGCGAGAGAGCTGCCTAGGGAAGCCTGCTCGGGCTGCTGGACGGCGTGGACGCGGCCTGCTAGCGTGACACTGAGGAGTGTTGGGGGCTGCTCTGCCTGCGGAGCACACGGGCAGGGGAGGGCAAGGACATGGAGAACACGGTCAAGACTGAGGCCGAGGTGCTGGGACACGGGGTCTGAGCGCCCAGGGAGAGAAGTGGAGACAGAGGAGAGGTAAAGACAGGTGGGGAGAGCGCACACATCGGGGCGGTCGAGGGCCTGGGAGCCCCTGTGCTGACGAGGGATGCATTCAGTGGGAGCTGGGGAGAGATCTGGAAGGACAGGAAGCGGTGGTTGGGCAGGAGGGTATTTGCATTCACAACCTCAGAAGTGGAGAAGTTCTGAGTAACAAGCAATTCAGGATGTGGCCTCAGGAGGGGCATTGCTGAGCCTTGTCATCAGTGGGACCCTCTCTTTGCTCCGACAGTCACATGGCTTTTCTCCTCCCTCCAGCCTCTGACGCGCCTCCCTTCCCAGCTACCCTTTCCCGCTTTCTGGTCCAGCGAGAGGAACTCGCAGCATCTTTTCTTACTTCCGGAGCAATTTGTTCCACATGTGTCTGATTCATTTGTGTATACAGAAACTCGAAATCTTCAGTGTCCAAAAATCCTTTCAACTATTTTTTTCTTCCCTTTCTTAGAAACAGGAAGTTGTGTTTGGCCGAGGACAAACTCTTTCAGCGCCCCTGGGACTTACAAGATGTTTGGAATGAGGAACGGTGAGGTCCGGGCAAGGCTGTTCACTCTCTCCTTTCCTGGGGCAGTTGTGCGTCTGCCGGGGGTAGGCTGGACAGCTCGTGGGGATGGAAGACTGGCCAGAATGTTCCTGTCTCTTTTCGCTGAGCCCAAGGCCTGGGGGAAAGTATGTTCTAGAAGAGACAGGTGGCTTTCTCCCTCCCTGCTTATCGACACAGTTCAGCATGTACTTGTGCGTTAGGTGGCATCTCTCTTCCCAGTACTCGAGCAGTGGCTGTGAGGAACCCCTTTGTTTATTTTGGGGAGTGTGGGTTGGCCAGAACTCAATTTTAAGCAAGGCCTGCTACTTCCTAAGTGGAATGTCAGAGACGCTCCCCGTCTGAAGAAGAGTGAAGCGGGAAGCACGGCGCGGGTTGTGAAGGGGCACACCTGGTTGATAAGTCCGGCAGGGTCCTTCCGAAGGGTTGACCCAGAAAGCAGACAGGTGTCTGGGAGGGGCCGGCGTGGTGAAGGGGAACCGTGGGCACCACTACCCACGCTGCTCACTGGGCACTCTGGTTTTACTTCCCTGTGGCATGCTTGCTTGTGTTGTTTAGAATATTTGCATGTGTGAGGTCAATACAACCATGGTATTTGTCACCTTAATGATCACCCACATTGAACCAACAAAAATGTCACCTTGGATGGGTGACCTCTTTCTTTTTCACGTTCCACGTGCAGCTTTCCCGAAGCTGTAAGCTGAGCCAGGGGACTGCAGGAAAACGCGGTACTGGGCAGAATTTTCCCCGTAAGACAGGCTGTTCTTCAGTCGCAGGCCACCAAAGGAGAGCAGCCTCTGTTTTTGTTCCTCGAGGGCTGGAGTGCTGCTGCGTCGCCCCCTCCTGCGCTTTCTGTCCCCGTGCCTGAGGAGGGTGCATGCTCAAGGCCCGGGTGGCTGGTCGCTTAGCCACGGGGACGTCTAGCCACGGGGACGCAGGGCAGGGACGTGCTGCTCTGCACCTGGGGAATTCCCTCCCACTGCACAGAGAGAAGAGTGGGTGGGGAAGGACGGAGGAGAGGTCTCAGGGACAGTAACTTAGCTCTACCTAAGATGTCGCCACCACTGTCCTCATGGTGTTCACCCCATTCCTGGGTTTTGGGGTTACGTATCCAGTAATTTAGCTTCAAATCGCCGTAGAGACAAAGGAAAGTGATGAGGCTGTGAGAGCAGAAATCTGGAAACCCACGGGTAACACTACGTCTATTCTCTTTGGCAAATTCCACATTCCTGTTCACTCTTCCAGAGAAACTATTCCGAATCCCCAGACAACAAAGGGGACCCTGCTGGCTCCTAGAGGGACTTGGTGAGCTGGGGCAGAGCACATGGAGCAAGGTTGCAGCGGGGCTCATGAGCCTCCCCTTCTGGGGCCAGGGGAGACCTGGGCACGGGGACTCTGGGCCGGGTGGCAAAGCCTGGCGCACCCGGCAATGCAACTGTACAGACTCAACCGTGCAACGCCCACGACGCCTCTCTCCTTTCCTGCCTGGACCACAAGTGGAAAGTGTCAAGACAAAGCAAAAGCCAATATACCCTTGAGAACTTTCCGATTGTTCCAGTCATTTGCGGTTTTGGTTTTTCTTGGGTGGAGGGTGGGCATTTAGAAACAATGAAGCGTGCTGCAGAGGACGGCAGGAAGAACTGTGTGTTTGGACACCGGGAAAGAGGAAAGGTCCTCATCAAGGGGTCCACTTGGTTAAAAGTCCACGCGTGAAGGATATAGACCCCAGCGGACATCATCAGAGAGCAAGCTAGGATCTGGCGGGAACATGGGTCCCACCACCGCTGCCAAATGTTTCTGGGGGAGAGGAGTGGTTTGCTACAGTGGGTCAGGGAACAGTGATATCGTGCACTTTTGTAAATCCGCAAAACCCTTTGGTCAGCTATAGGGGAATAAAGGGCAGAGAATAAACCCCAGACAAAGATTCACTTATCTTAAGGATGAAAGGTTGGAAATTCACTATGATGTTAGTGCCACCTTTGAAACACGTTTGGCAGGTTCTCGGAGGATTCAGATTAATGACCAAGGTGCCTACTGAGTCCGGACCTTCCATCAGAAGGCAGCACCAGCTTGCATTAGGAGCACTGGCTGGAAAAACCAGATGCTCAGCAGAGGAAATACAGTCTTTGTTTCTCTGCGCTGAGAAGGTGGTCGTGGTTGGCTGGGGCAAATAGTGGTGTGTCTGCCTCTGCAGATCTGTTTTCCGAGTCCCTGGGCTGCAGCTGTTGAGTTTCCAGACACAAACAAGTATGCGATCTGCGAGCCTGGCCGGGCCCACACGCCAGGGAGAGCCAAGCTGGATTCCATTCTGCTTTGCACATCAGCAGCTCTGCTGCCAGCTGAACTCCAGGGCAAGAGCTGTGCCTGCTAATGATGCCAGCAGTGCGGATGGCACAGCTGGCCGCGCCTGGGCCATTGGTGGGGGACACACACATTAGTGGGGGGATTATTTGGGGGAGAATGAGAAATGGAAGGAGATGAAGAGTTGCAGAAACATTCATCAGCCTCCACAAAACTGGTGCGCAGCAAAGACAAAATCTGGTTTTGCTCGTCTTCGGCAAGCCTGTGTGTGTGCTTGTTTATGCTTAGGTAAGCCGGCCTCCCACTCGCTAGCAAGAGTGGGCAGACAGGAAAGCGTGGTCAACTCCATGTCCGCTGCCACCACGCAGAGACCAGCTGCGGGGACAGTAGGGGGTGGAATCCCCTTGTGCCCCAGAAGCCTGAGTCGCCGTTCACACCGGGGCTCCGTATGGCGTTATTTCTCCCCATGGCACCCTATCTGTGAAAGGGGCTTGACAGAAACCTGCAGGGAGGCCAGAGGGGTCAAAAGTAAGGAAAAAAGAGAAGATGCCAATTTAGGTATTTTCCTTCTTTGCTAGAATGTCATTTCTTGATGTCATCTCTTTTTTCTCATCCATTTGTGACCAAGGATCGCGTCCCTCCACACCAGGCCATATGGAACTGAGCCAGAGTCCCTCTGAGCCGGGGGAGAGATGAGGGGTATGGAGCAGAATAGGGGGTTTGGGAGACTCCCAAGTGGCTTTCAGACACCGGGCTGGGGGCACCATCTGGGGTCAAAGGCTCACTGAGACAGTCGCACGTGACTTGGGCCAAAAGAGTTGCAAGGTGCGGATGAAATGTGGTGTGGGTCGGGTGGAGAGCAGGTGCTGCGGTTGGGATCATGTTACCTAGATACAGGTTTAGAATTCCTGGGATTCCGAGAGAATCTGTGCTTCCAGCTAAAATAAAATGAGGCAGGCCAGCCTGTGAGGGCGACATGGGGAAGCTCAGAGTGGAACGGGATGTTCTTTGCTAAGAGTAAGGAGCCCAGGGGCATCGCACAGCTACTGTGGTCTCTGAGTCGGAAGTTCCTGCTAGACAGGGATTTTTCAAAGTGTGGTCCCCAAACTAGCAGCCTCCACCTCACCTGGGAACTTGTTAGAAACGCAGATTCTCAGGCCACCCAGGCCCACTGGATCAAAAAGTCTGGGGGTGGGGCCCGCAATCTGTGTTTTAACCAGCCCCCAGCTCACCCCAATGCCCATCAGCGCCAGAGAATCATTGGTCTAGATCATGCAAATGAAAAGTCGCCGGCACGAGCTGGATTCAGCAAGCTTGCAAGAATCCGAGGCAGGCACGTGCCAGCTGCCCCACGTGAGTCCAAGGTGAGCTGACCTGGTTTCAGCCTCCATTCCTGGGCTCTGTGTTCCTGCCCTTTCCAAAGAAATAATGAACCAGACCAGACCACTACATTGGCATGAGATCACACTTTAGTTCAGAGACACATTTGCATAAATACTTGAAATGGATCCACCCCTGCAGGTGGCAGCCTGAGAACATGTGGCTCTCCACAACCGTGCGGCAGCCCCGGAGGCGATGGATTTTAACGCTGAAGACAGTCCCGGTCATTTCTGAAGACAGCCTGGGGCGTGGCAATGGAGCTTGCGTTGACATGCGCCACCCACTCCCCGCCCCACACTGCTCTTGTACTAGTTTTTTCCCCCCTGAGGTAGACTATTTATCGGGGGAAACCAGATAGAAAAGAATTTTCTTCATCTAACGTTGCTAGTCCTTTGCAAACAGGCTGACTCTGAGTGTCCTGTTCGGGTCAATAAGTGCACTTTTAGCTTTTAACCTATGCCCTCTACTGGCCCCCGAGCAAGGTCCAGTCCACTAGACAGTTGACGTTAGGATCTGTCCTCACATCCCCTCTCCGCCTCCCCTTATGAATTCATGCAGTACCCGAGGGGCTGCGGCAATGGGAGGCCCGGGCGGGCCATGCCATCTCGATACGTACGGTCACCACATTGGGGACCTTGTCTGCACCCCAGCACCCCACGTCCAGCACAAGACCAGCCCCTGCCCCGCTGGATCACAGGGGGCACAGCTGGCTTCCGCAGGGCTTGGCATCCTCAGGTTTCAGAGCTTTGTTGCAGGCGGCGGAGGCCTGGCCGGAGGGGTCCCTGCATTCCACAGTTCGCCGCTGCCAGCCGGCTCCGCAGGTGCCCGAGCACTCAGACCAGTCCCCCAGCACCCACTGCGCGTGCAGCAGCGGCTGGATGACGTTGGTGGTTGCTCTCTCTTTGCTGTTCTGCACGTTGAAGTCCACGTCGTTAGGAACGAAGAAAGTGTATTTGACTTTGGGGGGGAAGACCTCACCAGGCACTGTCAGGAGCTGCACGGTCAGAGGCTCGGGTAGGGGCCGGAAGCTCTGCAGCCGCTCCAGGGTGGCGATGGAGCCGCTGTACTTCAGGATGGTCCCCTTCACCAGGATGTCCTGCTCTATGGCGGAGATGGCCAGGTTGCCGTTGAGCAGGTACCGCCCGTCGGCCGTCTTCACGGCTAGGTAGTTGCCATCGTTCTGCACCCCGGGGTGGCTCCGCTGTTTCACGTCGATGTTAGTGGCACCAGCTGGGATGGTGACGATGTCATTGTAGCCATAACTGTGACAGGAACAGACAGACACCGTTAGGACCAGTGGCAGTGCAGTGTGGGTCATGAAGGTGCCTTGGAGACTGAAGTGGGTACCCCAGAGGGCTGGGGGTGGGCAGGCAAAACCAGCGAGCAAATGATTAAGCAACTGCCCCCAAATTCTAAACAAATTAGCTGCCGAGGCAGATGGGAATGGCTTGTATGTTGGGGTTTTCAAGGGTTTTTGCTTCGTCTGGCAATTCTATTTCAAATGTGTGGGTTGAGGAGTTTAGCTATGTGGTCTTGACGGTGGCACAGAGAGGAGGAACGTGCAGAGGGGCTGGAAAGCCGCCGCGGAGCAGCCAGACCTGGCGCCTCTCAAATGAGATCTCGATGCCTCTAGTTCCTTGCACTGCTATAAAACTTTGCTAGGCCACCGCCATACCCAGAGCTCAAACCCACGTGGGAAATCTGTTCACACCCCCGTTCCAGATCTGAGCATGATGGAAACCTCACACCACCTCTCGGAGTCAATCGGCTGCTAGTATTTGGTTAATATGGCCCCAGGGCAGGATCGGGGTGAAGCCTGCTGCTTTGGAGCCACCTTCCCGGTGTGCCCAGACACTGGGAGCACTGTGCTTCTGGGGGGATAAGATGTTTGGGAAACTATTTCAAGTCCATTACAGGCATAGGGCTTTGTGTGGGCCAGAAAAAGCTTAGCTCGTTGTTCCCTTCTGGGGCTCCAGGCTGCGCAGGCTAGGGGCATGCCCAGTGGGCGCCAGCTGCCTAGTCTGGGCCCGGGAAGGTATCCACAGCCCCATCTGTCTAATGCCCCACGCAAGGCGGCTGAGGAACCCAGCACCGGAATAGCTCGTGCTTCTTTTTTCATATCCTTTGAGCTTAAATTTGAAAAAAGTCACAGATTGTCTGCTATAGGCTGATCTGTTCTCTGAGGCTGGTGAGATGAGAGGGTTAGAGATAAAGATAGGCACACACACCCACAGAACGGGGCAGGGTGGGGTCAGCTTCAGGAGGCAGAATACCCGGAAGTGAGCGCTTTCCAAAACCCCGAGGGATGCGGGTGGGAGTGGTGGGAGGAGGGATGGATGCTCCCGGAGAAGTACGAGCACAGGTACTGGGTGCCGGAGGGCACAGTGTGGCCCATTAAACACCTGTCCTTGCCTCTGCTCTCCAGGAAGTGCATGGAATGGCAGGAAAAAAGCCGTCTAGGTCTTAAGAAAACTGGGTTCTCTTTCTGGCTGTCATTAACTATCAATATGACCTTAGAAGGGTCACTTAATATTTTTGTGGATTAACTTCTTTTCTTTCTTTCTCTTTTTAGAGATGGGCTCTTGCTGTACTGCCCAGGCTGGTCTCGAACTCCTGGGCTCAAGTGATCTTCCCACCTCAGCCCCGCTGTGTGGCTGGGACCATAGGCATGTGTCACCCATGCCCAGCTAAGTGCCTTCATTTCTTCATCTGCAAAGTGACAAAGAATAGTATTGGCCTTGCCCACTCCATAGACTTATTTTACGAATCAAATGAGACCGTGGAAGTGAAAGCGCTGTGGAAAATACTAGCAGTTTTATGAATGGGGGGCATTACTATGTTAGGAAAGTATCCGGAGTTCTCAGATTCATGAGAGCTCTGAGGCTGCCGAGGCCCCTCCTTTGTACCCCTTTTCTGAAGATCCATCTGCAGAAAGGACAGGGCTCGCCAGGCTTAGGAGGAGACATCCTTCCCAAAACAGGCCTGGAAGAGAGGTTTTCTGGCAGAGGTCCGGGTTGTGGGTGCAGCGCTATTGCTGATTGACTCAGAGATGATCCCTCCCTAGCCACGTGGCTCCAGCTCTCGTAAAAGTAACGGCTGCTCTGTGTCTGTCCTTCCTACGGGCTAGACACTGTGGCGAGGGCTCCGGCCATCCCATCTCATGCAGTCCTTACGATGACTCTGGGGTAGGCAGCAGGACTGCTGACGTTTTGTAAAGAACTGAAGCTCAGCTATGCCCGACCCACAGAGCTATCAAGTAGCTGCCACAATTCAAACCTGCGCCTGTCAGAGTCCGAAGCCCATTATTCGCTCTCCTACGTAGAGACGGCACTCCCGGGACACTCACCTGGAGGGGCTGAGGGAACCGGAGACCTTCCTGCAGGAGTTGCCTTTGCCCCCACACACCCCGCACTTGTCCAGCTTCCTGGGCGAGTCCACCACGTGGTCACAGCCAGCCTTGACACACTGGCCGCGGACGCAGATGGCCAGAGTCTCCGGGCCACACAGGGTACCGTCGATCACCTGCAGTGGGGAAAGGAGAGGTGACAGAGGGCGTGCTCAGCACAGAAGCAGCCGGCGGGTGGGGTGGGGACGGCAACCTCCCTCCCCGTCTTTGGATCTGAGTCCCAGGGGGATTCTCACCTTGGCCTCAAACACTTTGAACTCACTCCTGCCCCGGGCTCGGCAGAACAACTTGCAGCGGTCCCGGGGGGACACCCCTGCGTACTTGGGGACCCACTGCAGGAGATTCCCGTCCATGTCAGTGAAGTTGTAGGCATTGTACTTCTCACACTGCTGCTCCCTGAAGCTCTTCCCTGAAAACAGAAAGAAACGGCGTGCAGGTAACACATGCGGCAGCAGGGAGGACCTGGGTGCGAATGCCTGCATCCCGGGCACCCTTCTTCCTCTTGGTTTTGGACTCGACCCACTGACGCAGGCCCAGTGTCATCTGGGCCCACCGTTCCCAGACACACCCCGACCTAGCTGCATGTGTGACCCTTACTGAGAGGGGAAGGATTGCAGCCATCCAGCCTCATGCTGGCTTTTTGGGATGAATATCCTTTCCATTTGGGAAAGATTATCATTCTGTTTTGCAGATGAGTAAACGTAGGTAGCAACAGGGAACAATTCAGTAAGCTTGGAAGGCACAGATGACACAGGGAGCTCTATTTTCAGGACTCTGCTGATCATCTCCATCTTGACTTCCTCAGCGACACTGGACATTTGGCCAGAGACTCCTAAATCCTCATTTCTAGCTCTGCTCTTGCCCCTCCACCCACCTCTGTAACCCTGGTCCCTGCGGAGGAGCTGCATTTGTATGCACTGCCATCACCTCTGGCCCCAGCAAGGCCAAGCTCCAGATGGTCCTCCCACTGGCTGGCTTGATTTTCATCTGGTGATACGACCACATGCAAGTCTGACGCTGCTGTCCTGGTGTCTCCAGAACACTGGAGCATCTCTCTCCACCGTTTCCAACCTGTCACGGAGTGCTACACGACATCCAGGACGGCCTGTGATGTCACATGCCTGCCTCCCACTCTCACCGTCACAAGCCCAGGCCTCGCGGCTTCACAGGGACCCTGCACCCAGCCTCCCGCACGTGCCTGCCTCTTTGCTGGTCCTGCTGCATGCCGCTTCCAGGACAATCCACCTGAAATAAGTTGTGGGGCTCCCCCGCTATAATCCTGAAATTAAACCCGTTCGCCCTGCCGAGGTGCTCCGCCCGAGCTGTGCGTCGAATGGCCTGCGGGACTTCCTCCGCACAGACGCAGTGCTCCACGCAGCTGAGGGGTCTGAGCTGTGTTTGGAGGAGCTTTTGGGTGCTCTGACAGGACAGGTGGCGTGGGCAGCCCCCAGGTGCTGTTTCAGCCTCCAGGGACCTTTGTGGTCTGGCCTCGACATGCTGGTCCCTTCTGCCTGACTCTATGTGAGCGAATGTGCGCCCTTGTCAATGTGCGCCCCTGTCACGCCTCCCCCATCCTGGCGTGTCCCCTCACACCTCGACATCATCTCAGCCCCCCAGGCCCTGATTGGTCCCAACTCCCCTCGAAGCTTCTGCTCACCCGGCTTCTCCTCTGAGCTCCTCACCAACCTAGGGCCTGTGTCTCACAGGTCAGGGCTCAATTGCTGTGTAAAAGGGATTTAGGTCTCTAATTGGACTTAAGCTCCTCGAGGACAGAGACCATGCCTTGTGCATTTTTCGTATCATTTATAACTTTGATTATAGTGCTGGACACACAAGAGCTATTAAAAAATACTTGATTGTAATGGTGGATCTTGGTGCATCTGAAATCATGATGTCGCTTATTGCCCTTGCCTACCTTGTCCTTTGTATTTATTCCTACCCTCCCCTTTTCCCAGGAATGTCTCACCCTGTATGCCAGGCAAGCTCTCACAATTCCAGGGCAAAGTTTCTAGAATCTTAAGCCATTGTGGATCCTTCTTGTCCTGCAAAACTGCAAAGCCTACAGATTCCCCTGTTAGACATCGACCCAATGCCAGTGTGTCTTTGCACTTGGTTGAATCTCTCTTAAAGCTCTGCTTGTCTTCTCGTGCCTGCCAGAGCTTCTTGGAGCTGCACAAAGGGCAGTTGGATGGGATGGTGGGGAAAAAACTCCTAATGCTTCCTTCTCACAGTTTTCTGCTGTCACTTACCACCTATAAGTTAACGTGTGTGCTCTCTAGCAGGTACGAGGGGATAGGAATACGCCAAGAGGAGGTGGAGGTAGTGCTGCTTCCAGGCAAGGTCCTGTCAGGCAGCTGCCACGGCCCAAAGGGAAGATGGGCAACTCTTTTCAGAAGGAATGTGCACAGGAATCAGATTCAGAAGGCCTCCCTCCGCCCCAGGCTGAGTGTTGGCTAGAAAGACCTTGGAGGTTTGGCTCCGACACTTGCTTTGCAAAACACTTCCATTCTGCACACAGACGAGGGTTCGGATGCCTCCGGGAAGATATTATCCTAGACACTAGCTCCTCTACAGAGGCCCCTCTCCAGTAAATTTCATGGGGAGTGATATCCTCTGTCCCCACATCATGGAAAACTAGGGCAATTTCTCTCCTTGACTTTGCCAGGCTCTTTCAACACAGTGAGAACTGTCCTGGATCCCTGAGGGCTGCCCCCAAGCTTGGTGCCTTGCAAAACCTTTAGGTCTAAATCACAGGCAAAACCCTGCATCCTGGGAGACCTACCCTCCTCCTCCTCTGGGGAATCTGTTGCAGCAACAATAGCATTTGTTCTGGCAGGTGTGGCCCTAAGTGGCAGTTACCATCAGGGGGGCATTCCTCCGTGTGGCATGACTGGTACTTGGCTCTCCGACCCAGGCAGTATCTTCCTCCGTTCTGAGGCTCAGGGTCCTTGCATTCACGGTGTGAAAACTGTACTCCTCCTCCGCAGGTCCGAGAACATTCTCCCCAGGGTCCCCACGGGGCCCAGCCTCCATCTACCACGGCCTGTAAGATACAATGTCACACTGAATCAGGAGCAGAGGTAAGGCTTCGGTCGTCTGTACAGCCAGCTGTGTAGCCTTGACTCCTTCCTCTAGCTATACTCGTTTTGGTGCATGGGTTTTGTGAACTGCCTCTATTGTTTGTTTACTGACTATGGCCTGCTGGGCTGTAGGCTCCACGAACCCGGAGACTGTGCTGGACTCATTAACTGTCCTCCAGGGGACATTTGGCAATGTCTGGAGAAATTTTGGTTGTCATAGCTGGGGAGGGTGTATGTTACTGGCATCTCATGGGTGGAGACCAGGGATGCTGCTAAACATCCAACAGTGCCCAGTCCTCACAATAAAGGCGTACCCAGCCCCACATGTCACTAGTGCCAAGGTAGAGAAACCCTGGTCTAAAAGAGTAATTGCCAAATGGTGCCCCTAGTCTACCAGCTACTGGTTACGGGGACAGGAAAATATCTGGGAAAGAAACAGAACTGCTTTCCATTTTACAACTGATCTGTGAGAACAAAGCTTCGTCCTTCACAGAGCATTCAAAATGATGACAGTTTTTAAAAGACTGGCCAGGCACAGTGATTTATGCCTGTAATCCCAGCACTTTGGGAGGCTGAGGAGGGAGGATTGCTTAAGGCCAGGAGTTTGAGACCAGCCTGGGCAACACAGTGAGACACTGTCTCTACAAAAAAATAAAAACGTAGCCAGGTGTGGTGGCAGGCACCTGTAGTCCTAGCTACTTGGGAGGCTGAGGTGGGAGGATAGCTATGATTATGCCACTGTACTCCATTTGGGTGACAGAGCAAGACTCAGTCTCTAAAATAATTAATTAATTAATTAATTAAAACAATTATAAAAGTAATACTTGCTCTTATAAAAAATACAGGAAAATGTAAGAAAAATTAACACTTCTTAAAAATACTGCTACCCAGATAAAACCAGTGACATGATTTTTACCAATATCCTTTCACACTTTTGTTATGAATACATAATCACACAGATGTGATGCTTTTATTTTACAAAGATATGATTCTGTATATGTAGAATGCTTTATGATCTGCCTTCTCTCCTTAAAAACAGATGATAAACATCATCCCATGATCATTTCATGCCAACCTCTCCCTGCATTTAGCTTGGCTCTGCCTCTGGGGATGAGGGGACAGACCCCTCTGCTCTCCCCTCAACAACGTGTCACGAGACTGAGCAGGGAGGCGGAGTCCCTGAGCCCTGTGTCGGCTCAGGCTTAGGACAAGCGTGCGCGGCTCACCCGGCCCAGGCAGGCTCCCGGGCTCAGCACAGAAGCCTGAGCACAGCCCTTGGCGGGCGCCTGGCAAGCAGCGCTGCCTGGCCCGGGCTGCGAGGCTCCGCGGGCGCCGTTTCCTAGCGATGGCTCCGTGATTCGCAGTCAGAGAAATGTGAGCAGCCTCACAGTTTGGACGTATTAAGAGCAGGGCAAAGAAGCCAATCATTTAAAAACCCTCACTGGCATTGCCCTCGTTTTCTTGCAAGTTCACCCTCTTCTGGGCCCAGTTTTGTCTGCCTGGTCGGAGGTGGCTCTGATTCCCTGTCCCCTCCTCCTCTTGGGGTGTGGGATTCCCACCACTGCTGTCATTCCCCGGAACTCCAGTTATGAGTTCAGCTCTAACATGGGTGGGCTATGGAGACTTTCTGCTCAGTTCCTGATGGAATGCTCCCGTTCCATGTCGCTCTGTTTGCAGTGGGATTCGTGGTGGCTCCGTGTGATGAGCGCCACCTTCCTGTCTTCACGCCTCTCACTAATCTGCACGAGCCATCGAGTCAGCCCCAGAGCAGCTCCAAGGGGGAGTCCCCTGACACCTGGAGCAACAGCAGTGCCACCCCACTGACTAGGAGTACAGCCCCCCGGTGCTCCTCACTTGTGGCTACATACGCCTTGGTTTCTTAAAAGATGGGTGATTTTACTTAGAAGTCATGTGCTGCAGCCGTCTCTCACCTTGGGCCTCTCCACGACCTCCTCAGGCAGACAGCTGCCTTCCGAGCAGAGGCGCCCAGGCCCACAGGGCGTGCCGTCCGCCCAGGGCAGGCTGCCGTTCTTGGTGTGGCAGAGGGGCTCGGCCCCATCCGTGTGGCACCAGAGCTGGGCGCAGATGTCCTGTGCAGAGGTGTTGGGGCAGTGGCGGAAACCCGGCCCAAAGATCTGCTTGCACTGTTGGTCCAGCTCGTAGAGGGCCCTGCGGCCCGGGAGGTCTGTGGGGAGGGGCAGGACCGAGGTGGGGGCGTCGAGGAGGCAGTCTCCTGAGAAATGGGGAAGCAGACGGGTACGAATGAGGACGGGGCCTCCCCCCTCAGCTCTCTGTGACCTCTCGATCCACCGGGTCGACGGTATAGGCATCGTGGCTTCCCTGACCTCCACCTAAAAACTGTCAACAGTCATCTAAGTAGAGCTTATCTAACTTTTGACCATCCGTTGCTAAGTTTTTTCAGGACTGACTTTCCTTTGCTGTCCAGGACGCATTCTCCCGACATTCCGTGTGTGCCCAGTGAATGCCGGCTGATGATATTAACCCACAGCACAATATAACTGGGATGTAAATGTGCTTTTAAAACCCCTGGCATGCAAATCAAGCCCAAATATTGCTGTTTGAATAATCTACTATTTTCGTATCCTATGCGTCCCCACCTCTGTTAAAAAGGAGACTCTAGAATGCATTGCTTCACTGCCTTCCTCCGACTGCAATCCCAACTGCCCTAACCAGGCACCTCCCTCCCACTTCTTGCTTTCCTGTGATGCGTCCGCTGCCTCTGCCATTGCTGAGCTACCGCACGATTCTCCTCTGTGCTACGTTCTTCTAGTCCTGCGAGCTCCCTTCACACCCCCTCCTCCAGACAGCCTTCTGGGACTAAGTCCACCTGCCTCGCGACTAATGATCTAAACTAGCCCAGAACTCAGCTGCTGGAGGATGGGGCCAGGGAGAGCGGGCTCTGGGGGCTGGTTTCAATGCCACGACATGGCGGGCCAGGTGGGACGACCTCCTGGACACACGTCTAAGAGCTCTGTGAGAAAGCACAGCTGGACGGGGAGAAGCAGGGCAGGAGCCAGGCGGTGCCTACCGTGTCCGCCGTCCAGGAGCTCCGTGAGGTACATGGCGCTGCAGGGAGACCAGGGCAGCGTCTTGTTCAGGTGGACGAAGAGTGGGGCCATCATGTGGTGCTTGCCCATGGGCCCGAAGAGCCGCGTGCAGGGCTTGGAGTCGTCATGGGGCATGCTGAGGACGTGCCCTGGGGGAGGACAGAGGCTGCTGTCCACTTGCCCGCCCTGTCCTGCCCGCGTGCTCCCCACCTGGCCCAGCAGGCGGGACAGACGAGGGAGGCACGCGCCGTGCTGACCAGTCACCAGCTCCTTGTGGGGATGGTCACCCCTTACTCTCTGAAGACGTTTGTTTCCGGCGTCCCCCTGGGCTTCTCTCTTCTAGGAAGCTCTCCCAGACGACTGAGGAGCAGTGACACCCACTCTCCCCCTGCCTCAGCCTGTCCTGAATTCGCGTTTGCCTCTGTTACCAACTGTCCTACGTGACACTCTGTGCGGCTCACCTCCCCCAGACGCTGACTGCCCTGCTGTGCTCGGCATCCGGACTCCCCCGCCCATCTGTCTCGTGCTGTGGCATTCTCCAGGTGACCTTGGATGCCAGTCCAGGACACCGTTTTGGTATGTTGGCCTTGTGCTCAGCGTGGGAGCGGAGTTACGTGCGACGACATCAGGCACAGTGCCTGTTTGTATGCGTTAACACTTGCTCTGTCAGAACTACAAGGAGACCATCGCTCGGGGCGAGGGCTGCATATTCCGCGGGACCTGGGCTACCTGGGGTCTGGAAGGGGCGGTTCCCTCTGATGCGGCGCAGCGGGCTCCGGCACGGCACATCTCACCTAGTTCATGGGCCAGAGTGTGGGCCGCCTGCAGCCCCTCATCCTCGATCACGGAGCAGCTCTTGTTGGGGTCGCAGATGGTGCCGATGTCTGCCACGCCCAGGGTGTCGCACAAGCCCTCCTTCCCGCAGAAGTTCTGCTTGGGCGGAGAGAGTGAGAGCGCGTCAGCGTGTGCGTGTGGCGGGCAGGAGGTGGCGCCGGCATGTACGTGGGCTCGCAAGACCCTCACCCACTGGCCTGGGCGTCGCCTGCATTTATTGAGCTTTTCTAAGGAGAGGGAGCAACAGTAGGGCTCAACTTGTCTGCAACCTGACCTGCTGTCCTCACTTGATTGGGTTTTTCTATCTTGTTTACGGTCAAACCAGTTCACCCACCCTCGGTCTTTCTAACTTGGAGAGGGACCCATGAAATTTACGTTTGTTATAAAACAAAACAAGACAAAAAACCCACAGAGGCTATTAGGATGGATTTCTGAGCGACACAGCACAGGCCTCCCTCCGTCTGCGCACAGGCGCTCCCGTGAGGAGGCCTGTTCCGCTGTCCAGGCTGGCGGCAACCCGGGGCTGAACAGGACTTCCGAGGCTTGTTTGGGGAGGCAGGACAGCGCACAGTGTTTCGAGTGTGAGCTGACAGCAGGGCTGCCAGCAGCCGTGGTGCTGTCGCCATGGGGCCTCTCTGTGCTTCAGTTTCCTCGGTTGTAGAAAGGGGGTAACACCAGGGCTTGCTCAGTGGGGCCACCTGGGCCTGGCATACATTGTCACCTTCTCTTGTCACCAGGAAGCTTTAAATCACGCCAGATAGGTATGCAGCCCCCCTGTAGTGGGGAAATCTTGGGGGTCCCCTGGCTACCTGCCTCTGTGTTTAGCAGCCACTGAAGATAGAACCCCTCTCTTCGTTCCAACCCCAGATCTCTTGCCGGAGAGTTTGAGCCCATTTCTTCTTGTTATGTATGACCTCAGCAGACAGCTGGTCACGAACTTTTGGAAAAGCGCCCTTACGAGATTCTTCTCCCTTCCCTTGCAAATACCTCACACTTGTCCTCATGACCTTCTCCCCGTCATTCTGAGCATAAGGCTTCTGGCGTCCAGCTGGGGCCAGCAGGGAGACAGTTCCCATGTTTGGGCAGGCCCAGTGGTCCTCCCTTTGATCTGCCCGTCCCGCCTCCCTTCCTCCTCGGGGCTTCCGGAGCCGGGCACAGACCTGTCTGGTGAGCAGGATGGCCGTGTCGTAATGCTCTGGATGGCGGTCGCTTGGCTGGTTGAAGCGCCGCTGCCAGTTGCAGAAGTTGCGCAGCGTGAGCCCGCCGTTGTCCGACACCTCTGGGCCCCATTTTTCGTCTTCCACTATCAGCACCTTTACCACCATCAGGTTGATGGAGTTCCTGATGCTGGGGTGCTTGTAGATTCGCGCTGCCACAGACATTAACATCAGCATGTGGTTCTGTCAGGAAGGAAGAGCAACAGGCAGACAGAAGGATCAGATCTCACCGCTTTGCCTGTTCACTGCCACCACCTCTTGTCGTCGGGCATTTGCCGTGTGCCAGGCTCTGGGTGGGGCATCTGGTATATAGCATCTTGCCAAAGACCCACAAAATCCTGAGGCCTCAGTGTTATTTCCCTTCGTTTTACATATAAGAAAACAGGCTCAGTAATGGGCTCAAGATCACAAAGCTAAGGCAAGTGCAGCCAGCATTTGAACCCAGACCTGCCTGGCTCCAAAGCTTGTACACTTAATATCCAGAACAGCTTCATATTGCTAGCTAAACCAAATTAATTAGAACTCAATAAAATTAAAGTTACAATGTGGCACTGGCCACATTTCAAGCACATCAATAGCCATATATGGCTCGTGGCTACTGTATTGGAGTGTACAGACGGAAAGTTCTATTAGACTGCATGGCTTATTCTGCCTTAATCTTGACACCAACTGTCTCCCTGCCAACCACCCCGTCCCTCCCTGGCCTCAGCCCAGAAGCAACTAGCTGTGTGCTCAAGGTCAGTAGAATCTCCCTCTTAGAATCCAGCCGAACTCTTTGCTGCTATCTGTTGGGGCAACCTCTACTTTTCAGGGTGGGAATTGCTAACCCTGAAAACTTCGCTCTAAACTCTTCACAGTAGCTACTCTGCACCAGCCGCCGGCACACTGTACACATGTCCCCTTGTCAAACTCTCATGTGGACTCTATGAAGTAGGTGTATTAATAATTCCCATTTCATGAATGAGGACGTAGAGGGCCACACAAGTGAAATAACTTGTCGAAGGTCACATGGTGATTGAAGCCAGGATGCCAGCCTGGGCGTGTCTGTTTCTGAAGTCCATACTCTTTGCATTAAGTTTCCCAGGGCTCGGCTTCCTAATTTGTCTGGACAGCCTGGAAGTGTCCATGCCCTTCTGCCCAGGCCTTGCGAGAATCTGGGGCCTACAGAGACCTGTGCGCTTAGGGTCCCACCTGCTTTCTGTCTGCCCAGGCTCGCAGAAAGGGCCCACACCGTTGCTTGGCCTCTTCCTGTCCTTGGGCTGCCTGCTCTCCCCTGCTGGATTCCAAGGCTAGAGGAGGCCAGATGGCGCTTACCCTCCTGCCCCAGAGACCGCTGGGAGTGTTTTGCAGAGCGGAGAGAAGGGGCAGGGGCAGGCGCGTCTGGAGCCCAAGTGCGGCCAGCTGAGCTGCCGCTGGCCTGCCCTGCCTCTCTGCGGCCCCAGCTCTTGGAGCCTCTTTTTCTTCTCCTGTGGTCTGGAAAGTGGGAGTGGAAGGAGGGAAACGAAAGGCTGGAGAGGGACATTCCACGGGGTGAGGCCATGTGTGGGAGTTCCAGAAGAATCCCATTACTTGTGAATGGGATCTGTCTGTTCACCTCGCAGGCACCGAGGGATGCCAAGGGATTTTGTTAGCCCCACAGACAGGGGTAGGCAGGTTGCTGAGCACGTCAAACACTCTGGCTATGTTTAGGCTGATGTAAACATCTTATCAGCAAGCTGAAACTTGGCACTGGCTCCTGGAGCTGGATTCCAGAGGGAAAAAAGCAATCACATCATTATGCAACTGGGGTGAGTGCTGAGGAATGGTAGCTTGCTGAAGCGAATTCCTGGCCAGGTCTTTGCTGTGTCCAGGAGGCAGAAAGTCTCCTGGTCTCTCTAGGAAGGGCCAGAATCTGACGGGCCAGGGACCAACCCTTGGAATCTCTTCCATGGCAACCCGCAACTGTCGGCACAAGATTTCTTCCCGTTGGGTCCCAATTTCACACTCTGAAAACTGGGGAAGACGGGGTCTTACGGAGAAGGTGTGAAGCCGAGAGATGCCAGCTGCTAAGCGTCGGGCCAGGGCAGCTGAGCACAGGGAACCAGAGACGCGCAGTCTGGGGCGGTCTGCGCCGCACTGAGCGGAGAGAAGCACAGGTCTGCATCGCGTGGATTATCTCAGATCACTTTCATTTCCAGAGGGCTGAGAGGGTTCTGTGGTCCAGCGCTCCTTTCCAAATCCCAAATCCGGGTCCCACAGCCCTCCCCGCCATCTTCCCTCCCACCTGGCTCTTCTGGGAGACAGCGATGGCAACGCCTCACATTTGCAGCGCATCTCAGGGTTCCCTAGGGGCAAGGACCATTGGGCCTGCGCAGGGTGACCCAGGCTCTGTGAGCCTGAGTCTCCACCAATCCCCTGGGCCCCAAGGCGGCCTGACGTACAGTCCACAGGGACCAGGCCCGCAGCCCAGCCATTCACAGAGAAGGTCAGGCGAGCCTCACCACCTGGCGACTACTTACACCTCCTGGCTCCCCGCTCCCCACTGCGGGCTGCTAGCTGAAGAATGTGAATGGGGTCCTGTCCCCCTGGAGTGGGGGCTCCAGCACAGCAGGTGACCTCCAAAACCACATCAGGGAGGTGGGAGCCCATGATCAGCCCAGCCAGGGGTGGCCAAACAGCCCTGCTCTTGCATGGCTTGCGGTTCTCAAGCCCTTAACCAGTGGAAGTGTCCTCTTCCGTTGGTGCCCCCGGGAGCTGGAATAGAGAACACCTGGCCAGCTGGCTGGGACACAGTTCTCTTGGATTCTCTGAGATACAGACAAGGAGATTCCTTCCTCAGTCCCTGTGGCAGCCGAGGCCAGCTTCGGTGGGAGTCTGGGGGAAGGCCAGGCCCCGGCCAAAAGCACGTCCAGCAGCTCTTTTCCCACCCAGAACGTTGCCTGTTACACTTCGCTCTTCATGCTGCAGGTCCCGCGCTTTCCCCGGCAGCTCGCCTGGGGGTCCAGGAGAAGCAGAGTGGCCACGGGGACACTCTCCTGCCTCAGCACCTGGTGTATTCCTCTTCCCTCCCCGAGTCTCTGTAGGGCCTGAGACTGTGCTGGCGGGGTGGGGTGGGGAAGAAGCAAAGGAAGAAAAGTGAGAGGAGAGAGAGGGGCCTGCATGGACGCCCTCCACCCACCCTGGGTGATGTCACCTGTCCAAAGCACGCAGTTGTGCAGAACTACCTTAAACATTCAGAGCCAGGGCAAGCGGGAAAAGAAGGCCTCTCTGTTGTGTGGGACGGCAAAGCTGAAACAGCAGTGACTGGCACCCCGACATGTGGCCGTCCTGTGTCCCCACTCTGATAAAGGATTTCCATCGCCAAAGGCAGCTCTGGTAACAGCTGCGCCTTGTTGAGCGCCTGTCTGTCCCAGACACTGGGTCAGGTGCTGTCCATATTTTGTTGCATCTTCAAGACAATGCTAGGACTTTGGTGTCACTGCTCCTATTTTGCTGGTGAAGAAATCGAGGTACAGAGAAATGGGTATCTTGCTCAAGGACACTCAGTTCTTTCTATTTTGCTCCAAAGTCTACGCCCTTGGTCTTCACACTCACTGCCACCCATCCTTGCTGCCGCGGGGAAAACTGCAGTCCAGCCCAAACAAACCCAAGGCATGCAAGCAAGCCGCAGGCACCCCACCCCCGGGGCAGGGGAACGTGGTGACCTTTGGATACTGAGACATTTTCTTTGGGAAATACTCCATATCTTTGATCATTCTGACAGCAGCAGACACAAGGGATGGAAAAGACTCATTCTTTTGCCAGTGGGCGAACATAATGCATGCATGTGTAGCACTTGTCTTTCTCCCATGAAGACATAGGTAGCTACAGAGCTAGCTACCCATTCCAAACCTTGAGAGTGAAAGATGGTACTGTTAATGATTATGCCAGACCAGACACAAACCGTCCCAGCGCTGGGCAAACTGGGCTATACAGTCACCTTAGTGTTTAGAATCTTTTTCCCAGAGGACACAGGTCAGCAGAAGTCCGGATGGTTGTGACAGTCTGACCTGGGAATGCTGTGTGGTCTGCCTTGGGGAAGAGGAGTGCCACTCTCAGGACTCTGTCTGCTAAGAAGAGACTTCAGAGACTCTGCTCACTGCCGAATGCTGGCAGGACAGATTCCCCAGACGGAAACCTGGCGGGCACTGCTCATCCTGCTCCAGGGCCATCCGGGACGATGAGCAGCAGCCCACGTAGACAGAGGTAATGGACTCTTCCGAGGTGTTCCCTCCTTTCAGAAAGCCCCCTGTGTCTGAGCTCCTTAACTCTGAAACCAGATAAGAAGGTGGGAGGTGGGGTCCCCTTTTGCCAAGGGATTAAGTGAACTCAATTATACAGAGTTCTGGAAAACTTCATTGTCGCTTAGCACTGAGACGGGGCTCAGGAATGGCTAATTCTTCCTCTCAGCCTTGAAGGTGGTTTCTTCTCAGGACAGACAGGGGCTCACACTTTGGCTGGATGTCTCTGGACTGCTGCGTTCCAGGACCCGCCCCACTACGTAGACAAGTGTCGGAGGGCGAGCAGAGCCCCGGCCCCTCGTTCTGAGAAAGCAGCAGCATGGCAGGAGAACACAGAGCGCCGACTCGGGTTCTGGAGACTGGGGCTGCAGACTCAGCACTGCCACTTAGAGCTGTGTGACCTTGGGGAAGTCACGTGTCCTCTGTGAGCTGCAGGTTCTTCCTCTGCCCCCTCCACAGGTATTTCCACTGAGGTGATGCCTGCAAACCACTCTGTACATTGAACGTACTCAGAGAATGGCTGAGCCTTCCAGAAGACTGGTTCATCATGCAGCAGCCTCACAGATGCTTAGACTAGAACTGATTATCTAGCCCAGGCATTTTGCTTCCCAGGTGAGGACCTCCAAGCCCTGCAGGGGGTAAAGGCGCTTTTCATCATCTTCACATGACCCCAGTCACTAAGACGCCCCAAAGTGCCTTCTGTCTGTGCGCATGAAGCCTCCAGGAGACTCCTTGGAGAGTTATGAAGACATGGCTTCCATCTGGGGGAGGTGGGTCCGGGCAGGCAAGATCTTGGGGCACCAGGACTTGATTTTCACTCTTCTCTCAGCTGAGCTCATGCATCTGTTTTAGGAAGCCCAGGGGATTGAGCTGTCCTGTGGCATCTCCATGGCTGGTCTGCTCATCGGAGCAGAGAGGCCAGTGGGTGGTCACAGAAACAGCTGTGCACCCCAGCATGGTGGCAGCAGGGGCGCGAGTGGGCCGGGACATAATGAGCCAAGGTGCAGGTGGTGGGGCTGGTCCCACCCAGGGAAGACTTTTCTTTTAGCTGTGAGACCTGGAAGTGGACCCTGCCCCGCCCCCAACCCAGGGAGAGGAACTCAGCCTTTGCAGGTGCCCGGGGCCTGTTCTGATGTACTCTCCTGATCCAGGTTGGCTGGCTGGGTGTGGCGGTACCTGTGTGTGGCTGCGAATGGTCCAGGAACGTGTATATGTGGGGATGGGGCGGGGCAAGCGTGAGCCAGGCCACACGTGAGGATGGAATACCCCGGTGGCCCTGCGACAGAGAAAGCCGACTTGTTTGCGGCAGCAAACCTGGATCTCAAGCTGAAGGGAACAAAACCTGGTGCAAACCTCAGCTAAGCCTCCTGCTTTAGCGCCTGGAGCCTGGCACCAAAGCATGTCTGCCTCTAGACAGCTGTGCTGTCCGGAGATGCCACATATGTCCTTGAAGCCAACACTCAACGTCTCCTGTGTCTAGGTGAGAGCCCGAGAGTGAGGTGACGGGTCGGTGCTAAGGAGGACATTTTGGCTCTAAAGCCTGAAAAATGGACTTTTCTGCTGTATCCTTGAGTTCTTGTTGGTGCTCCTATGTTTTGGTTCTCCGGCAGATGTCAGAAATTGATCTATGGGGGGGGTGTTTGATAGGAGGGTACAGCATCCCAGCTCTGGGTTCACAATGAATCTGTCTCAGCTTCTTTCTGGTGGAGCCCCCTAGGAACCAGGCGTGGGGGGTCCTGATGAGATGGGACAAGCCCTCCCCTCACCCCCTCTCCTGCCACCCTCTTGAGTACTTGCTTGGGGAAAGGAGTCTCAGGGCAGGCAGGGAAACAGATATTAGATCAGCATTGAGCCAAGGCTCATGGGGCAGACTGCCTTGCTGGATCAGAGCGGCCCTGCGGGGCTCTGGGAGAAGCGAGTACCAGGACAGCATGCAGGGGAGCCTGCCCTGGGGTGTAACCAGCCCCTGCAGTTGCCAGAAGAGCAGCCACGTGGACCTCTTAGCCGTAGTGCTTCCGGCGCTGTCCGTGACAGCAAGGTGGGAAAGATCCGGACCGCAACAGAAGGCTGACTGCCTCCTGGTCTGCACAGGTGATGCCGATGCCCTCGGCACCCCCAACAGTAGGGCACAGGCTGAGCCTAGAATGGGGTCCCCAGCCAAGGTTGCCATCACTGCAAAAGTGTTAAATGAACTGCTGCGGTGCCAGGGTCCCAGGAACCTGTGAGCTCTGGGCAGGCCAGTTCTTCTCCCTGGCACATTTCTGGTTCGGGGCTCCCTGGGGCAGAGAAAGTGCAACCCTCTCCTGGAACCCTTATCTCCTTTTCTCCGGGAAAGATCTTCGCCTGGTCTGTGGGGGAAGTATTGGGACTTAAGGCGACACAGATACTCCTGCTAATTCAGCACCATTTCTGCGTCTCGCTAGAAACAGTCTGGCTACAGCCATCCCTTGGACTTGGTTTTTCTGCCCAGTGCAGTTGAGAGCTGTGTCTGGGATGAGGGCAGCTGGGTGGACCAAGTGTGGTTCTGGCTCCATCAGAAATACAGACCGAAAGGACACATCCCAGCCTCCCTCCCCTCCCTTTTCCACCGAAGCTTCGGTTTTCCGGGCTGAGCCCCCAGGCAGAAATTCTGTTCCCCTCCCTTTTTGTGCTGGATGTTGGCACTGCCAAGTTCTGCCAGGGCTGAGTGCCATCTTGGCAAGGTAGTCCATGCCCCTTGATCAGAACCAGCTGGGTGCACAGAAATTGGGCAGCCCCTTTCCAGGTTTCCCCTCCAAACAATGTCTTTTACTTATGGCAACCTCCATTCTGTACCCAAAGGGAATCAAATAGCCATCTCTTTCCATCCATCTACCTTTCCCTGCAGCCTCTTGGATCTGGACACAGTAGAGGGCTGAGAAAATAACGCTTTCATCTCAGCTGGGAGAGGCAGGTGCCTAGGGGCTGCGCTGGGTCAGCCAGGTGCTGCAGGAGATTCAGGTTGTGGGGACTGGAGTCTCACCTCCGTTTTAAATTGGAAGGGGTACGGATGGGGTAGCGGAGTGGAAGCCAGGGTGGCAGAAGTTAAGGAAAGAATTTCTGCTCTTTCTCAGAAAGGTGAAAATCTTGTTTGGGGTCGGGCTTGGGAGGATGAGGATCGGGAAGGGTTTTTTCTCGGAGGGAACGGGAAGGGAAGAATTTGGAGACAGGGATTGGGAAGGGAAGAATTCGGAGACGCGGGAGGCGTCCAGGGCCTCCAGGCAAGGTGACCGGGAAGGCTCTGGGAGTCCTACCTGCAGGTCGGCTCCATAGAAGGCAGCCATGGACGCGTCGGCCACCAGCAGCGTTTCCACGAAGCGAGCCTCGGACACAAACCGCTTGGTCCTACTCGTGGCCCCCAGGGCTGGTGGCAGCTCCGTGGCACCTTCTGCCCCCTCTTCTTCGCTCTCCCCCTCCTCGTCCTCCTCGTCCTTCTCCCCCCGGTCGTCGCCCCTCTCCTGCCTCCTCCTCTCTCCTGTCTGCACCTCCCACTCGGGTCCTCGAGGGAGGGGCCGGGCTTCGGCGGCCCCGCCGTTCGTGCCGGGGCCCCAGCGCTGCACGCGGTGCGGCTGCGCCAGGGAGCCCCCCGCGCCCTGCGGCTGGACGGTGAACTCCTCGCCGTCCAGCAGGAAGGAGCCGCTCAGCCCGCGGCACAGGCTGACAGCCGCCAGCGACTCGGGCTCCCCGTTCACGGTGCCCGAGTAGAAGCAGCCGCGCGGCCCCCGCTCGCCCCCGGCCTCCGGGCCCCCGAGGCGCTGGATCTTGAGCTCGGGCGCCAGGAAGCTGTCGTCGGGCGCCAGGCGCAGCACGAAGCCCTTGCCGAAGGCGGACAGGTGGAGCGCGAGCTCGCCCGCGCTGCCGGGCAACCGCGTGGGCACCACCAGCTCCGAGGCCTGCCCCTGCGCTTCGGGCCGGGCCGGGGCGCCGCGGGCGGGCGGCGGCGGCGGCAGCAGCAGCAGCAGCAGCAG
>NW_012145967.1:833963-834941 GCF_000956105.1 Propithecus coquereli
GGTACGAAATTCAAATTTCAGTGTCTACAAATATAGTTTATTGGAATATAGCCATAGCCATTCATGTGTGCATTGGCTGCTTTTGAGCTGTAAGGAAGGGTTCAGTGAGTCTAAAATATTTACTATCTGGCTCTTTGCTGATTCCTGAATATACAGCAGCATTAATTTGGATTCCTCAAATTTGGAGTCTGGGATTATTTAGACTCAGCACGTGTGATTCTTATAGAATAAGAAACTCAAAATAATTTTTTGCTTTGAATAAGAAGGGGAAATTATATAAAAAATTGAAATATCTTTGTTTTGTCTTTAATTTTGTATTTAGCAGTTATTCATCATTTAATTAGTTCTTAAATAATTAAAGAACTTTTAAAATTTATGGTACTTTATACTGCAGGCCTTTTGTGAATTTTAAGTTTTTCTTCTTCTTTTTTTTCACCCTCTCAACCCAGCTTTTCCCAACTCTGGGAAGAACTAGGAAGAGAAGCCAAATTTTAAGTTTTTAATTCACTTACAGTATTAGTGACTGGCTACTTTTTAGTTTATAACTGGAGTTGTTTTTTTAAAAAAATTAAATTTTTTTGTAGAGATGGGGTCTTGCTATGTTGCTCAGGCTGGTCTTGAACTTTTGGACTCAAGCCATCCTCCCACCTCAGCCTCCCAAAGTGCTGGAATTACAGGTGTGAGCCACAATACCTGGCTAATAACTAGATTTTTATGTAATGTGTATTATAAATTTTTACTGTATATTAAATTCTAGTTTTCTCTAGAATTCCAGACTCCTTATAATTGGAAGAAACTTTAATGGTAATCTAATCTACTTCTACTCACTTTTTTCAGAGAAAAAGTAGAAATGCAGAGGTTTCAGTGACTTACCCAAAGTCAAATAACTAGTGGTGGACTTTTTCCTAAAATACTATGGTAGCTCCTACATAAAGTTAAAGAAATTGTTTTACTTTAAAATTTCGTTTATAATTCATA
>NW_012145967.1:834991-891507 GCF_000956105.1 Propithecus coquereli
GCCCGGCGCGGGCAGGTGCTGGCGGCCCGAGCGCCGCCGGCCGCTCTCTGCGGGAAAAGGCGAATCAATCGGAGGCAGGGCCGGCTCGGCCCGCGGGGCCCGGCGGCGGGAGGCGGCGGCCGCGCTCCCCCGGCGGCCCCTCTGGCGCGCGCAGCCCGCTCCGCCCGCGCCGCCCGCCGCGCTGAGCTCCGGCAGCTGGCGCCCCGGCCCGCGCGCCCGTCCTCCGCCCCTGCTCCTCCCCGCCCCGGGAAGCACCGAGTGGGCTGCCGAGCCCTTTGTATTTATACTTCCTCCCGGCTTGACATAAGAGGTTTATTTTTGATCTCTCACTATTCCCGTTTCCCCCCCCTGGGATCAGAGAGAAACTGAAAAGAGGGAGCGAGGGGAGGAAAAAAATTTGGATGAAATGTAAAACCAATCAGGAGTCAGCGAGACCCGTCCGCCTTGCCCCTCCTTAAGTGTCAACTCCAACTTTTTTCCCTTCCCTTTAAGCGCGGACCCGCGTTAACCCCTCCAATGCCGGACCGACCCTTCGGGCAGAGTCCCTGGGGAGACTCCAGCCGCTCCCCCTCCGGGGCCGGGTGCCCAGGACGCATCCTCCCAAGAGGCTCCCGCACTGGTCTCGGCGACACCCTCAGGATCCCTGCGGAGTCTGGAGATCCGACCGTTTGGAGAGAAGTTTCCAAGGCTTTTAATTGTAAAGCACAGGATGGAGGTGGGAAAGGGCATGCTAGAATCACGCTCTCCACTGAAAACCTCTGCGTAGCCTTCCTAATTTTCACTCCAAGCTAAAGATCTGGGGAAAAAGGACAACAAAAAAAACACCTGGCTAATGCTACCAAGGGCTCTGGCACTGCTATGTTTGCGGGCTGGTAGCGCAGAGCCCAGCACAGTGGCAAATTACCGGCAGTGAGGTTGGAAAGTTAGCATTCCCTGGGAGGCAAGCACATCTCCAGTCCCTGGAAACTTTGTCTTCTGGAATACTGCTCGTTGCCTGGGGGCTTTCGCGAAAGGTGGCAAAGCCCCTTTCACTGCTCTGCCCACAGCTCCAGGTCCCTTTGTGTATGAGGTTGATTTATTCTGTCCCACACTGCAGCCTTTCCCTGGGGAACGGGGTGGAACCCAGGAAGAGAGGGATGACATGGACACGGGACCCCCAAACTCAGCATTTTCATCCCCCCCCAGTCTTAATGGCACAGGTCAGGATTGGGTCCAGGGTCCTGTTCTCTGAGTACAGACTCTAGACTCAGCCCTCTCTGCCTTCCTCAGTGTGGGAGACCCACTGGGATCCCCAGGACCCGGGGCCTTTAAATCATTTGCCCAATCACCTGCCCCAGCTACCCAGCCCCCTGCTTATGCTGGGCACCTTGACGGTTGAGGTCAGGGCTGATTCTTTTTAGCTCATCTGACCCCTTTCCGTAGCTATGGTAGTTCAGCATGCACCTGCGACTCTCAGGGCTCGTTACCTGCAAAGTACCTTTGTGACTACAGAACCCGGGGGGAAGCCCTGGCAGATTCCCTCTGAGTGTCCCTTCTGTCTGCTTTCTCAGAAACACAGAGGGACAGCTGTGAATTAGACGGAAGGATGAACTTCCCAGCCTAGCCTGGTGCAGGATCTCCTTTCTTATATAACGTACAGGATAGGAATAACTTGAGTCTGGGATGTTTTGGGGAAGCACTTGGAGGGGCAGGGGCATGGAAGGAATGGCCTTTTCAGCCCTTTTCCCAAAACAGGCAAAACACTTTATCACAGCACGACAGTGTAATAGCCTTGGGACGGTCTGACCTGGGCAGGCAGTGAGTAATCCCATTTGCCTCGGCACTCGTGTAACATTTCAGTCACTGCACTTTACCTTCTTGAAGCCCCTTTTTAACCATTTCCCAGATTAAAACTCCTTTTCAGTAGCAATTAGGTCCTTTATGTTTTCCTCTTTCCCCTGTGTAAGCATCCGAGAGCAATGGGATTGAGACGCACACCCATTTCCCCCTTCTCTCCTCCTACCTGTATGTTAATGCTGTCAGTGGGAGACTTAACCAGACCAGGGCGAGTCCTGAATGTCCTTAGAGCCTTACGTTTGGGAGGCTCTTGGAGTTGCAGCTGCTGCTTTTTTTTTTTTTAATAGAATGAGGTGCCTCCAGGGACAGCCTTTTGGAAGCTCCCTTTGGAGAGAGAAGCTAGATAGTGAACTGTGGATTTAGGACAACAACAACAACAGCAGCAACTGTTGGCTGGCTCGCTGCCCCTTGAGCCTGCCTGGCCACCCTCTGCCTCCTGGATTTACTCTTCCCCACGAGCGGTGCCTTGCCGGTAGCTTCCAGGGCGGCACCTGCCATTTGCAATGCAACCACAAGGTGTCAGGCTTACCTTGGCTATGCTCAAACCTAGGGCCCTTGCAGCAGGGACAAGGGGGAGTGGTTTGCAGTAGAAGCCCTGAGAGGAGGGGCAGATGAAAACAGCACAGCAAAATAAACACCAACAAGCCAACTAGCAAAAATCCCGTAAGGGAATTCTCCCAATTCCGGATTTCCTACATCACCACTTTCTTCCCAAAATATATAATTACAGGAGGTTGGTTGGCAAACTACAGCCTGTGGGCTAAATCCTGTATACTGCCTGTTTTTTTACAGTCCTCAAACTAAGAATGGTTTTTATATTTTTAAATAGCAAATTTTAAAAATTAGGAAGAGTATTAATATTTCCTGATACTAGAAAACGGTACGAAATTCAAATTTCAGTGTCTACAAATATAGTTTATTGGAATATAGCCATAGCCATTCATGTGTGCATTGGCTGCTTTTGAGCTGTAAGGAAGGGTTCAGTGAGTCTAAAATATTTACTATCTGGCTCTTTGCTGATTCCTGAATATACAGCAGCATTAATTTGGATTCCTCAAATTTGGAGTCTGGGATTATTTAGACTCAGCACGTGTGATTCTTATAGAATAAGAAACTCAAAATAATTTTTTGCTTTGAATAAGAAGGGGAAATTATATAAAAAATTGAAATATCTTTGTTTTGTCTTTAATTTTGTATTTAGCAGTTATTCATCATTTAATTAGTTCTTAAATAATTAAAGAACTTTCAAAATTTATGGTACTTTATACTGCAGGCCTTTTGTGAATTTTAAGTTTTTCTTCTTCTTTTTTTTCACCCTCTCAACCCAGCTTTTCCCAACTCTGGGAAGAACTAGGAAGAGAAGCCAAATTTTAAGTTTTTAATTCACTTACAGTATTAGTGACTGGCTACTTTTTAGTTTATAACTGGAGTTGTTTTTTTAAAAAAATTAAATTTTTTTGTAGAGATGGGGTCTTGCTATGTTGCTCAGGCTGGTCTTGAACTTTTGGACTCAAGCCATCCTCCCACCTCAGCCTCCCAAAGTGCTGGAATTACAGGTGTGAGCCACAATACCTGGCTAATAACTAGATTTTTATGTAATGTGTATTATAAATTTTTACTGTATATTAAATTCTAGTTTTCTCTAGAATTCCAGACTCCTTATAATTGGAAGAAACTTTAATGGTAATCTAATCTACTTCTACTCACTTTTTTCAGAGAAAAAGTAGAAATGCAGAGGTTTCAGTGACTTACCCAAAGTCAAATAACTAGTGGTGGACTTTTTCCTAAAATACTATGGTAGCTCCTACATAAAGTTAAAGAAATTGTTTTACTTTAAAATTTCGTTTATAATTCATACCTTTTCATTAAAATTGAGTGCTTACTTTGGGCCAGGTATTATTCTGAGCACTCATTTTAATTTAATTTAATTGAATTTTCATTAATCCTTAGTAATAATAGTTTCCATCTTTTGAGTGTTTGTTGTGGGCTAGGCACTGTGCTAAACAGCTCACAAACCTTATCTTATTTAATCATCATGAAAATTGTTGGAAAAAGACATCTTGCAGGTAGATGAAGTTTAGAGAGGTTAGATAACTTGCTTAGGATCACCGAGCTAATAAGTGGTAGAGACAGAGTTCTTAACCAAGGTTGAATTCACAAACTACCAATTAAATATAAAACTTTTCTGGTGAGAATGTCCTACACAGAATTAAAGTTCCTTTGAGCAGAACCAAGGGTTAAATCATGGTATCGCACAGATGGAAGGGACTCTAGGAGTTCACTGGGAACAGTCTCCAAAGAAGTCTTCTGAGACTGGCCCTTCTTTAAAGATCTCAAGGAAGGGAATAAACAACTTCTTTCAAAAGCCTGCTGGAGCACTTAAATATAAACAGAGCTCTTTCTTTCTAAACTAAATAATACCCTTTTTTTTGCTACAGTTCATGTCCATTTTCTATAACTTGGGCCATTGTGCGATGGCTGTGTTTCTGCATTGCCTGCAGTAGAGAAAGGCTTTCCTGGTCCTTCTCTATTGTATTAATGAACTCGCACCCCAGGCAGGCCATGTTTGATTTTTGCCATTACTTTTGTGCTGATGTTCACCTTGTCTTCCCCTTGGAATGCAGGTTTTTTGTGACAGCCACTTATGTGTATGCAAGCATTCCTGTGTATCTTTATCTGCTTAATTCTTTCTTAGTCCTACATAGTCTATTTTTTGGAACCTTTAAAATTTCACTTAGTGTTTTGCGAACTGTTAATTTATATTCTTGAGACCACTTTATGATTGATCCCCTATAAAATGCTAGCTAACTCTGATGATTTTTCCTCCCTTCATCTGGCTGCTCCGGTGTCCACAGTCTCAATGGGTTTGCTCCTAGTCCTGTTATCTATGTCGCTGAGAACCAGATCTAGTCCAAACTTTACTGCGATATTGACACTGACTTGCTTGCTAATGAGATTCTAATTGATTTTAATACACTGAGAAACAAACGCACAAACAACCCTTTTTGTTCCTGCCATTTGTATTTTCAGTGAGTAGTTGCTGAAGTATTGGGTGCCCAAAGTTGCATAAGAGATGCAAGACTCTAAACACAGTCTAATGACAGAATATATGAGCAAGACACATATAAAGGGTCCTCAGCATTCCATGTGGAAGGCGTCCGTGATTACAATCTGTGCAATCTGTGATTACTACTGTAACTGGCCAATGAGAGTTATATGCACATTTTTTTTTTTTGAGATAGGATCTCACCTTGTCACTGGGGCTAGAATGCAGTGGCGTCATCATAACTCACTGCAACCTCAAACTCCTGGGCTCAAGACAGGGGACTACAGGTGTGCACCACCACGCCTGGCTCATTTTCCTATTTTTTGTAGAGTCGGGGTCTCGCTCTTGCTTAGGTTGGTCTCCAACTCCTGGCCTCAATCAATCCACCTCCCTTGGCCTCCCAAAGTGCTAGGACTACAGGCGTGAGCCATGGCACCCCCGCACGCGCATTTGAGCGTTACGTGCAATAACAACGGCCGCCGTAACAGAGCCTTAGGTCGGGCCCGTCTCACCACACTATGACCAGAAGGTGGCACTGTTGGAACTTTTTATTAAATCTTTATTCTCCGCGCACCCGCACCGGCCTTTTTTTTTTTTTTTTTGGTCTTCACTGTTTTCAGAGCAGCTTTCTTAAAAATCAGGCATTTTTATCATGTCACGCACATCTAAGGCAGCAGTTCTTTAAAACTGTACAAACAAAAGCGCTGAGCGTTCATCAGATTTCTGACAGCCAGTCACTGGAGAAGGTTGAAGGTGTGCAGCTGTCTGTGTAACGGAACTTGTGCTTCTCTCCTGCTGGCCTTTCTCCGCCCTGGTTTCCGGTCCTCATCAGACCAGTGTCTCTCAACTCAAACTGTCAGTCTGCGAGAGCTGGCCTGGCTGAGATGTCTCCAGGGCCCAGGACCACCTTAGTCACGAGGATGCGTCAGTGTCTGCACACCTGGGTTAGTTAACTAAGCAGACAACACATTTCCCCCGAATCGTCACTATTAATTCTAACCACCAGATGGGAGTCTCGACACATTTACCTTTTAAGAAGAGGGTCTGAAAGCTCCCTGAACAATGGACCTCACCACCACTTAACCATTTCTGATTTTATATATACGTATAAAATGATATCAAATTGCACGTTTGTATCCTTGTTTTAGAAGGAAGAAAAGAGAAATGAAGGAAAGGAGCTGGGACCTTCAGGATGGAGGGTGATTTCTCAGAGCAGATGAGGAGCTTATTCAGTCATCAAGGGACTTGGTGTAAAACTATTCGGTTTGTATAAATGTGCTTACAATGAGTTAGAATGTGAAGTGCTAAGAAGATGCTTGGCACATGGTAAGCGTATGTTTGTTTTCTATCATCATCATCATCATCATTGTGTATACTCCCACCTGGCCTGGTAGAATAGTTATGAAATATCTGGAGTTTATCTTGCCACCTTTCCCCTCATCCTCAGGGTTTTCTTCTTTTAGAGTGGCCCGGGGTCTCATCTGATCTTTTGCTATCATGAACAAAAGGGAATCCAATGAGTCAGGAACACTTCAGTTAGATAGCAAGTACCACTAGCAATGTTTGAATTTTAAGAGACCTGAGAAAGGGGAACGAAAAGAAATAAACAACTAATAATAGAATTTCAGACACTGTGGATCTCGCATGAGGGGGAAACCGGGAGCTAAGGGCACATGCCAGGGCCCCTAAGTAACTGCGCTACCTGTTCCTGCTTGCAGCTCTGCAGAGCTCTGTGCACAAGGAGCTTCATCATCGCAAGTGTTCAAGCAATGACGGGGGCACCTGCAGGGTATTAAAAGAGAATTCTTGGATTGGGTGGGAGATGAAATTACAGAACCTTTAAGGACCCATCTATTCTAATTTTTTAAACACGCTTGAGTAGTGGAGGATTCTTTTGATTCTGGGTAAGAAACCTAGTATTTTGTTTTTTGTTTTGGGTTTTAGACATTTATGCCCCGTGCAAATTATGCAGCTGTCCACTGATCCCATTTCCTGAAATTACAGGAGTTGTTTCTTTTTGTCAGAACATTCTTCCTGGAGGTCTGCTCTGTCTGGAGTCCCATCATGCTTGCTGGCATTAGGGAATTTTAAAGAGGGGCATAGACATTAGAGCGAGTTGAAACCTAAGAGATCCCTTTCTCTAACCTCTCACTTTACAGATGGGGAAATCAAGACCTAAGGGATGTCATTCGACCAGAATCACACAGCTGGATAGCAGGAGATTCTGGGCTAGCACGTGGGCTCTCAGCCAGTGTTCTCTCCTTGTCACATTTAATTCCACTGTGTCCTGCAGAGCAGGATCTGAGCATGGCATGACGGAAGTGCCCAAGCTGCCGAGAGGCAGGGCTGACAGTCAAATCTGGGTCCGTGGAGGGCAGGGAACGTACGAATACATTTCAGCATCCTCCCTAACCCAAAGGACCACCTTATCTTCACAGACTGCTCCCTTTTGATGTGTTTTTCTTGCATAAAAGAACCTTCCACTGTGGAGGAATTCAAAATATTTAAAATTTAGCCACACTTAGTGACTTACAAAGGAGTGTTTTACTTTGTGTGAAACTATCTAAGCACGTGAAGGTATCTTCTGATTGTCTCAAAAGGTGATGGAGAAGAAGGACTTAGGAAGAGCGTGGGACTTACAGCAGCCGTGTGGCAGGAGAGGAAGGGAGTAGGTGTGCCCGGTGCAATCGATGGAAAGCGTTTTAATTAGTATTGAAGCTTCATATATCAAAGGCTTTTTTCCTATCTTGCTTTTGTGTGTATATGGACACCCACTCACACCCAAAGCCACTCACCTACCTGCACACGTGCGCACACACACGCAGTTTGGTGGTGATGGGAGAAGCCGTATGTCTTTCTGTTTCTCCTCTTTGTCATTTTTCTTCTCTTGCTCCCATCTCTGGGCTGCCCCAGTCTTCTCTCTGCTCCTTGGACTTTACTGAATTTTCTTCTTTCCCCTCCTCCTTCCTCAGCTCCGCACTCCCTGCACCTTCACTGTCAGGCAGCGATTCCATAAACCTACTCTGTGCCAGGGAAGGGCCTAGACACCAGGGGCACAGAAATGCAAAGGACGGTTCCTGTGTTCTCATGGTCTGTTCCATCGACACAACTCCTAGTCTGGTGAAAGAGAAAGTTGAATAGCCCAGTAACTAGAATATCAGGTTGCAAGGACAAGAATAAAGCTGTATGCAAACAGCCTGTTTACAATGTTTACAAAGTAGGAGCTCAGTGAACATTTGTTAATGGAAGTAATTAACAGGTTATGAGAGTCGAGAGAAAGTGTGTTTCGACAGATAAAGAGCAGGTTGGGAAAGATTCCATTTTAGTGATATTTTCGTTGGACTTTAATGCATGAGTAGGAGTTCGCCAGGCACTGGAGGGAGAAAACCCATTCCATTTCAGAAAGGTGGAGGCACACACACACTCACACACGAAGACATTAAAAAGCCTGGTATGTTTGAGAAAGGGAGGAATTGGTTGAGTCTCGCAGGTCTGGAGCGTCGGGCTGCCGAGGCACCGCCGGCAATGGAGCTGGAAACGTTGGCTGGGGCTGGCGGCGTGTGAAGGGGTGTATCTGTCACCCTTCGTACTGCGAGCTGTCTTCTAGAGGGCAATGCAGACTTGTAAAGACTGTTAAACAGGGAAGTGACGTGATTGTATTTATCTTTTAGAAAAATAGCTCTAGCAATTATGTAGAATAAGGATTACACGAAGGGAGAGATTGGATAATGGAGACACGTTAGGACATGACTTCAGGAGATGGCAGGCGTCTGAGCTAAGAGGCAGTGGGATGGAGGGAAGACACAGGCGCCCCTTTGAGTTAGCACTGTGGGGACCTGGGGAGGTGTGTGGGGGGCCAAGGGAAGAGGGGGAGGTGAAGGGAAATGCCATTGACCTAGATGAGGAAGACAGGAGGGAGAGGGTGTACGTGGACATGTGTGTTGCTTTGGGCACTTGCGCGGGGGCAGGAAGAAGTTGGGCTTTAGGTTTGTTAAGGACCCTCTGGGATATGGGGGTGGAGATGCAGGCACATAATGGAGCTCAGGCATTGGGGGTGGTTAGAGGGGCGGATCTGGGGCCAGATGCAGACATGCGCAGTTGAGGTCGAAGTGAAAGTACATCCTGCTCTGTGGGTATATGGGAAATTGAGGGTCTTCTTTTTTTCCTTTTAAAATTCTACTCATCTTTGTAGTTTTCCTAATTCCTCCACTTTTCTCTTCCCAAAAGCACAGGTGAAATCTGCCTGTCAATCACCACTCTTGCTCTCTCCTCTCTCCACACACCTGAGGCCTTTCCAGAAACACTAAGCACCCTCGGTTTTCCTTTTCAGAGTGCAGTGACTTCCACCCGTTTGGGTTTTGTGGTCTACAAGTGTCTTCCACGTGGCCTGTTGGCTGATTGAAGATGTCAGGGTGGGATGTACCGACGTGAAGGAGGAGATTCCTGGCCAGTTCAGGGAGAAAAAAGGGAGGGGGGAGTTTTTGCTTGGGAGTGACTTGACTTTTGGAGTCTCACCAACCACCCTTTGAAAGTGTTGCACAGTTGCTGGGCTGCTCCTGCCAGGCTGGCTAAGAAGTGCCATTACTGGATCCTGTCACCTCTTGGCTCTCCATGGTGACAAGGGAGGTTGCACAGAGATGCAGAGAGGAGGGAGCAAGGGAAGGCAGAGTGTGGAGAGCTTTTATGAAGGGACCCAAGGTGGGAGCATGGCAGGTCTGCAGGGCACCTGGCTCGGGCTGTCCTCTGGGACCCACGTGCAGGTGGGAGGGGGCCTGGGCCAGGGCATTCAGAAGCAGCTTTTCTCCTGTGACCGGGCTGGCTGGTTTTATTTTCTTCTTTAGTTAAATGCCAGAGTTGTCTGCCCTTTAATTTCCAGTGTCCTTGAGGACCAGAGAAAACTCACGCCTGTAAGCCTCATGCATATTCTGTTGTGGGGCTCAGCTGTAAATTGCACCCGCCGCTTTGGGCTCATGCCCTCCCCTCGACCATCACGATGCTCATTCCCATTGCCCACTCACTTCCACACTTCCGGGGGGAAACCGAGAGGCACGACGCCTGCAGTGAGGCCGTGAGGCAGTTTGTCCTGGTGGTTAGTGAAAGAGAGGGGGAGGAGCTAGGCACCCCACTAAAGCTTTCTAAAGCAGGTGCCAGACCAATCAATGAGGGCAGTAGCTCACCAAGTAGAGGCCCTTTGGGTTCCGAAAAAAGCCTGATGGACGATAACAGGCTGGGTAGATGGAATCAGTTGCTGTGCATGTGCTTGTTTTCGGGGTCCTTGTTTATGAGAATCGCACCGCCTAGGGCTGCGCTGTGCACAACCTGCACAACTGTCCACGGTAACCCTGCCTGGGAAGGTCTTTTTGCCACTCGCTTTCTCCCTCCTGCCCCCTTGAAGACTTGCTGGCTGGCTGCTGTTTGAAATTCTGTCATCAGAACTTTGTTTTGAAAAAGACTTTGATCCTTTTAAAGTGTAAATGTACACAAATGGGAGACATTTAAACCTGTTATCAGCTATTTTCACCATGGTAAATGAAAATACTGGCAGCAAATTTTGAGCAAAGGGAATGAGGATGCATGCGAAGAGCTGGAGAGCAGAAAGCACAGTGGGGGGAGGGGAGGGCGTGCCAGGGGAGACTAGAATGGAGGAGCAGGGTGCAGACAGCAAGGGCCGAACGCCTGCCCCTGATTTCACCCAGATGAGGACAAGAGCCTACAGCTCACCTCAGTTTGTCTTGGCAGAATCAATCGAATAAATCACAAACTCCCGAAGTGAGAACTGTATTGTATTTAATATTTTCTAATTACAAGAGCCCCGAATAATGCTATTCACTCCGTGGGCTCAATGTGTCATTACTAATGATAATAAGAACAGTCTTCCTCTTTCATAAACAAGGAACTCAAAACTCCAGGAGACGGGGTCATTTAGCCAGCACCCCCAAATAAACCAACCTCAAACAGAGCCGGGCTGGGCCCTGGCTTGTGGATCTGCCATGTGGGCAGTGAGTAGACTGTTCCCCGCTCCCACCCTCTCAGACACAGAAGGGCTGGGTGTTGGGCTTGGGTCCTGCCATGGCCTTTTCTGATTTTCACATATTTTTGAGGACTTACCTTCTGCGGGAGAAGAGACTTTTCCTCCTCTTTGGGCATGGGCAAGGCTTGCCAAACATTCTAGGAGTTGAAGAATGGGCTTCTGAGAGCCTATATAAACCTCCCAAAGTTGTGGGCACAATTTTGTGTGTCCATGTGCCTCGATGTTTTTCAGGGATGAAGTTCCGCAGTGTCTACGACATTCTCCAAGGCTCCCGGATGATGGAGAGATGCTGCATCAGAGCCCATGTGAGTTATGCTGTCTCCATGAATCCAGTCCCCTTCGTGTCATAGTGCACAGGGAGGGAAGTGACAATGGATGTCATGGAGAAAATGCTCTTTCAACAGAAATCAATAATACTCCTCTGTTATGAGTGTTCTTCGTGGCTTCTCGTAGAAGCTCCAAAGACTGTGGACCGAGACACGTCAGGGCCATCAAGTTAATTGTTAGACTCAGCTGAAAGGCAACTCACTGGATTCTGTAAATTCTATTTACAGTGGCCGGTGAGTGTGTGTTCAAGGAGAGCCGGAACGGAAGGAAGGCGGGGCAGAGCCGAGTGTGGCTGGGCGTATATGATAGGCCGGCAGGGGTGCGCCCACAGTGCTAACGAGCATGGAAACCGGGTGGTCTTGCCAGG
This sequence comes from Propithecus coquereli, assembly GCF_000956105.1. Classification (NCBI taxonomy): domain Eukaryota; kingdom Metazoa; phylum Chordata; class Mammalia; order Primates; family Indriidae; genus Propithecus; species Propithecus coquereli. The sequence goes on from NW_012145967.1 coordinate 846,599, forward strand.
GGCAAGGCAGCCGGGGTCAGAGGAGTACCCAGGGCTGGAACATGACACGGGAGGAGTGTTTTAGTCTAAGTCCTGCTGCTCAGTGAGGAGGTGATCTTTATCAAGTCACTCAAACTCTTTGAGTCTTAAGTGGAGACAGTAATAATTCCTGTCCCACGCTTCCCTCCCCAAGGGTTTTTGTGAGGGTAAAGTGAGATAATATATATCAACTCACTTACAAACCATACAGTATTTTGTATATGTCAAATATTTTTATTAGGAGTATTTTATTAATGGGCTGGTGGAAGAAACCATGGTACTTGGAGAAATGATGAATTTTATCCTGGAGCCTCGTCTAAGGTGAAGAGGGGTCTGGAGATGGTCCTTTCCTACTGGTGGGTGGGGGCTTGAGGCTCGGGGCCACGCGCAATCTGGAAGCTACTATTCTGGATGCAGACGGCGATGGGAAAAGGGCATCCTGGGAGTGGATGAGATAGGAGCTTATTTGGCAGCAAAAACTAATTGCTTTCTCAATCCCTACACAGGAGTGGAGGATTTAGCATTCCTTTCATCTCCTTTCTAGGCATTTACCCTCGACCAGCCTGAACGCTAACGGTGCAGTTCTATCCTGAGTAGCCAAGAATGCCAAAATAATTTGCACTGAGGGGTGTGTGTGTATGTGTGTGTGTGTAAATCTACAAAATGCATTGCTAAATTGGGGACCCTCAGATACGAGGGTGGTGGTTGTTATTTAAGACTGTATAAGCGGGGTTCAAGGTGGAGGCAGGCTGGAAATAATATTTGTTGAGTTTGCCCAAGCCAAATCAGGACCCTTTGTTCTAACCTCCTAGCATCCAAGAGAACAAGTACAGGAGTTAGTACCAGAGGGATTTCTACTTAAATACTTAGCCCCAGAGGGAAAAAAACAGAGTGGGTGGCTGAGAAGGAAAAAATAGAGTTAAAATATTTCCTCTGAGCAATGAAGCACGGGTCCAGGCCAGGGCCTTAGACGAAGCCCCAGAGCTTCAGCCATCTCCACATCGGGGAGAAGATCCGCCACGGGCTCCAGCAGCGTAGAAGCCAGGGGAGGATGGCAGCTCAGTCGCTCGGCACTTCCTGGGCCTTCCAAGGGGCTTCCCCAAGTTTGTGCTTTTTCTAGCTGTTGTCTGCTCTGCCCACCTTTGTGGCACAGATTCCATGAAGAGCAGATCAGACACATCTGGGATTTTTTTTAGGGATCTTTGACAAAGAATGATAAAGATGTAAAGCACGAAAAAAAAGATAAATTTGTAAATCTTTTTTCATGTTGCTGCATAAAACCTGCTTTAAATCTGATCTGGGGAGTCAGGAGACTTCCTGCAGTCACTTCCCTTCCTGTTAAAATCTTGCCTGGATCACAGTGCTCATCCACCCCCACACCCTCATTTTATCCTTAATTCTTTTCTCCTTTTTGGGGAGACCCTCCAGGATGCTTGACTTTATAGGTGGGCAGAAGTCATCCTTGGTCCTGATGATGGTGGATAATCAGGAGCTGAAAGAAGTGAAATCTCAGTCTCCAAACCCAATCCTGTGGCTGCTTCCTTCTGGCCTCGGGACATCACCTTTTGGGGCTAATCTGCTACCTGCAAGCTCCTGGCTCAGCCAAGCAGTCAAGTCCTTTGGGCACTACCATGGGGACTGCTACAGAAGGAAAGGGAGCCCTGCTTCTGACGAGTTTCCCATCCAGCGTGGCCGTGGCCCCATCTCAGGAGAAGGTTTAACACAACTAGCAAAGGGCAAGCAAGTTCAAACTGAACATCCTGTGCTAGAAATGGAATACATACATGCTGAGAGGAACTAAGGGAAAAGAGCACCTGGAGCTGTGTGAGTTAAATCAAGCGGCTTCCTGTAGGAGGTGAGGGTTGTTTGGGTAGGCACGGAGGAGGTCGAGAGAGCCATTTGGGAGAAATGGCTTACACAGATATGCATGCCGAGATAACAGCTTCTGAGCACAAGCAGCCAAGAGAATTAATTTAGCCAGAGGCAGGTTTGCAGGTAAAGAGCAAAGAGAAATGATTTCATGAGATGAGCACAGCAGCCGGCTGGGTAGCCTTGGACAAGTAACTTCCTCTCTCTGGCCCTGCGCCCTTTCAAGTCTGCAACGAGGGCTGGGTGACCAGCACACTGGGCTGAGGATCGGCGAGAGGGCAGGAAACTAATCATTGTGGGAGCGCTATTCCAGGCACTCCACTCTGTGACGTAGCCTTTCCCTATTTTAGAGATGAAAGGTCTTGTCCAAAGTTTTACATATAGCCAGTGACCAAGTTGAAATTAGAATCGGGTCTAATTTCATTCGTTCGGTATTTATAGAGGGTCCCTGTGTGCCCAGCACTGTGTCAGGCCCTGGGGGATTTAATAATGAATGAGACAGATAAGTTTCCACTCTCATTCTAGTGGGAAGAAGTCAGGCAATAAGAAAGTAAAGATCCAATTAGCTGGGCTTGGTGGCCCACGCCTGTAGTCCCAGTTACTCAGGAAGCCGAGGCAGGAGGCTCGTTTGAACCCAGGAGTTCGAGGTCGCAGTGAGCTATGATTGTGCCCCTGCACTCCAGCCTGGGCAACAGAGAGACACTCTCTCTCAAAAAAAAAAAAAAAAAGGAAAGATGGAAATGAACAAAATAGGTTTAGATAGAGGTAAATGCTAACGGAAAAAATAAAACATGCAATCATGGTTGTGCTTTGGGACTTCTTAGATTGGGTGGCCCTGGAAGGCTCCTTTGAGGGGGCTGCATGTGGTCTGAGACTAGCCTTGTGGGTGAAGGGCATAAAGGCCTAGGCCCCCAACCGTTACCTGGGAGGGAGTTGCTTTTTTTTTCTTTTTCCTTTCATCCTCATACGTCGATAGGGAGATGCGTTTTCATTTCCTAAAGATCTTGAGATCATAAAAGACAGGAGAAGCAAGTGGGTGGCAGCTGTGGAGTCCTAGTGTAGAAGGACTTTTGAGCCAATGTGGAAGTCCCCTAGCGGAGCTGGGAGAGGACACACCCATTATTAGCTTTTCTCCCTTCCCTATTAAGAATCCCAAAAACCTTCAGAGGATGATGATGGCAATGGTCTTGGAGGGCCTCGTAAAGCTTGGTAGTAGAAGCAGTAGTACTAATAACAGCTAATAAGGATATTAACAGTACCATTAGATAACATTAAAGAACTATTTCAATGTACTTTGAGCACTTTGGAAGCATTAATTCCCTTAATCCTCACAACAACTATAGGAGGTGGGTAGTATTATTAGCTCCATTTTAATAATGAGGAAAATGAGGCTTAGGGAGATACAGTAACTTACCCAAGATTGCACAACTCAGATCTGGTGGAGGGACGCACACAGGACCTCTGACCCTGGGCTCTTACTCATCACGCTGTGTTGCTCCCATAGGCCTCAAACAGTCACGTAATATTTGACCTGGAAGTGATCTTAGCTGTTATCTAGACCAGAGGTTTTTGATGCAGTCCTCTGACTGAAGACCTCTGATCTAGGGTAATCTCTCCTCTTTTGGCAGATGAGGAAATGCAGAGGCTGAGAATCGATCAGTGATGGAAATGGAGTGTCAATCCTGAGTGCTCCTCACCTATACTCAGGCGCCCAGCATGTCCCTAGATCCTCCACTCCTGGTTAGGAGCCCCTGGCAAAATTGACGGGATGGAACTACAGGTTCCCAAGGGGGACGGGCAGGCATTAATTAAGATAATGCACGTCAAACTCTAGGTGCAGTGCTTCGCACATAGTAAGTGTGCAAGACACGCTAACGGCTTGGAGCAATGCCATGTGGCCAGTTTCTGTGCTCAGGGGTGAGGACAGTCAGGCTGTGACTGGGGAAGGAGAAGCAAAGCACGCTGGTGGGGAGGGGCATCCTCTGCCTGGGCCTGCTGCTCTCTTGACTGACGTGCTGCAGCTCTGGCCAAAACCCACTGGTCACAGTGACAGTAAAATGTCATTGGAAACCTTGCAAGCCTCCATTAAACTGTTAGGTGTAGGAAAACAGTCACTTGCCCTAAATAAGTGACTTATCATTGCCCTTGGTTGTCTGAGTTTCTCTTTAATTATAGGCCTTCTTCGAACACTCAAACACACAGGGCCTTTGTAAACTTGAACTCCCACTCTCTCACCCACAGTCCTCCCATATGGTACTCTCCCTTTCATTCTCAGATAAACACCCGTCTCTTACTCAGTCACATAATGACTTTCAGCTCTTTGAGTCTCAGTCAAGGGGGGGGCCCAGTAGAATCATGGGCATCTGAGCCGTCTTCCTGTTCCAAGGCCCCTAGGGGCTCTTCTAAGAGTGGGTCCTTTACGGGGAGAAGATAATGGGCAAAAAGACGCAGCGGTCCCCGCTTCCTTCAACAATAGAGTTGTTTATTTGAGCAGCCACTTCCCTAAGAAAATCCCAAAACTCTTCCACACCACCCCTTCTATGCTCAAAAGCACTGCACACTCCCCTCTCCTGTCCTTTCCTCTTGCAAACTCAAACCAGAGCCCTTTGGTTCCAGAAAGATTTTCTAGGCATCAGGAGGGAGTAGGAAAGCCTCTTTCTTCCTCATCAGAGAGAGAAGTCAATTTTTGGAGAGACAGGGGGTATCCTGAGGCCGAGAGCCTGTAGCGGGGCTCCTTTCACACGAGTGAGGACTCACGGCTTACTGTATCTTCTCCAGCTGATCCGTGCTCGGCCTCGACCAGTGCCCTGGCCGACACTTGGTGACAACCAAAGCAGAGAATCCATGGAAGAAGCGCCGTCTGATTTTTCTACGGTTTGCCCGTCCCTTGGCCCCTTCCTGGCAGGAAGACAATCCCTTTCTCTTGCACCTGCAGCCCCGGCACCTGCTCTCCACATCCCCTTCCTGCCTGTAAATGTTTAACTGGGACTCGTCTCCCCCAGCCCTCAAGCCCTGATTGGTAGCGTTTGCCTATGCAGGTGGTATAGATGCATCGGATCGCTTTTTCGAGGGTTAGTTGTAATGGCTCTGAGTGCGGAGGTGCAGAGCGGCACTCCACTTAGTACTTCCCTCATGGTCCACCTCCCTCCGCTCTCTTTTCTGGGTTTTGACCACTGTCCCAGAGGGTTGGTGGCTCCAGTGGCTCAAGAGCATAGACAATAAGTAAAATACTTAGGAAGAGATGGGTTTTGAGTATTGATTGCCTTTGTTTAAAATAGAATTTGTTTAATTGTGAGTTTATATAATTTAATTTAAAAAATGGCTATTTAACAGCTGGCTGGCAAAATTCCTAAAAATTGAACAGTCTGCACCAGCCCATACAGCACACCATGACCCCAGGGTGGACGCTGGGCGCAGGCAGCCCTGGGTTTGAGAAGGGCTCTCCACCTTCCTGGGAAGTTGCTCTTCTGGCAATAGGACATTTACAGGGAGAATTCTTGATTCTGGGTTTTCTAGGGGGACGCTGTGATTAAGAAACAGCAGGAATGTTGCAACAGGAGAGAGGAGGAGGGCCTGGGGAGGGGTCAGCGGTGAGTCCTCATTCGTAAGTCCTGACCTGAGCTGCGTCGAGATAAAGGCTAAGACCCAGAGGATGGGTAGTTGGCCACCGGGGCAGAAGTAACTGATGTGTCAAGGCACTGGGGCATAACAGAGGGCAAAACGCGAACCTAGACTCCAGCGCTGGTTTCTCTGGCCAGCCCACGCCTCCTGCCTCAGCTCAACGCCACTCCCTCCCCGCCAAGTGGCTCTCCGCTCTGGAGGCGGGACCGAGTTCTCGGGTGGCCCCTGGAGGCTCGGGGCTGCGAGCTCTGGGAGGCTGGGAGGGGAAAGAGGGGAGGGGCGCCGACTGGGCAGTCCAAAGAGGAGGGGGCCTTTAATAGGCTCACCCAGCGCCTGGTTTGCTGCGCTGCGAGTGGCTGCGGTTTCGAGAAGCCGCCCGGCACCTCCCGCTAGTTCTCGGCTGCAAATTTTCGCCCTTGCACTTGACAGCGATTGCACTTAAGCTCCCAGGGCGCGCTTTGCTTGCAAAGGCACAGGTAGGAGGCGCGGGCTGCCCGGTGCGCGCTCACTGCTCCCGGAGGAGTCTCCCTCCCTTTGCTCTCCTCTCTGGGAGCTGCCGGCTGTCCAGGAGCGTTGGTGGTTCCGGTGTGCTGGCTGCACCGAGCCCGTGTCCGCGGCCGGGCAGCCGGGCCAAGCCCCTTCCCAGAGCGCAGCTGTGCGCGGCCCGGCGCCATGCTTCTGCTGGGCATCTTAACCCTGGCTTTCGCCGGGCCACCCGCTGGCGGCTCTGAGCCAGAGCGGGAGGTAGTCGTTCCCATCCGACTGGACCCGGACATCAACGGCCGCCACTACTACCGGGGGGGTCCCGAGGACTCCGGGGATCAGGGACTCATTTTTCAGATCGCAGCATTTCAGGAGGACTTTTACCTACACCTGACGCCGGATGCTCAGTTTCTGGCGCCCGCCTTCGCCACTGAGCATCTGGGAGGCCCCCTCCAGGGGCTCACTGGGAGCTCTGCGGACCTGCGACGCTGCTTCTACTCCGGGGACGTGAACGCCGAGCCCGACTCGTTCGTCGCTGTGAGCCTGTGCGGGGGGCTTCGCGGAGCCTTCGGCTACCGAGGCGCCGAGTATGTCATTAGCCCGCTGCCCAACGCGAGCGCGCCGGGGGCGCAGCGCAACGGCCAGGGCGCGCACCTTCTCCAGCGCCGAGGTAGCCCCGGCGGGCCTTCCGGAGACCCCACGTCTCGCTGCGGGGTGGCCTCAGGCTGGAACCCTGCCATCCTGCGGGCCCTGGACCCCTACAATCCGCAGCGGGCGCGCTTGGGGGAGAATCGCAGCCGGCGCAGGTCCGGGCGCGCCAAGCGCTTCGTGTCTATCCCGCGGTACGTGGAGACGCTGGTGGTGGCGGACGAGTCCATGGTCAAGTTCCACCGCGCGGACTTGGAGCATTATCTGCTGACACTGCTGGCCACGGCGGCGCGACTCTACCGCCACCCCAGCATCCTCAACCCCATCAACATCGTCGTGGTCAAGGTGCTGCTTCTCGGAGACCGTGACACCGGGCCCAAGGTCACGGGCAACGCGGCCCTGACTCTGCGCAACTTCTGCGCCTGGCAGAAGAAGCTGAACAAAGTGAGTGACAAGCACCCTGAGTACTGGGACACTGCCATCCTCTTCACCAGGCAGGTGAGTTGATCTGCCACCTCTTTGTACCCAGATAGCCCCGTTCTCTTAGGGTCACTACCATTAGAGCTTCAAATCCCCTTTGTGCCGCTCAGTGCCCCCGAATTTAAATTTCGTTGATCTTTTCCCACTCCAACTTTGGAGCACCCAGGGAGAGACCTCTCCTAGGCTCCGCGGAGCTCGGGCTCACGTGCGTCGGGGCCACTGGAGGAGCGCCGCTCTTTCCGAAGGTGTTGGCCTGGCGCGGCCAATCAGCGCCTCCTGGATCGGGCGCTAAGGGGCTGGAACCCAAGAAGTTGCCGCCCCGGAGCCGCAGTTTGTCTCCACAGCCGATAGGAGGCGCTATGAGGATGGTGTTGAAGAGGTGGGAACCGTCAGCCCCGGTCGTGTGGGGCGTCTAAGTCCTCTCAGGCACCTCTTGCGAGGCTTCCTTTCACTGGCTGTGGAACGGGAATGTGGTCCAAGGTCAGCACCTGCTACATTTCCTGTGGGTCACATGTTGTCCTCACTCTGTCTTGGGTTCGGAAAACCAGGGTTTGGATGGAGGGAATCATTGGGATATTTTGTGGGTTGCAGTAAAAGGCCAGACAAGTGTTGGGAACATCCCTCCTTCACTGCTGTTTCTCCTGCTCCCTTCTCTGCTGGGCCTTGTCCCGGGGCTTCCAGATCATTCCGAGCAGGCAGTTTAGTTAGAGCACCTGTTTGGGGCTGGGTCTGTTTCACTTGGAGTTGCAAGTGGAGTTTCACTTGGAGCTGAGTTGGGAAAATCTCTTCTTCCAGTTTGTCCAAATGTTGTCAAGCGTGACTCGTTTGCCCAGATGTACACCGCAGAGCAGAGAAGGCAAGGTTCCTCCTGCTCCCAACTCACTGAAATTCTTACGACCACACTTGACTGCCGGGCTCTACCTTCTGCCCTTGCTGGGGTGGAAGTGATGTGAGCTTAGTCAAGAACATCTCGAGACTCCAGCTGCAGGGTTAGAAAGATACTGAGTATTGGGATTAGAAAGAGGGACCCAGACCGGGAAAGCAGCTCTGCCTTTCTCAAGTCTTTGCTTGTATTCTGTCTCGAATTGGAGTGATCAGGCCCTGTAAAGGTTTTGGATTTTGAGATTTCTCAGATACAAGAGGCTGGGAGGAAAAGGGCCGTGCAAGTGATCTGCTTCCTCTGATCTTAGGGGCTGTGACTTTCATCCACGCCATGCTCTTGTTTTGTCATTATCAAAACCACAGCATTCTGGGGATGGCAGAGACTCCCTGGTTACTTCTGGGGCTCTAAACCTCCACTGTTTCCACATGGCCACTCAGAGCTGGACTGGCGCACACGGGCTGGAGCTGGAGTCTTCCACAGTAACCCATTTGGCACAGCTAGTCCCTTCCTGGAGTTGAACTTCCTCCTTTCCCAGCCTTCTTCTCCTCCCACCACCTGGTTTCTCTAGGGAGGTCTTTGGCCTGAATCTATTTCCTTGCTCTCATTCTTCCAAGTGAGGTCTGCTGAGCTGCCACTGCCCAGCCCCTGCGAGCACTGCCTGAGTCATGGAGGACTGCAGAGGAGGTGGCTTCGACCTCTGCACACAGACCAGCTCGGCAGTCAGATTGCTGGGCTGGAAAAAAGAGCAAAGGCCACAAACAGGATATCTTAATGGGCAAAGCAGCTGTTGCCCCATCCGGGATGCCCCTGTGGAGGTCATTCACTGGCTTGAAAGTTACAGACCTCAGTCTCTGCAGCCTGGTGGCTAAGGCTGGCTTTTGGAACCAGCCCTAGGAAGAAGACTTCTGCTGGAACATGGGCCATGCTGCCAGAAGGATCCCGCCTTTTGAAGAAGAAGCAATCAAACAGCGCGACAGCTTCTGCTTCTCAGTGGGGTGTGCTAGACCCCCAGGGGTCTATGTTGTCCATGCGTAATGGGTACAAGATGCGTGACCACTGGGTCAGAAGCAGTGATGTACGAGATGTGACTTTTAGAAGCTGTCTTTCCCTTAGGCGTCTAGAGGGCAAAGCCAGAGAGTGGGGCGGCTGTGTTGGCAGGTCCATCGTCAAGGTACGTGCTTTATGCTTTAGAGCAAACACCTCTTCCCCACCTCCTCAGCAGCACAGACTTCAGGGCCTGCTGCATTCTGAGAGTCTCAGGAACTTCTCATTCCCGAACTCCCCTGGGAGGAAGGTACAGTGTTCCATGAGCACACCAGCGAACAGCTGCTCTTCCTAGACTAAGTCAGATGTGGTCTCCAGGAGCCTTAACTGTCTGGAAAGGAGAATACATTGATCATACAACAAATATTTTGACAATTTGGGGAGTTTACTTAAAGATTCAGAGTAAGTTCGCGGAGAAAGAGTGCACATCTAATTTTTCAAAGCGATTGGCCTGCAGGCTCATAACAGCAGGGTGAGGTCAGCACAGGATTGGAACCAGAATCTGCAGAGAATTGGAGCCAGAGTCTTTCTCATTTATTTCTGGGAGGAGAAAATTTCCTTTGGCTTCTTGCTGCTCTGGGTGGCAGGAGCCAGACGTGTACTGCTGAGGCTCGATGGGCCCACGCTCCCTGCGACTGCTTGGGCTTTAGGTCCCACGCCGTGTGGGCAACCCTTTGTGGTGGAATGGCTTTCATTCATTTATTTGTACATTATTTTAATACTTACCGAGCATCTAGTATTTCCAGGTACTGTCCTGGGCTGCGGAGCTACAAATATTAATAAGATGTGGCCTCAGGGCCCCAGGAATCACTGTGTGTGGGGAGCCCACGTGGCGACAGCTAATTACAGTAAGGTGTGCTTGGCGCCTTAGCAGAAGGTTGCCTTCTCCTCCTCTCACTCTCTTCGTCCACACTCTCATCTTCTTCTTTTGGGATCTTCCAGGCAGGCTCTTTTTCGTCTTTCTGTTCTGTCTTACTTTCTTCATTCACGCTCTGACCTTGTCGTGCTCACTTGCTGCTATCTTCTCGTTTTGGCCTTGAGCAGTGCCATTTCCGTACGTGGATGCTCTGTGCTGTGCAGCGTGGAGCAGCACTCTGGAACCCTCCAGAAAGGACGTGAAAGGATAGTAACGCACTTGCGATAGGACGGTGAAATTTAGTGTCCAGATTAAAAAGAAGTTAATAATGAAGTGATAATAAATATATTACATATATCTCCCAATGTAATAAAAAGGAATCATGGTATCATTAGGATCTTTTTTGAAGTCAGGCCTTGGAAGATTTTAGGAGAGAGAGGCCGAAGGTAGGTTTGATATTGAATAGTTTGTCATTCTTGGTCACTAAATGGAAACGCAGTCCCATTCCTTCTGGGAGGGAGGAGGGGAGAGGTGGGAAGAGAGGGGGGAAGGAGTGGAATATGATTTGTTCCCTGTCTCGTAGGGTAGTGTGGGAAGATGGGGGAGGAAGGTTGGAGGTAATCTTTTTATTTATTTGTTTGAGAGGGTCTCGCTCTGTTGCCCTGGCTAGAGTGCAGTGGTGTCATCATGGCTCACTGCAACCTCACACTCCTCAACTCAAGTGAGCCTCTGCTTCAGCCTCCCAAGTAGCTGGGACTACAGGTGCGCACCACCATAACCAGCTAATTTTTCTATTTTTTGTAGAGGCGGGGTCTTGCTCTTGCTCAGGCTGGTCTTAAACTCCTGAGCTCAAGCAATCCTCCCACCTCGGCCTCCCAGAATTCTAGGATTACAGGTGTGAGCCACCGTGCCTGGCCTATTTTTTTAACCACTGGTTAAGTCAGGAAGTCAAGGGAGGTTTTCTCCTTCCTTAGGTCTTGCTCTTCCCTCGCCTTTGAACCTCTCTGTAGTTGCTCACATCTCCCCCACCCCACCTTGCCTTGACGCCTTGACTCAGGCATGTGGCACAGTGGAAAGAACACAGGCAGGCAGACCTGAGTTTGAATTCGGGTGCTTCAACTTCCTAGCAATGGACATTGACTTAATCAGCAATTTGAACTCACTTTCCTCATCCTTAGAATGAGGATAATGGTGATGACATGATGCCTAACTTAAGGGCTGTTGCAAAGATAAGTTACTGCGTGTTTCAGAAATGGCTCCCAATGTGGCAGTTATTATTATCAGAAGTATATGTTTCTTGTTGTTGTTGGATAATTACCTACAGATCCCTTGCCAGAATTTAAATTTGGGGTAGCCCCAATTTAAAGTATTCTGTCCCATTGCTCTTACCAGTGTACTTAACGCTTGTCTGATTACAGATTCCTGTTTTTGTGTGGAAACTGTGGACACTAACATTTGCTAGTCCCAGCGATCTGTAAACTCCTTTAAGGCAGGGACCTCTTTACGTCTTTGCGAGCCCCACACGGGGCCCCGCAGCCCCTGCACGCTGCCGTTCAGTAAGCGATCGTGGACGGAAGGCGCAGACGGAGGTGCAAGGCCTGCCTGTGGCTGTGGGTGCTTAGACTGTTCACCTCCTCTCCTGGGATCGTTAATCTGACTTTCGAGGCTGTCTGGCTGCAGGGTTGGGAGAGGTAGTCTTAGGTTCTTCTGGCATTTCATCTTGGCTCTTTGCCATCAGGTTTTGCCCTGGAGAAAGGGGGCCCCAGAGAGGAGTGCGCTAATCCACCTTGGAGTCAGCAGACAGGGTGCACAGCAGGGACGGGGTCACTGTGTCAGCGCAAGTGTGGGGCAAGGAGCCAGCAGCTTGCTCAGCCCGCCAGGCGCAGACGTTGCGTGAAGAGCACTCTCGGCACCGAATCCCGCCTCTCCCTCTCCCCGGGACCCTCTCCACCCTGTGTCAACCAGCACTAGCTTGAGCTCTAGGGAGAGGTACTATGGGGTGGCCAATCTTTCCGTCTTGGGATTCCCCGGTCCCTTCCTCCTGGGGTGACGTGCACCAGGAGCAGTAGGGAGTCGCGTGAGGGCTCAGCTCCGTGGCTGCACCGCCCGGACTTCAGTCCTCACTCTGCCTTCTTCCTCTCTGTCCAACCTCGGACTCCCTGTGTGGCCCCGGGCTAGTTACTTACCTTCTCTGGGCCTCTTCTGTAAGATGGTACTTGATAATGGTATTTTCCTCAGAAAGCTGTTGTGAGGATTAAATGGGCTAATACAGGCAGAGCTCTTGGAACAGCGTCTGGCACATGTAGCAACTTGATAAATGTTAGATATGATTATATTTGGTGGGCACTCTCTCTTGAAGTGATGATTTTCAGAGAAGGTTTAGTTTTCCTGCAATCTTTGGGTTCCTGTTCTTTCTCATTGAGGTAATTTTTGTTGTTTTGGTTACGTCAGTCTCTTGCAATAATACCATTTTGTACATCTGGAGGGAGTTATACGCCAGTGAAACCGAATCTGCTAATAGAAGTAACTAACCTTCCAGGGCGTGTTACCTTTTTCTTCTCCACCAGGCAGCCTTAGTCACATTGCCCAGGCACTGAGTTGTTAGATTTTATTTCTTCTAGCAAAGCAATCCTCCCATCCTTGGGGATTACAAACAGAAATGGATTTTGGGCTGGCAAGGAAATGCAGTGATGCATGGCAGAGGTTCAGATGGGAAACAAGTTAAAGGGGAAGTATTGTTACTAGCACAGGGTGTTTTCACCAGTAATTATGGTTCCCTAACTAGTGTGGTGGGATTTCGACTAAAGAACACAGCTTTGGATGCAGGATCCCATTCTTCCCTTAACAGCCACGTGGCCTTGGGTGCATAATCTCAACTCACTGTGCCTCAGTTTCCTCATCTGCAAAACGAGAGGACAGCTCTGAAGTTCCGTGCATATAATGCTTGGATGCTGTCACGCGTCCCTGAAGATGGGCCCTGGCTCTCATGCCTAGGACTTCAGTGGAAGCATGAAATTGGCTACGTAAGAACGCGTACATCTTCGGCCACATAAAAAAATTCATGTGCTTGATTTTTATGGGTCCCTCTCTGTCTGCATTGCTGGAAAACATCGAGCATTGCAGTACAGGCCTGGGAAATGAGAGGGTGTGGGAAGGAGGTCTGCAAGGAAGGCAGCTAGTGGGGGTCACGGTGGGGGTGTGTTTGGAGTGACTTTGGGGAGCACAGATCAGGCCACTGCAAGGTGTTATCCTTATTTACTTATTCAAATTGTGGCCCCAATCCTAAATTATTTTATAAGAAGAGACAATTAGAAAAGAATAGTCTCGGAGTGTTAGGTTCTTGGCCAAGATAATTCTTGGGTCATCTGGAAGAGCAGCTGCAGCTACACAGAGAAATGGCAAACTGTCAGCAAAAGTGAGGCCGGCGGGGGCTGGGCTGGGAAATGCCTACACCCTCTAGGAGGAAAGAACCGGAACAGTGTCTGCTTTTTGGAGACAAGCGCCTGAGCTGAAGAGGTTAAGGCAATTTGAGTGCCTCCGAGTTCCTTCCAGAAGGGTGGAGACATTCGAAGCCACAGATGAGGCCCCGCTGGGCCCCTGTACAACCTCTCGTGGGCGTTCAAAGCACTAAGGCCCAGCGGTTCTGCATCGAGTCCCTGACTGGGGGAAGAGGTCCAGGCAGAGCCCATGGCCCCAGACAGCTGCGTCTTCCCACAGCGAAGGCGCTGGTTTCTGCAGGGCGGCTGCTCTCAGCTACACCCTCACCCTCAGGAATTCTGCCAGCTCTTTCCTTGTTCCTCTTGTTTGATCCAGGGAAGCCGGGATTTCTTGATGGAAAGAACAGGTTGCTCCTGGCCAGGAAGGGCCTGCAGCTGCATGTCTTTGCTGCCGAGAGAATCCACCCTCCCTGAGAGGAAGGAGCCTTTTGGCTGTAAGGACTTCCCAGCCACAGTGGCGGGTGCGGGGCAGCTGGGTCCCAGCAGCCCTCTGGATCCCACTCCGGGCTCTCAATCCGGTCTGGCCGTTTCTAGATGGGGCCAGGACGGCGAATCTCCACGCGGTGCCCTGGCCTTTTATGCGCGTGAGTGCTGTCAGCTACACGACTTGGGGCAGTAGACAAGATTTCCCTAGGGTTCTTTCCATTCTAAAATATTTCACTCTGTGGGTTCCTTTTATAACCCACAGGGCCAGAATGGGCTGAGTGCCTGGGGACTGGGGCAGGAGCAGAGGCTTAAAGCACTGGACAGTTTTAGCTGAGGATTGGCTCTTCCCCAGACCGGGGAACTGAGGCCCTGAGGAGAGAAGGGACTTGGCCCAAGTCACACATGTACTTAGTGACGGGGCCAGGACCAGAAACTAGGCTTCTCGATTCTTATTCCTGTGCCCTCTCTCTTACACAGGCCAGCAGTGAGCGTGCGGGGTGGCGTGTGCCTGCCCGACAGGCTGCCCTGCAGGCCGCAACCAGCAGGGTAGGATTTCCAGAGACCTCACCTTTGCCAGGACCCTATACTCTAGCATCTAGGGACACACGGGCTCCATGGCCCACCCCACCTCACTGTGCCCTGCCTTCATCCCTTACTTCCCGGTCTTGGCCCCTGGTTCACAAGCTGCGCTGTGTCTTCGGCAGCCACATTCCCTAAACTGATGGGTAGGCCAGCTGCCCCTCCCAAGTTTTGACAGTGGTTGTTTTCTAAGTTTCAGAACTCTGGGGAAGGAGAGCTTTCTGGGAAAGTGAGTCTTTGAGGAGGGAGGAAAACTGGGAAGAGAAGGGCATTTAAGGTCCCCTGTGGGGTTCCCAGAGTGGGAGAAGTGCCCTGGGCAGGCACAGGCAGCAGCCAGGGCTGGGCTTGCATGCTGCCTGCTGCTGACACTGGTGAACTTGGGTGCAGGCTGATCGCCCTTAGGATAACTGTTAACTCATTAGGAGGTGTGACTGTCACCTGACTGTGGGAAGCCAAGTTGACTGCTCAGGCGGTAAACTTCTGAGTGCTTTGGATTAAATTTTGCTGATTTTCTGTACTATGGTCCCTTTTCCTCCCATGCTGCCTGGCTCCACTCGCTGAGCTGCTGCCGCCTCCGCCCCATGCCAGCACAGGCACACGCCTGCAGACGTGCACACGCACACGCGTGCAGACACGCAGCCCTAAAGAGAAAGAAAACGGAGAACAGCTCTGTGTGTGTGTTTATGTGAACCCTTTGGCTCCCGCAGGAGAATGGCAGAGCTCTTTCTTCTGAGTGCTGTCTCAGCAGTTGCGGGACAAGTAGCCGTGACATGGGGGAAAGAGCACCGTGGTCCGAGTCGTGCAGACACTCAGTGCGTGTTTCTGCTCTGGGACTTGAACCTCTCTGAGCGTCAGTCTATGGATGGTGATACTCATAGCTGTTTCAGTGGATGTCATGAAGATTAAATAGGGTCATGTGTGCAAAGTGCATGCACAGTGTCACCTGTAATAAATCCTGGCCATAATTAACTATGACCATGAGCCCCAGTTTGCACCTTTGACAAATAGATATAACAGTATATCTGCCTCATAAGACTGCCACGAGGAGTGGATGAGGTGACGCGTGTAACAGTTTCTCATAGACTGTAGCGTGCCCTGGGCATTAACGGCAGGGAGAGCATGGAGAGAGTGCCAGCAGCCCCGATTCAACACGTCTTCTCACGGGGAGCAGGGTGTACACAAGCGTCTCATTCTATTTCCAACTCCTGAGCTCTTAAGAGATCTAGATGTGTTGCTGACCTGTGATGCTCAGTAAGTTCTTGGCGATATCCACCCCAGAAGCCCCATTCTGCCCCCTGTGTCCTCTGGAGACACTTCCTACCAGGGTTTGTCTCCAAAGCCCTTGCTTCTGCAGCAAGTTAAGCTTCAGCACAAAACGAGGGGCTTTTCTGCTTAGGTTATGATCTACTTGACTCGTCTGTCCTTCCCAGCAGCCTGTGAGCCTGTGTCCCTTGGAGCTTCTGTAGCCAGCTGGGCTGTGTCCAGATGGCTCGTGTCCTCCTCACTCTGCTTCCTCGCAGCCCGAGGAAGCCAAATCTCTGGCAGGGGTGGTTCTTCGGCCAGTGACTCTTTGGCTGAGAATCTCAACTTAATTCGTGGTTGTCCTGAGGGCGTCCCAGCAAGGACCGAGGTTGCTGGGAGCTGGATGAGGAATGCGGTTTCCTTCCAGCTCCACCTGCCTCCGGGAGCTGTGACCAGACCATTTTTCTGGTCTGGAAGGCTGTCTCTATATAAAGCAGTGGCCCTTGTAGTTTAATTTCATACCTCCTAATTTCCTCCCAGAGGAATGCCCTGGGTAGGATTTGGGCAGAAACTTCTCAGCGAGCCACAGAACTTTCTTCCTGGGGCCTCCTCCCTCAGCCCGGTTGGTTCCGTGAATGCCCCACAACCCCCTGGGAAAAAGGGCGGGGCTGGCGGTGCTGGGCCCGGTGAGGATGGGATGGACTGCAATGTCCTCGGATGCCCTTTCTTCCCTTCAGGTCCCTCTATCACTGTCTCTAACTTTGGGCTGGCTTCTGCTTGTCCCCCACCCGGCAGGACCTGTGTGGAGCCACCACGTGTGACACACTGGGCATGGCTGACGTGGGCACCATGTGTGACCCCAAGAGAAGCTGCTCTGTCATCGAGGATGATGGGCTCCCGTCAGCCTTCACCACCGCCCATGAGCTGGGTAAGGCTGCAGCGCGCTCTTGGGCAGAGGGAGCAAGGCTGCCCTCTGGGACCCCTCTGGGTTTGCACGGGGTGCTCTGGAGGGTGGGAGGATGTGTGTCTTTGCTCCCTCATGCTCTGAAGCCTCAGGGGTCCTTTCTTAGGGCCCGAGTCTGCCTTGGCGGTGGCTTTGTTTCGTTTTTTCTAGCCCAGTTGGTCAGTGATGTGATCTGAGCACCTCTGCAGAGTGGCTCATCACTTAGGCACCATGGGGAGAATATGTCAGTGACAAGGAGACCCACCCTGTCCCCATGGAGCCCACAGCCTGATGGAGGGGACAGAAACCACAAGAACATGACCTTGAGGACATTTGCAAAGCAGTCTGTCAATAGGTGGAAATGACCCCAGCCTGAAGACCGTGGACACAGGCTCTCGAGCGTCCCCTGTTCTTCCCTCAACATCCACCCCGCCCCGCGGCCTTCTCTGCACAGCCCCGGCACCTGCCCGCTGAGCGCTCTTGCCTTGTCCCACAGGCCACGTCTTCAACATGCCCCACGACAACGTGAAGGTGTGTGAGGAGGTGTTTGGGAAGCTCCGAGCCAACCACATGATGTCCCCGACCCTCATCCAGATCGACCGTGCCAACCCCTGGTCAGCCTGCAGTGCTGCCATTGTCACCGACTTCCTGGACAGTGGGCACGGTAAGCCAGGGAGGTGGAGGGCGCAAAGCCGGCTGGGAAGGGGCTTCGCTGCTGTCACTGGTGCAGGTGCAGCCTGTCCTCTGTACCTAAGGTGGGCAGAAGCCCTAGGAGTTGGACTCTGACATGAGTCTATTCTACTTGCCCCTTGGTCCGTTCTCTCTCTGCCACTTAGGTTCTGGTGGCAAACCTCATCTCCCACAGCCCATCCTAACGAATGTCCGTGGCTCTCTGCAGGTGACTGCCTCCTGGACCAGCCCAGCAAGCCCATCTCCCTGCCCGAGGACCTGCCAGGCACCAGCTACACCCTGAGCCAGCAGTGTGAGCTGGCCTTTGGCGTGGGCTCCAAGCCCTGTCCTTACATGCAGTACTGCACCAAGCTGTGGTGCACCGGCAAGGCCAAGGGCCAGATGGTGTGCCAGACCCGCCACTTCCCCTGGGCGGACGGCACCAGCTGTGGCGAGGGCAAGTTCTGCCTCAAGGGGGCCTGCGTGGAGAGACACAACCTCAACAAGTACAGGGTGAGTGGGGGCCGGAGCCAGCGTGTGGGGCTGCTGGGGCAGGCTGTGGACCTGGGGCCTCTCCTGCCCCTGGCCTCCACTGGGAGGCGCCCATCACAGGCTGGCTGCATGACCATCACTGTACTGCACTGCTGTGCTGTGACTCCATTGCCCTGTCTATGGTCCTGTCCCCTTCTGTACTCTTGAGACTGGAGAGCAAAGCTGTGGCAGGTCAGAGAACTTGGTGAGGCCTTAGACACATGGGAACAGCCTTCACAGGAGATGGGGTCTCAGCCCCAAGCTCTGTGCCTTGTCCTGCCTGGAGATGAGCTCTGGTCCCACAGCTGAACATCTGACGTCAGGAGCGGCTTGCCCCTGGCCCCTTCCTGTCTTCCCTTCGCAACCTCTCCAAGCACGTCCCACTGGGGCGCTGGGGGCCACACAGGTGAACAGGGCTCAGCCTGAAACGCAGCGCGACCGGGGCAGGCTTCTGCAACTTGCCACGTGCTGAACCAGGCTCCAGTTTCTTTGTTGTTTTTGTTCGTTGAAACATAATTGAACAAAACTTTTTCCCCTCTGATACATAGGAATAGCAATTAAACAAGAACAAATTCAGAGCTGAATAGATTAAAAACTTCATATTCTTCAGGGCTTGTTTTGGGTTAGTACAGGCATTTATACTTTTCCAGGTGGGCATGAGAAGTCTTTCCTCCTCCTTGATCCTGGAGGTGACTGGCCCTTCCCCTCCGCTGTCCCCAGCCTGGGGAGGACTTGGTTCAGAGTTTTATGTGCACAGAGGTGATATTGTAAAAAAGCATTCACCAATCACCTCATCAATTGCCTTGAGATGGGCGTGGTGCAGAATTATTTCAAATCTTTTCCTGTGTTCTGGGAATGTATATTTAATTAAACCTTCAACCACTGACTAGGCAACAACCCCTGTGTTCAGGGACTGTGTAGGACACTGTGGTGGTCAGAAGCAGAAGTAAGCACAGGCCGTGCCTCAGGGCCTCAGTGCAGGGGGGGCTAAGATGTAACTGTCACGCAAGGCACAGAGGTGTGTCGTGTGCTAGGACGGAGCACGGGAGCATGTCACAGGTGAATGGGCTGAGACATGAGTGACGATTCGGGGGGACTGCGAAAATGCTGAGGAGCAGGTTGGGTGTGAAGAGAGCCCGAGGGAGGAGCTGGATCTCCACGGCAGAGACGGAGCGAGGCGGGGAGGTCCTGGGTGGGTCCCCACGAGCTGGAGGGCTGGGTGGATGCGGACTTTGCGGGAAACATCTTTGGGAAGGCAGTTGGGGGCCAGACCACAGCACCTGGCCTGCTGGGCTGCAGGTTTGCCCAGGGAAGGCCTGGGGACAGGTGGCTCCCAGCCGGCTCCTCCTCTTGGGAAGACGAGGCTGGAGGAAGCAGAGACTAGTTGAGAGGATGTCGGGTGTAGGAAATGTGGTCTGAGGGGCACCGTCTTTCCACACACTTTCCGGAATTCTCAGCCCATCATCAGCAAAGCCCGCTATGTCTTCGACCTCTTTTCTGAACAGTCCCTTCAGCACCTTGTTTTAACTGAAACTCGGCCCTTCACAGTGGACACTGCCCTGATTGGCCAGGTCAAATCACAAAGCTGATCTTACAAATCACCGCAGCCCCCAGGGCTCTCAGTTCCAAAGGTCTCACCCTGACCACCAAGGCCCTACCTTCCTGGCCCACTCCTTCTAGGTTCTGGATCCAACAGTTCTTCTGTCCCCTCTGGGCCCACAATCCATCGATGTAACCATCTCCCCGTATCTCTCGCTCTTTGCAGGCCCTCGCCTCCTCCCGAGTGAGCTGAGACCCCACAGTCCTTTGTTAAGACCACCCCTCGCACGCACTCCTGACTCACTTGCCCCTGTCTCTCTGCGTCTTGCTCACTTGGACAAGCCGCCACCTGGCTTGAGTCCAACTCACTCACCCGCTCGTACCTGCACAGGAGGGCGTGGTGGAGGGAATCGGCAGTTGTGCTCACTGGGCTCAGTTTGAATTTGTGAGCTGGACACTTAGGCGGCCGTGATGCTGCCGGGAGCTCATGTTTCGTTTCCCTGACCCACGCGCTCTCCCGGCCTCCCAAACCACTGGTCCGCGCTTCCCCTCTCTCCTCCCTGACCAGCGCACTCCTCTGCGTGTCCAGCTCCTGCTGGGGACCTTTCTACCATTTCGCTAAGGGACAAGAAGCGACCAGGTCATCAGAAGAGAACCCCGCCAGCTCCCCCACTACCTCCGCCGTCCGACCTCCGCTGTGCCCACCTTCCCCACGCGCCCCCTTCACAGCGGGCGAATCGCCCGCGCTCGGGTCCCAGGCCGTGCGGTGGGCTCTGCGCTAGAACTCTGCCCCTTGGCGACCTCTCGCCTGTTCCAGGACGTCACTTGTCAGCTCTCTCCTGCCGTGCCAGTTTCTCCTGCCTCGAGTCACCGCGTGCCTATCGGGCGCACAGCTGCTGTCGTTTCTCCCGTCTCACACGGCACTTCTCCTGATCCTACTTCCCCGCAGTTTCGGGTCTGTCTCTCTGGCTGCCCCCACGGCAGCGCTCTCTGCAAGAGCTGCGGCAGCTTGCTGTCCCCAGCCCTCGCCCTCCTGGAGCCGTCCCTGTCAGGCTTCCACTCCCCCTGTTCCTCCAAAATCACACTCATGAAGGCCACCAAATGGCCCCACGTCGCTAAGGTCGGTGACTGTTCCCTTTCCTCACCTTGCCCGACCTGCTAGCAGCATTTGAGGCCGCCGTGGCTCTCTGTCCTGGAGCCCAGGCCCACTGCCCGCGACACTGGCCCGCTCTGCCTCGTGCTCTCGCTGTGCAGCGGCTGGGGCGCTGCACCTCTGTCCCTCCCCTCCCCGCCCCGCGCTCCATCTCAGGTGAGACGTCTAGACTGTGGGGTTAAGTGCCCGTTGGAGCTTGAAGACTCCCACCTTCGCACCTGCAGCCCTCGCCTCTCTCCCGAACTACAGAGTGGTGTGTGCAGGTGAACACGATGTCTCTGCCGGACACCTGGCGTGCATCCCAAGCACGACATCTGAAAACCGAGCTCCTCGTCAGCTCCCCTGAACCCGCCTTGTCAGCCACATCCCGGTTGCTCGCGCCCAAACCCTTCTCGCGCACACGCACATCCGGCGTCTCAGCAGTCCCTGTTGAAAGCGGATCCAGAATCCAGCCACTTCTCCACACTGCACCTGCTTTCGCCCTGTCGCTAGCCGCCACCCCTCCCCTGGACTACCGCGGTCTCCCCAGCGGGCCTCCCAGCTTCCGATCTCACTCCTTGCAGGCAGGCATCTCACTCCTTACAGGCTGTGCCCGCCACGGCTGCCTGAGCCATCGTTTCGAAACGGACGTGAGCTTATGCCACTTCGCTGCTGGGAACCCTTCGGGGGCCTGGCCCATCTCTGCCTCTGTGTCCTGGTCCTCCGCCTGGCTCGCTCTGTCCCGAGATGCTGGCACACTCCGTGCATGCCCCCCCCAGGGTCTTTGCACCGGCTCCCTCTGCTTGCCAGGCTCTTCCCTGACGTGTGGCTCGCACCGCACTTCCTTCGGGCCTCCGTGCGAGCGAGCTCTCCCCGCCCCGCGGTCCAGAGCAGCCCGCCTCGCGAAGGTCCTTCCCACCCTCGCCCCCGCCTGCTTTTAACCCCTTCCAACTCTCTGCGTGCACTGGCTCATTTTCATTTATTTATTTTCTGTCCGCCCAGTCGGATGTGGTTGCTCTGAGAGCAGGGACTTGCGCGCGGTGTCGGGCATGTGGTGGGACTCAGCAGATGTTGGTCGAATGAATGAATGAATGGCGCAGGGCAGGAGCACATGAACGTCTTTCCTACGAGTGGGTGGGAAGAAATGACTCCAGGTAGAAAACAAGTAGCATTGTCTCGGAAGCGCAGGAGCAGCGTTAAGTACCGAAGGATTGGAGAGAACGAGGCCTCTGCTCGGACCCCTCAGGCCTCAGAGGGCCGCCGCTGCCTTTCGAGAGGGCGGCTCCTGTGGCACGATGGGGACAGCACCGCAGTGCAAGGCCCTGAGGAGTGAGGACGTGGAAGGAGCAAATGTGGGCGACTCAGGGAGGGAGAGGATGGAGTGAGGTGGGACCTCGGTTTGAGGAGAAAGCAGGGCGAAGGGAAAGTGGATTTTGTTTTTATGCATCGAAGAGGCATGTCGGCCCGATGAAGCAGGAACGAACGGACGGGAGGACAGATGGAACAGACATGCCGAACACGGACAGAAGTCAAAGCAGTCTCACCCCATGCGGCCAGTTCTCGGTTAGCGCCGTGTTCGTCACGTCAGGGGTGATCCGTGACACAGGGTTTACCCCAGGCCTTTACAGCTGGGCTCTTCCTCTAGTGCCCAACCGATGTGTGTTCAGGGGGCAAAAATCATTTTACTGTCATCTAAGAAAAACATAATGATGACTGCAAATTTTCTATCCCCTCGCTATCCTCTTAAAGAAACTAAAAAAACAAAAACCCACTGCATAATTCACCCCAAAGGCAAATAGACAGACTTTTAGAATTGCTTAGTAGTGTCTTGCCTGTGTCTCCTCTTAAACAGTAGAATGGGTTATAGTGACACTTTCTCAAATGCAGCTCCTGATTGGGGTTAAGGTCAGTTTGGTCTGGTATAAAGTCTGAATTATAGAACATTCACAAATAAAAATATTCAGGTATCTCAGGTGACATTGTTTACAGGCGAGGCCGGGGGCTGAGACTCCTGTGAACGAACTGACGGTAGATATGGGCGCCCTTTGAACCCCTGCGCGGGGTACATGGCGCTAGGACTTTTCCTGCACGTTACATCATTCCTGTCACCCATCACCTCAGACCTGAGTATCGCCTGCGATCCCAGGCGATGCCCCACCTGCTCAAGCCTTGCGCTTGGTGTGGTGAGGGCAGAGGCCAGCGCGAAACTTGTGTGCCTCACTCCACCACCCAAGAGGCCTCTCTCTTTTGAGTGGCCTCGTTTGTGCCAAGGAGCAGGTGGTATTTGCTAATTAATCCGTTGCAGTGCGGGCTCTGTGCACACGGACGATTTGCGTATCATTTTTCCCTTGCGGTACAAAGTGAATTGATTCAGGTGGGGTGGGCTGGGAGCTTGGAGGCTGTACCAGTGCGGCTCTTCTACCAGCTAAGGGGCTGGGCATGAGGAGTATAACAGGCTCTTCCTCACAGGTGGACGGCTCCTGGGCCAAGTGGGAGGCCTACGGGCCCTGTTCGCGCACCTGTGGTGGGGGCGTGCAGCTGGCCCGGAGGCAGTGCAGCAACCCCACCCCTGCCAACGGGGGCAAGTACTGCGAGGGAGTGAGGGTGAAATACCGATCCTGCAACCTGGAGCCCTGCCCCAGCTCAGGTGAGGAGTGGACGGCAGCAGTGGCCTGGGCCCAGGGCAGACAAGGCTGGAGCCAACCCCCCCCAATAACTCTGGGTAATTCACGGCCACAAAAGGACTAGTCGAGATTCCAACCGCCAAGACAAAGCCTAGGAGTGGAGAGGTGCACATTCCTCTCGGGACCATTCCTGCATCCGCTCACCTTTGGCAAGGGTGTGTCCTTCTGGGGGCACAGATTTGGAGACTAAAAGGCTCAAGGGAGCGAGACCCTATAAGTCCTCTTAGCTGAGTCCTGACAAGGACACTTGGTGGGAAAAAAACTACATCTTTCTTTTTACTAACCTTTCCATCTAAAATTTAGTATTTTCTTTAGTTAGGCAACAAACTACAATAGTGGTAGGAGTACCTGTGACTTTGTCACCAATAGGAATTGTGGATATTTTCATATGACATTTCAGTTGTTGCAGAATTCTCAAAATGCCATTTATGCTCATCCCTACTTCAAAATTAGAGTAGTTATTAGATTCATTATTGAATCTTGTCATTTAATGCATTAATAAAGAAACACATGTATCACGGTTTTGTTTCAAAATACATTGATAGTTGCATATCAATAGAATTGATGTGCTTTGTAAATATAATTTATTTTATGCATTTAATAACATTAGTCTGAAAATAGTCTCAATAGACCACTGAAAGATTCCATAGCACAAAAAATGTTTAGGAAACCTGCCCTGGAGGGAGTTGCAGGCTAGGTCACTGAGGAGGTAGCGTACTGCTCGAGGGATGCGTCGGTGCCCTGCATGCTTTGGTTCCAGCCTGCTTTCGTCCTTGGAGATGGGCAGGTCATAGCTTCGCAGAGGAGCATCAAACCACCGAGGGTGCAGAGGGCTGTTCCGAGACTGGCAGGCAGGGCCCCTGGGAGGGAGGCTCTCCTTTGCAGCCCTCCAGCCACTGCCTTTAGCCTCCTTCACGTGCTTCCTCCCTCCCCAGCCTCTGGCAAGAGCTTCCGGGAGGAGCAGTGCGAGGCTTTCAATGGCTACAACCACAGCACCAATCGGCTCACTCTCGCCGTGGCCTGGGTGCCCAAGTACTCAGGCGTGTCTCCCCGGGACAAGTGCAAGCTCATCTGCCGAGCCAACGGCACCGGCTACTTCTATGTGCTGGCACCCAAGGTGAGCGCACGGGGGGCCAGAGAGCCGGACAGGGACCAGGTCTTCGGGAGAGCTGCTGGCTGAGCGGCCCGGCTCTTCCTTCTCTTCCCCCCTGGGTGCTGCAGGTGGTGGACGGTACGCCGTGTACTCCTGACTCTACCTCCGTCTGTGTCCAAGGCAAGTGCATCAAGGCTGGCTGCGACGGCAACTTGGGCTCCAAGAAGAGGTTTGACAAGTGTGGGGTGTGCGGCGGAGACAACAAGAGCTGCAAGAAGGTGACCGGAGTCTTCACCAAGCCCATGTGAGTCTGGGTCCTGGAGGGCACCGCCAGGGAGCGGGCGGGAGGGGGTGAGTGGAGTTCCCCCTGGGCATTGGAAGCTCGGGTTATAGGGGGTGAATATCAGATCCTGGCCAGGCCCCTTGCTGCGGACGCCACTCATACCTTCTAGGGCTGATGTTCACTCTCTCACTCACTCACTCGTTTCTTCATTCAGCAAACTAACATGAATGCAAAGGCGAATGCTCGACTGGGACCCACCTAGCAGATGATATTCAGGGAGATGGCAGAGTCTTTAGGGTCTCTCTAGCATCCTAGAGTAAGACTGACTGGCATTCAGAGCTTTGTTCCCCATGTTCTGCTCGGGCTTGGGCAAGTGGCTCAGTCTCTAGACTTCTGGAGTCCTCACTTGTAAAGTGGGTATAATACTAAGATATTTCACATGTGCTCTTGACAGGAGTAGGGGAATTGGTCCAACTAAAATGGTTCACATAGTACCGGGTGCATAATAAATGCTTAGTACCTGTCCATCATGATGATGATAAGGCTGAACCTGACAGCTGCCACCCTCTCCCTGGGCCCGAGGCCCTGCCCTTGCGGATGGCACTGAGGTGAGATGACAATCAATTGCCAAGGACAGCGGGTGAGAGGCTGGGACTGAAAGAGCCTCCACTTGCTGGGAGATGTCCCTGGGCTCTTGTAGCCCAAGCTCCAGAGTCTGAGGCTCCTGGCTTGGCTTTCTGAGGTCAAGACATTCCCCTTGGAAAGTCCTGACCCAAGTTCTGGTAGAAGTGGGGGCAGGCAGGACACCTGAGGTCCCAGTTGGAGGTTGGCCCCGAAAACTTGGGAGTCCAGGTGCTGACTATGGGAAGGCCAAGATGTCTGTCCTGGAGCCTTGACTGTCCCCCTGGATACGACATCTCTGTGGAGGCGCTAGGTGGGTGACACACAGGGAGGACACCCAGCCCCTTCTCCGGGAGCTCAGGTGCTGTAGACAGCTGGCGTTCCAGGCTGCCCTTCACAGGGACCTGCAGTGGGGAGGACCCGGGGAGTGAAAGGCACACGCCCCAGACTTGCTTCACTGTGAGGGGCACATGTTCCTTGCACAGGCTATTGGAGCTGGCAGGAACCTTAGAAGTCATCTAGCTTAACCCACTCGTGGTACAGACGAGGACACTGGAACCCACAGACACTGAGTTGCTTACAGTCACCAGGGAATTGGTATCTGAACCGGGGCTGAGCTCCATCCCTGCCTCCAGGGCCGTGCGCTTCCACTGCACCAAGCTCCCGGCCTTGGGCTTGGGGACCAGAGAATGATTTCCTTCCTTTCCTCCCCCTTCCATGGCTGCTGTCTGTTAGGTCCTCGCCGTGTGCCAGGCACTGTGCTACATGCTTATGTGCTGTGGCTTATTTAATCCAATTACAATCCAATGTGTGATTACGACCTGCACATGACAGGTGAGGAAACGGAGGCTTGGAAAAGCCACGTGACCTGAGACCAGCCGCTACGCAAGGAGCAGGAATCTCCCTGACTCCAAACCCTGTGCTTTTACTCCCATGCTAGAATTCACCAAAAGATAAATTTACTGACGAAAAAAGATCCTGGAGCGTGAGGTCCTACGTCCACGCTTCTGTTTGACGTACAATCCCCCTTTCTGACCCCAGGCACGGCTACAACTTCGTGGTGGCCATCCCTGTGGGCGCCTCGAGCATCGACATCCGCCAGCGCGGCTACAAGGGGCTGATTGGGGATGACAACTACCTGGCCCTGAAGAACAGCCAAGGCAAGTACCTGCTCAACGGGCACTTCGTGGTGTCGGCGGTGGAGCGGGACCTGGTGGTGAAGGGCAGCCTGCTGCGGTACAGCGGCACGGGCACGGCGGTGGAGAGCCTGCAGGCTTCCCGGCCCATCCTGGAGCCCCTGACCGTGGAGGTCCTCTCCGTGGGGAAGATGACGCCACCCCGGGTCCGCTACTCCTTCTACCTGCCCAAAGAGCCTCAGGAGGACAAGCCCTCCCACCCCAAGGACCCCCGGGGCCCGTCTGTGCTGCACAACAGCGTCCTCAGTCTTTCCAACCAGGTGGAGCAGCCGGATGACAGACCCCCAGCGCGCTGGGTGGCAGGCAGCTGGGGGCCCTGCTCTGTGAGCTGTGGCAGTGGCCTGCAGCGGCGGGCGGTGGACTGTCGGGGCTCCCCCGGGCAGCGTGTGGCCTCTGCCTGTGAGGCAGCCCACCGGCCAGTGGAGACGCGGGCCTGTGGGGAGCCCTGCCCGACCTGGGAGCTCGGTGCCTGGTCGCACTGCTCCAAGAGCTGCGGCCGGGGATTTAAGAGGCGTCCGCTCAAGTGTATGGGCCACGGAGGCCGGCTGCTGGCCCGGGACCAGTGCAACCTGCGCCGCAAGCCCCAGGAACTAGACTTCTGCATCTTGAGACCATGCTGAGCGGGGTTGCCCCCTTCTCCCCCTCACTCTCTGCCCCACTGGTGTGCTGGTTCTGGCCAGCTGGAGCAGTGGGCAGAGGATGGTGGCCAGGGGCTCACGCCACGACGTCACCCACATCCAGGGACAAGGACCGTGGGCTTGGGTGAGAGGTTCCCTCGTCCTCCTGGACTGGCCAGGGGAGCTAACCGCCGCACAGTCTACCTCAGGCCCGCTCCTCGGGGCCCAGTTGCGGGGAGAGAGGTGCAGGTGCTGGCAGAAGGTGCTGAGGCCCAGTTTCCGAGGGACCTGGAGATGGGCGCCTCCCAGGCAGTACTTCAGGGACCCCTCCGGGATGCACAGGCTGCTGGAAGAGCCATGGCCCAGCAGCTCGGCACCCTTGGGCAGCCCCGGGAGCTCTGAGCCATCTCTGAACAAGGCAGGGTTTTCACGGTGCTTTTAGCCCACTTTTCTTTGCTGACTGACACGGACTGAGCAATGAAAACTGGCCGGGTGGGTGGGAGCCGAGGGGAGAGTGAGGTCAGCTGTCACTGGAGCCTGGCCACTGCGTTTGGGAAGAGGTTGGTGAGCCCAGGGAGTCCCGAGATTTCTCATCTTCTACGCTTGACCCTCCCCAAAGGATCAGCCTCTCCTCCCTCTCACGTCCAGGCCTTAGGACTAGTGGGAAGACGTCCAGCCACTCAGGTGTCCTCCGAGGCTCTGCAGGTAGAAAGTTGGCAGGGAGCCAGCCACCTTCTTTAAGAGAGAGCTGCCATTACAAAAGACGCTGACGCTTAGAAGGTGATGGCTTCCACGACGGAAGCAGGGAGTTTGAGGAAAGATCTGGAGGGTTCTGCCGTCCCTGGGGTTAGGGTGGTTGGTGCTGAGCTCTGGGCCTGGCTTTGGGGGATGCCACTGTGGGACAGGGAGGAGGAGGTGCTGGTTCTGATGATTTCTTCCTCCAGAGAGGCACGTGTACATGAGGCTGGTGCTGTAGACTCTGCGTTGCTGCAGAGAACCTCCAAAGTGGCCACAGTCCTGTACCCACTGCAAGGGGATGTGCCCTGGAGGGCCAGGTGCTGGACGCCCACGTGCCTGCAAATGCGGCTCCATCCCCACAGCCACTGCGGTCTGTTTCAGGCACGTCACGTGGCATCCTCCCCAGGCCTTGGAGATGGGGTTCACTGTTTGCTACCTCAGATTATTCTCTCTGGGAACCCAACCCAGTCCCTTCCCTGGGACAGTAGCACCCTGATCCTTTCACCACACCCAGCTGTCATCTTCATAGCCTGAGCTGCTGCTCCGCCACAGAGAGAAGTGTGAGCATGGCTTCCTGTTCGCACAGCCTGGACACCTGCTGGGGCCCCACATACGAAGACAGGGTCTCTCTCTTCAGGTTTCTTGGGAGCAGGTTTCAGGAGGCACCAGGAATCAATGACTTGACCCGGGGGAACTGCCAGAGACTTGTCTGTCTTCTAGACGTGGCGGGGCAGTAGAAACCCAGACATTTCCTACAGGTCCAAGTGGGGAGATATTTTGAGATTCGAGCTCCTTTGGCCAAGCAGGGTATTTCTCGAAGGTGCAGATCCCAGTGTGGACATGGGATATTTTTCTTCTGAGTATAGGTGATGAGTCCAGGACCTCAGTGGAGAACTTCATGGAGATAAGATCAAAGCATGTGTCTTCCTTGGGGAGAGGGGTTCAGTCCTTTGATGTGGTTTTCCCTTGTAGTCGAAATCCACAAACCAACCATCCATCCCTCCTGCCAGGACTCTGGGATGCTGTTCTCATGTTCTCACCTGTTGAGTCTTGGGCTGGAGCCCTTGGACAGAGCTCCTGCAGGGACTGGGGCTGTGCAGCTCTCTGGGGCAGGGCTGCAGTCTCCCCTGAAGGTTTGAGCAAGGGGGAGTCCCCCTGCACCGGTGAGCACTGCGACCATAGGGACAAAAGGGACCCAGGGCACCAGGTGGAAGCAGAGCTCTGCTAGCCGATGACAGCGCTGTGCTCTGGGCATGGGGCATCCCCTCTGCGGTGAGGAGGGTGCACGGGGGCCTGTGCAGAGTGGGCAGGGGCGAAGGGAGGGTGGGAGGCAGGTGCTGTCAGGGGGTGGCTGCCCCCAGCAGAGTGGCTTCTGCCATCAGTCACTTTACAAATCACTTCAAGGAGGAACAACCACTTTTGCTCCTGACACAAGCCAGGCCTCAATGCTCTTTTCTGTTGTGGTGTTTTTTCTTTTTTCTTTTCTTTTTTCCTTTTTAAAAGAAGTATGACCAAGACAACTTGGGAAATTTGTCTTGTTTTTGAACATTTCGTTAATCCAGAGAGGAGACCCAAAGCACAGGTTTCTGGCAATGCAATAAAAAGTTGAGGTGGTATGTCGTGTCTCTGGGAGAAGAAGGACATTCTGGGAGCTCCGGCAGCTTCTTCGGTGGGGTGGGGACCAACACGGCTTTGGGCTCAGGATTCCCTGGCCTCCTCTGCCTGTCACGTGCACTGATTGGAGGAGTCTGACCCAAACAGACCCTTATGGACTTCGTCATACTGGAGTGGGGGGCTGGAAGAAGCCGAGGACAGTTTGAGAGACCTGAGTGTCCCCAGCTTGGGAGTTGGCTCCCGAAGGCACTGGACACTGTCATTGGTAGACCCCCTCTATGTGGGGTTCTTTTGCATTCCATGTACTGCAGAGGGTGGAGGACCCGGGTGCTGGCTGGGCTGTGTATACTGTGTATACGTGGGAGCTGGCTGCTGACATGACAACGGCCTACTCCTAATAAAGTCGTGAGTATTTAACACCGTGTCCTGCCTTGGTGGCTTCATCTCCTTCATCATGCATTCCCCGTGTTCACGGAATGCCCGCCTGTGCCAGCCACGGTGCTAGGAGCTATGGAGGCGGCAGCGACTGTGACAGGCACAGGCCCGGTCCTGTGCGGCTCCCAGGTGGCCGGAGGGGCAGAGCTCAGGTCAACAGTCAGAGGGACGGGGTCACGACAGATGGTGGGAAGTGCGAAGAAGATGCCGACAGAGGCCGAGAAGAGAACCTGGGTCTGGGTGTTTGTGGAAGAACCAGGGAAGGGCTCGGAGGACGGGGCCCCTGAGCGGAGACTGAAGAAGGAGACAGCGGCTCTGTTAAAGGGGATGGGCCTGGGGGCCGGCGGAGCGGGTGTGCAGCGCCTGAGGGAGGGCTCTGGGGCTGCACCTTGGGGAGGGGGTGAGGCACGAAGAGGCCAGAGGGGCCCCCTGCCTTAAAGGAACCCAGAGTTTCCGAGGGAAAGTTTCCCTCTCTTTGGAGACTGTTTCCCTCTTCCTAGTTCTGTTTTGACTCAGCAATTTTAGCACATAGACAGGCATGGGAGAGGTGTGATGCATTTTAAAAAACATCTAGAAACTTGTGTTGGTCCCAGGTCCAAGATCTTCTCTTGGAACCTCACTTCCTATCTGCAAAGTGGGAAGGGTAGAGTTAATGTTTTTCTAAGGGCGCCTTCAGCTTTAACACTTTGGGTTTCCGGGCATGGTTATGGTTTAGACTTTGGTAGCTGACTGTTTGGTTTCAGTTTGGGGTTCAGAGAGGAATAGGTTTCCCCTCCCTTCCCTGCAGGGTGAGGCCACGGGGGAATGACGTCCTTATGAGCTGGGAGAGCTGCCCCTTGAAGCATGTGGGTGAGGGGTCTGGGCGGGGTGCTTGGACAAAGCTTCAGCACTTGATAGAAGGTTCTGGAAGAGAGAGGAAACAGCTAGAAGAGTTTGTGTGACTCTGTGAGCTAGCTGGAGGCCCGGAGGGATCTGGCTTGATGTCTAAGCTGAAGACAGCAACTGTAAGATCTTTGTGAAATTGCCCAAAACGTTGTCACATTCCTGGGGTTACTTTTGTTACCCCTTCTGGTTTCTATTGTAGCTACTGCCAGTAAAGTCTTTCTAAGGAAAAGGTCCCCTGGGCAGGCTGGGGGGGTCAGCAAATAAAAGAGGAGGCAGAGGAGGCGTGGTCCCATCTCGAGGCCCGGCCTGGAGGCGCAGAAGAGCTCCAGGTAAGGTTATGGAGGGCAAGAAGCCTGCCTGTATTTTTAAGCTTTCTGGAGAAGGAAGGAGCAGTTGCCTAACCTCACTGGCCTTTGAAGAGAGGCAGGAACAATTTGCTCTGTAATCCATCCAAGGGAGGGGAAAGCGTTCTTGCCCCAGTGAGAAAAAGCCTCCATACTTGCAAGAAGGTCCTGCCCCCTGGGTCGCCCTCTGCCCGCCTAGCAGCCCTGGCTGGCTCCAGCAGGCTGAGCTGGCACAGCCCGGGCAGCGTGTGTGACCCGGGAGTCTTGCCGTTGCTCCTTGGCTTGCGTCCAGCCTTCGGTGGGTGAGTCAGCCCCGAAGCCTGCGATCCCTGCAACAAATCCCAGAGGAGTGGAGCGGCTCCCTTCAGATGCCATGGCCACGGCGCACCCCCACCCACGGCGGCTGCGAGAGGGTTGCCACGAAACGTTCCCTGCCCAAGCACGAGCCCGAAGAAGGAGAGGGCAGCGGCGCCAGCTCTGGGCTCTCACCCTTCCCTGCCGCCGCAGGCACCGCAGTTCTCCCGGCCGCCGCCCAGGGTGCTCGTCCGTCCGGGCCGCGCTGCCTTTGTTTTGCTCTCCGGCGCTGTGGTCAGTAACGTAAATCACATTCCAAGCACTGACCAGACGTTGTTAAGGAGGAGGTGAGAGTTCCTGGCCTCCGGAGGCATTCCGAGAAAGAAACAGAACTATTTGTTTCCGAAGGAGCGCAATTTTGGCAGAAAGGGCAAGACAGAGGGAGATGAAGAGAGAAGGGAATCTCCTCATTAAAAATTGGACTGGGAAGAGGGTGAAAATATTGTCACGGTGAATGGCTGGAGGCCGATGAGATTTTAGCTGCACCCCTGGGTTGTTACAAACAATCCCCTTCTTCTCATTCCCCCCGTCCACCCTCCCCAACCTGGCCACAGTCCCAGTGTACAGGGGCTTCAGCCACTGCTGCCCGGACCTCTGGCCAACTGTTCGATGGCCTCATGGGGCTGGGATTCTAGTCTCGGCAGGGAGGACCCATCGCCTCTGCCACGGGTAATTGAGCAGATACTCCTGATGTGGTTTTTTGTTGGGGATTTTGAGAAGACAGCCCTTGGGAGTCCGAAGGCAACGTGCTCAGGAGGGTGACATGACCTCTCCAAGGACCCTCTCTGGGCCAGGTCTGTGGCGCGCAGGAGTCTGGCTCCGAAGCTTCAGTTACACACGGCACCTGGCCCGGGGCTTGGGACGCAGGCAGTGGTCAGGGCGTATCTGTGACACGGGGGCTCCCCTGGGAACGTGCACCAAACCAAGAGGGATGAAGGAGCCTGTCTTCTTTGAAACTACGAGGATGCTTCTTGGTGCAGGCTCCGTTCTGTCTGCACACGCGGCCCCACCGATCCTCACAGCCACCGTCGTGCTGGTGCTCCTTGCAGCACCCCGCTTGGCTCCTCGATGCACTTTGCCTGGGGAACACATGCTCTCTCAGGGCTTCAGTTAAAACCAACGTATTGATGGATCCTGAATCTGAGCACCGCTTTTGCCCACCTGTGCTCACTCAGAGCACAGGGACCCCCTGCACGGACCCCCAGCGTCTCTTCATTCGTCCAGTGATGTCTTCAAACTCCGTCCCTTCCTGCCTTTCCACTGCTACTCCAGTGCAGGCCAGCACCGCGTCTCACCTGGAGCATGTCAGTAGCCCGTACCTGGCCTCTCTGGCTCCAGATCCATCCCCTTTCAACCTTTCCCTCAGGAATGACTTTTAGCCTCGACAGCAGGTGCCCCATCTTGAGCTCTCGTGGCATCCTCTGTGTCCTCTGACGTTGCACTGATTGTCTCTTTAGTCATGCTCTAAGGACCTTGAGTGTAGGCCCTCATTGCTCTTGGCTCAGTAGGAGCTTGGCACACAGTGCTAATATAATAATACCCATCACCCAGCACTAACTGCATGTGAGTATTGTGTTAAGGGCTGTACCTGTGTTATTGTATTTATTGCTCATAATAACATCATCGATTATATTCTATCACTGCCCCCCTTTACATATGAGGAAGCTGAGGACCAAAGATGTCAGGGACCTTGTATGTGTTCCCCCAATTTGTAAATGGCAGAGTCAGGACTCTGAGCTCCTATTTATTGAATGAGTTGTAGAACGAACCACTCATCCTGCTCTTCAGGAGACTCTCGTTTTGTTGGGGTGACAGGCACAAGCGAATGATCATGACGCAGCGTGAGAAGTGCTGTGACAGAGGTTATGTTTACAGACCTGTGAGATTATACAGGAAGCAATTGAAGTAATCACTTTGCGTGGACCTGGGAAGACCTCACAGAGGAAATGATGCTTGAGCTGGGTTTGAAGAATGGGTAGAATTTGTTGGGCGAATAAAGAGAGTCCCTGAAGTGTGACCAGCATGCACAATGGCACGGAGGCATGGCTGCAATGTGGAATGCCTGGGAGAGCCTGGTGGGCTCAAGGCTGGCCCCGGCTGCCCGGGGGTCTGACCATGAAGGCCCTCTATGCCACGTTAAGGAGTTCGTGCCCTGTTTGATAGGCAACAGAGATCCAGGGAGGGATTTAAAATCAGATCAGGTTTTTATCAGCTCACAACTCGGGCGAGCTGCTAGTAAGCACGGGTTGAGATGGGAAGTGACTGTTAGTAGAAAGACCAAGAGGCTCCTGCAATAATCCAGAATTAAGACCATGAAAGCCTGGCAGTGTAAGTGGATTGGAGAGGATGACATAAATTCTAAAAATATATGGGAGAAGTATGAGCTGGTCTTAAGAGCTGTGTGCAGGGTATGACAATAAAAGAAGTATCAGAGGAAATTGCAGATCAATGTTTTCCATCTCAATGACTTCCTTGCTTTACGAAAGAGTATAAAATTGGGCCATCCCTTGGCACATGGATATGACCACGCAAGAAGTGTAGGGGAAAAGTGGATATACTTGATTTCCTCTTGCGATTAAGTTTCTAAAATATAGCACTGCCACAATTCAGAGGGATGGGATGATTGATACTTTGTCCTATTGTTCTTCCTACCATACCTCCTTACTCACTGCCTTAGTTCCTGGCATCACAACCCCTACCTCTAAGCTTGGTATTCTGTGGTTAGCTTGGCACCAAGAAGACGTACAAGAAGACAGAAGAGATGGAAAGGAAAAAGGAGAGAGAGATCAGAGGAAACAACAGGGATAATTCACATACACTAGTATGAAAGCAACTGTATGGTATTTCAAATGTATTTCAGCATAGGTCATATAAACAGATTTATTTTTTAATATACCCCCTGTATCTTTCAATTAACCATACATTGTGTATAATATACTTCAATACTCGTATCTCAGGATGGGAATAGCAGAAACATATGTTAACGGAGTTATATTAACTCTGGGGACAATATCACTGGGTTATGAGATATTATGGCTTCATATGTTTCAGCAACATATGTTACCCATAAGGAATCCTGTGGCTTTAATGTGTCACACACTGTAGACGGCATTGGCAAGAGGATTGGAGTTAGGCTGAGAAAAATGAAGATCTTCTGAATGAGAAGGTTATGTGTTATATCTGGGCAAGGAAGCCTTCCTGAGGCAGTCTGGCGAAATCTCCTTGTTGCTCAATCTCTACCTGAAAAAGAGATTCCAGTGGTTCAGGCCACTGCTATCTTCTCCCCACCATCCTGGGAAAGTTTGACACATATCGATTGCCTTCGAGATCATTAGATAAATACCTAACTGCTGAATGGGAAAGTTTCTCCTAGTTCCCATGAGTCCGGGGCACTATGTCTTGGTACGTTCACTTTGTTCTTATTTCTTCAAAAATCACCTATGTAGACATGGCTCTGGTGGCCTGGGAACCAGCAAACCCAGGCTTTTGTCCAGGCTGTGCGAGCACTGGGCCCCGTAGTCACATTGTGTGCAAATGGCTTGACTTCTCTGGGCGTCCGTGTCCTTGTTAGACGAGGCATTGGACTCAATCATTAATTACAGGTCCCTTTCAAGCTCTAAGACTTGTCAATTCCATAAACTGAAACGCTCACTCCAGGAGGATTTCCAAAAGCTTTTGTCTGCCACTTTTTCTGAAACAAAAGGAGACGTATCTTTTCCACTATACGCTCTGGAAATTTCCATGCTTCTCTGCTCCTATTTGGAAGTTCCTCACCCAAGGCATGTCCACCAGCTCTTCCATCTGGAGGCAGCCCTCCAGAGGAGAGTAAATATTTGAGAAATCTCAGGATATAGATTAGCCTCTGTGGTTTCCTTCGTTCCTCTTGACTTTTAAAGTAGTTTTAGATGTCAGCGACCAGGAAGGTGATACCTATTTCTTGTTCTTCCCTGGACGTATCATGCCCATACCTATCAAACAAAATCCGTTTTGAACTCTGCACTGCCGCCCAGTGGGTAGCTCTCATCACTGCATTTTCTTTGTATGGGCCCCGGGGAAAGAAACCTGGACTCCTGCCGGAAGATGGGAAGATGAGAAGGCTGCTGCTGTTGTTCATGGAAGGTTCTCAACACTCAGGCACTGTTAAGTGTTTGTATGTTGTACATGTTGTGTGTGTTTATAGGTTATGTGTGTTTATAGGTTATAACTGTTTATGCGTTACATGTTGTTTGTTTTCACAGTGCCTTGATAAACTACATTTTATTATTATCCCCATTTTGCAGATTAGAAAACTGATGTTTATAAAAGTTGGCCAGTGATAACTGGCTTGGTAGAATTTAGGGTTAAAAACGGTGAAAATGGTTCCTCCCGGGCCTCTGATCTCATAGAGATTCTAAACAGCTAAGTTTCTGTCTCACCTGCTATCTCAAGCGTCAGAGAAGAATGGGTTTAGTGATGGGCAGTATTTTCAGTTCAGTTCGGTAACTACCTGTTGCAGTGTGTGAGTGCTTGGAGCAGTGGGGAATAAGAAAGAAGCAAAAAACATTGGCCTTGTTCTTAAAGGGCCTATAGTCCAGGTCAGGGCACTGTGCACTGAGTATCTACTTGGAAATACAGAAATATTACAGAGTAGCCAAAAACAGTTTATGGAGGAGGAGGAATTGAAATGAATGAGGAAAGCATGGCTCGAATTTGGAGGCTGAGGACGAGAGCCGAGAGGTGGCACAGAGGGCCTGGGAGGGTAATCTCCTTGAGGCAGGGGCTGTGCCTTCCCGTTCTTTCTCTCCTCCTTCCCCCCTTTCAATGTTTTATTACTTTCTCAGTATATTCCGGAAGTACGGAGGACGAGACACGCCATCTGCACTCCGAGATCTCACGGTCCCATGGAGAGACCGTATACAATTGCCCTGAGCAAAGGCGTGAGGCAGGGACCATTGGGGACTCTCGGCGTGGAGCAGGGGCGCCATGCCTGAGAGGCGCGGTGGGCAACAGGGGTGCAGAACCAGGCCGTGGGGGGCTTGCGTTCCGCCCAGAAAGTGTATGCTGAGCCGTACCAATGAGAGTCTGGTTTCTAAACAAGGGAATAGTAGTCTGAAATCCTGTGTATTGACTTTCCTAGGTAAGAGAAATGAGGAGAGGAGAGAGGAATGTAGATTTATATGCTTTGTGCCGGAAATGAGCGTCTGCATTAATGTGTTGAGCTCTTTGAACCCAACTATGGAGAACTCTCCAACACTGTGGAGCCAGTGCCTGTCTCCACCCAGAACTATTCCTGGGGGGATTTAGCCATGACAACCACGACATATTTAACGGTGACAACCATATTGACTGTTAGTGTTGCATCGCTTTCTGGTCGTTTAGTATGGTCTCTGCACGTTTAAGGAATTGCTCAGGGAACTCAAGAGATGATGACCCCAAGCTGAAAGGAGAGAGAGACTTCTGTGCAGTTGAGGGTTCTGTCATTTTCAGCAGTTAAGTATGTGACTGATTCTTTTCTTTTTTTCTTCCCCTTTTAACTCCCTCTATGTAAAAGGTCAAATGCAATCCAAAAAATGAAACAGGCCACATAGAAGGAGAACAGGAAGCTAATTTAGTCCGGGGAAAGAAATATGATGAATTATTTAACAAAACATACATGCAAAACTCAATGTTCCCAGGCAATATGTGCTGACTTATAAAATATGCTTCTATTTGACATGGGAACTCCTCCTTAATGGACCTAAGCTACCCAAACACTCACTCAGAAATATGCAAGAATATATCTACAGGAATGTTCATTATAGCATTGCTTGCAATTGAAAAGGAAGAAAGAAGAAAGAGGGAAAGAAAGGAGGGAAGAAAGGCCAGGTGCGGTGGTTCACGCCTGTAATCCTAGCACTCTGGGAGGCTGAGGCAGTATGGTTGCTTGAGCTTCGGAGTTCGAGACCAGCCTAAACAAGAGCAAGACTCCATTGCCACAAAAAAATAGAAAAATTAGCCAGGCATAGTGGTGCACACCTGTAGTCCCAGCTACTGGGGAGGCTGAGGCAGGAGGATTGCTTGAGCCCAGGAGTTTGAGGTTGCTGTGAGCTATGACGATTCCATTGCACTCTACCTAGGGCAACAGAGTGAGACTTTGTCACACAAAAAAAAGAAAAAAAAAGAAAAAAAAGAAAAAAAAGAAAAGAAAAGAAAAAAGAAAGAAAAAAGGAGGGAAGAAAAAGAGAGAAAACAAGATTTAGATACTTACCAAAGAGGGAATTGTTTAAATTAATTATAGTACATTTACAAAATGGAATTCTATGTGGCAGTTAAAGAGAAATGTGGTAGAGCTATGTACTAATTTATTAGGGCTGCCAAAACAGATACCATAGACTGGGTGGCTTAAACAACAGAAATTCATTTTCTCACAATTCTGGACGCCAGAAATCCAAGATCAAGGTGTCAGTAGAGTTGGTTTCTCTTGAGGCCCTTCTCCTTGGTTTGTCTTCTCCCTGTGTCTTCACGTGGTCTTCCCTCTGAGCGTGTCTGTGTCTTAATCTTGTTTTCTTATAAGAACATCAACCATATGGGATTAATGACCTCATTTTAACTTGATTACCTCTTTCAAGACCCTATCTCCAAATACAGTCACAATCCGAGGTATTGGGGGTTAGGACTTCAACATACAAATTTTGGGGAAACACAATTCAGCTCATAACAAGCTAAATACATACTCACATAGAAAGGTGCCTAGAATTGTTAAAATCGAATTGCAGATCAGCATTAATATAATAAGTATGATAACCATTTTGATAACAAATAGTATATATGTAACATATATGTATATATCTATACCAAAAAACATTTGGAAGGATACATGCCAAACGTTTAACAGTGGACATCTGTGAGACAGTGCTGGACATCACGGCGACAGGGATGTGGCCATGCAGGAATGAACTATGGGCATTTCCCCCATGTTTGACTCTTAATCTGAGAAAAGGCTCAAATCCTGACTTTGCCCCTTTGTAACGGCTTCTCTAAACCTCTGGAGCTACATTTGTAATGGGGAAAATAATAAGATTTTTGTGACAGTCAGATTAGATGATGAATGTAATGCATTAGGCACTTGGTATGACGAATGAGTATGAGCTATTCTTATTACTATGGTAACAAAGAAAAAGGCTCTCATTTGCAATTTATGGTGAAGAAGTGTGGTGTTCTTAATCCCAGAGTGGTGTCAAATCCTGTTCAATTTAATTGAACAAATAATCGAGAGTCTACCATATATGCAAGACACTGCACTAAAATGTGCAGAGGAATGGAGGTAGTTAGACCAGCGTCTGCCTGTGAGTAACTTAACCAGAGGCAGATACGGCTGCATCTATAAAATAACCCTAACTCAGAGGGGGATTATGACTGTTTAATGAGGAA
This sequence comes from Propithecus coquereli, assembly GCF_000956105.1. Classification (NCBI taxonomy): domain Eukaryota; kingdom Metazoa; phylum Chordata; class Mammalia; order Primates; family Indriidae; genus Propithecus; species Propithecus coquereli. The sequence continues at coordinate 885,312 of NW_012145967.1, forward strand.
ATGTCTATAAAGCGCTTAGTAAGAATTCAATATATGGTAACGGTTGTTGTTATTATTATTGGCTTCTCTTTTGTAGCAAAACCTCTTGGAAAATTAAATTTAGAAGGCAGCTCAGGAAATAAAGACTCAGGAAAAATTACTTAAGGGAAGTGCCACAGCCATGAAGCGCCTGGCTTATTCCAGACATCTCTCCAAGCAGGTTGGAATACCTGTGGTGGCCGTTCAGGGTGCTGTCTGCCAACACCAGGGGGAAATCTGACAGATTTTCTCCTCAATATTCCTTTTTGGTGACCAACGACTTCTTTAAATACAACTTCGCCACAGAGACAAGTCATAGCTTCTTAGATGATTGTCCCCACCGAAGAGACTGGCTTCTTTTTGACATTTGCTTTTAATGGATTATTTCTGAAAGATTCTTGCAGATTCTCGTCTCTTTTCCCTGTCTTAGAAGACAGCGTTCTCTGTGGGCCCCTGTTAGCCCACCGCAACCCTTGGTCAACAGCACCGTGGCCATCGTCGGTGGTGCTGGTGATGTCCTGTTGCTGGGGTTCTGCTGCCTTGGTGTCACGACCAGGCTCGGGTCCTCCGTCTTTGTGCTCAGGGCGCGTGTGCATCTGCGCTCCCCGCGCACCCCAGAACGCCTGCTCCGCCGCTGGCATCCCAGTCCTCCCACTTCATCTTACGAGATGGCTTGGCAAGCCCAACTTCACAGAAAATTAAAGGACTATTTGGGCCAGACATGGGGGAATATTCTATTTCTTCTTTTTTTCATTCCTTCCTTTGGGGGAAGTCATGTGAAATCGGCTCTTTCAGTGAGAGCGATGAGGAGAGAGGAATATATACTCGCAGGCTTCGTGCCAGGCGTGGGAGGTGGGAGAAGTCTGGCGAAAGGGCTGCAAGAAGAGGCCCAAGGAGAGGTGCGGCGTGGCCAGCCCAGCCTGTGCGGGGAACAGGTGAGGGCCTGAGGGGCAGTCACCCCTGCAGGGCGAGCGTGGGAGGGCGTGCGGGAAGCCCTGCAGCCGTGGAGACGGAGGGCTGAGGCGCAGGGGTTTGGTTCAAAGCTCCGGGTGCAAACCCCAGTTTGACTCCTTGGGAACTCTGTGTGACCTCAAGTGATGTTGCTGCCCTTGTGCTTTGGTTCCCTGAACTGTAAACGGAGAAACAGCAGCACCTGCCTGACAGGTTCGCTGAGGGGACTGAGTGGGACATGCCAGGGAAAGCGCCCGAATGCTGAGTGCCTGGCTGTCCCGCCCCCTACGTGTGCCACGCAGAGGCGATGGCAGAGAGAAAGGGGGGTCCTCCCACCCCTCGTGAGCCTTCTCCCCTCCTGCTTCTCACGTCTGTGTTGCTCCTGCAGCTTCTTAGTGGACAGTGCTCCTCCCCAGTGAGGTCCCTTTTCCAACAACCAGGCATGGGAGGTGGCACCTCCTTGAGCATCCGCCATCAGGGTCCCTTTAGTGCTGATCACCGGATCTGGACGCACAGGCCAGGCAGGCGGGAAACGGGCCGCAGCCGCAGTCGCCAGGTAGGCCCCTGCCTGAGGAACACGGGCCACCAGCCCCCGCCTTCTGCCGTGCGCGGGGCCTGGCCCTCCTTGGATTTTCGTGTTGGAAATATGACGTGTGACTTCCTTGCCTGGGGAAGCCTGAGCCAGCCGAGGCTGGGCTTATCTCTTTACTCAACACGGTGTTTGTTTTAGGGAAATCAAAGCGTGTTCTTTTTCTGCTTTCTTCAAAGGGAGGAAAAGAGCAAAGCTGGCTGCTGCCTGGGGACTGGGGGCTGCCGAGCTCAGGGGGTCAGAGAGAGCTTCCTTCTCAGCCGCTTCGCTTGCGGTCTGGGCAGATCCCTTTCTTGGGCCGATCTTTACGAACCGGATTGTGTCAGCACACCCAAACCCAGGGCTCTGCCGCATGCGGTCTCTCCGAACCGGGTCTAGGAGGGGAGGGTTCACCATGTCCATGCTCCCCCCACTTCCAGGTCACAAACCCCCACCTCTGGCACGGCTGACTGCCCGCGCCCCCTGCCCCCGCGCTGGACTCTGCTCTCCAGGCTCCTCCTTGCTGGGCCTCCTGGCGTCTGTAGCTCCAGCTGCAAGGCTAACCGCTTCCCTGGCAGGGCATCCCTCGTTCCCTCCCGTTTCTGCTCCTTCTCTTTCCTTCTCCCCATCCCAGACCCGCCAGTCCCTAGGCCAGCACCACACTCTCCCTCCCCCACTCAGGGAGGGCCGGAGCCTTCATCCCCACCTCCCTTCCACTGAGGGTCAAAGTTTCTTGTTGCAGGCAGTGAGGGAGCGAAGCCCAGCCACTGGGCAGGAACAATCGGCTCATTGTTTGAGATGCTTCTAGGAGCATTCGGAATCTACTCGGTCACCGGGTGCCCTTGGCCAGGACCCGAGGACAAGGCCTATGTGTGAACTTGGAGCCCCACGGAGCAGTTGAGTCCCAGCAGCGGCAATGAGTCGTCAGTCTCACCTGGATGGTGCTTTGCAGGGTTCAGATCCCTTTCCATATTCAGAATCTTGTATGATAAATGTTTTAAAAGCACACTTTTGTTACGGGTATCTTCAAAGACACACAAGCAGAGAGAATAGAGCAAGAAAAGCCCAGTACTCACGGCTCAGATCCACAGAGCCCCGACTTTCTGCTGCTTGTTTCCTCGCCCCCCACCTCTGTGCAATGCTCTTCTCTTTAACTTTCAAACAGTTGATGACTTTTGAGATGAATTTGGCACATGCCCTTCTGCCACGGTAAACAGGAAACCAACGCTATCATCATGGTTTATTGTCATGGCTTATGTTTTATACTGAGGAGTCCTGATCTCTTTTAATTGGTGCCTCAATTCAACGGCAAAGCATTGTCAGAAAGAACAGCCCAACCTCATGCCGGATTGAAAATGTTATTTGGGGCAAGCATTTTCCTACATCCAATCAGACAACATTAAATAATGGCGAGACTGGCCAATTTAGGCAGCTGCCTGGTGCTGGACACTGGCTGGGACTCGCTCTTTGCTGCAAGCCCTTTCTGATCTTCCCCTAAAAGCAGGCCCGAGCTCTTCAGCTGCAGCCTTGCTGATTTAGCGATGGGGCAGGCGAGGATGTTGCCCATAACATTGTTCCTTTTTTAAAGGAATGACACCATAATTCTTTCTAGAAGGCAGCTCTGGGAAAGGGTTTATCTTTCCTGATAACTGGTATGATCTTTTTTTCTAGCAATGAGGACTATGAACATCATTGTGTTTTGCTTTTTGCCTTGTCTACCAGGAAGCTTAGTGCTAAATTTAAAGCTCAATTAGAGTGACTATTTCACCTGTGATTTCAGTTAACTTATCTCCCCCATTTCCTCTTCCAATTTCTTCCTTTTATCTTTATGGGCACAAAGGTTTTATTGTACTCAAACTTCATTTCGTTTCTTTAAAATTAGGAGTGGTAGAAATTAAAACCAAAAGCAAACAGAATACAACTGGGCCTTTCCTACAATCCTCGTCCATAGAGCCGGCCACATTTGTGAGAAACACAAAGGGTTTAAGTACCAGCCCAAGATCACACCTTCATTAAGTGGTAATCAGACCTTACATATGTGCCGTACATTTACACTTTACAATTTATGGTTTATACTTTTTAAAAGGGCTTCCTCATATCTTGTCTCAATTTGTTCCTAATTTATTCTTTCAACAAATACTCACTTCCCACTTTATTTGTTTCATACCAGGCACTATGAATATGGACCAATAAAGATAAAACAAATGTTTGTCTTTAGGGAGTTTACAGTTTAGGGAATATCAGACATGTTCATCTAATTATAACACAAGATTGAAAGTGTGGGAGTGTTTAGATAAAGTTTACTGGAGTGGAGAGGAGGAAGAAGTTATGTGAAGATGAGGAAGGAGGGCAGACTGTGAAGACAGGTGACATTTAAGCTGATTCTTGAAGGAGAGAGAAGGTAGGGCCACATGGACCTTTTGTTACTGCTACTATCCCTGTTTTACAGAGGATGGAGTAAACACAGAGAGAGGAAGGAAATTTTGTCTACTCACCCAGTTCTACGTTGTTACTGTTATAATCATCCCATTGGCCGCTTCATGTTGAAGGTTGGTCCTGTGACTTATAGCAACTGAAGTCTAGATTATATTTGTTCTTAAGTGAAAATTATGGTTTTTTGTTACATAATAACACCTCATTCAACGACAGACAGCAAATGCAATGATGGTCCCATAAGGTTATGATGGAGCTGAGGGGTGTGCAGAGGTCACAGCCTGCCACGGGTGGGGGCGTTTGAGCAATAGAGGGTCAGGAACACAATCTTTAAAAGAGGTAGGATTTGACTCCTGGTTGACTTGCTTCATTATAAACACTGGATATTGAAATGAGGTCCATGTTTCAGAGAGTTGCTGTAAAGGTAAAAACTTTTTAGAGAGTGACGTCAGCAATATGGCGACTGGAGATACCTGGCACTCCTTCCCCCACAAGAAAGGACCGGGGCATAAGTAAACAGATAAGATTTCTGTGGAGTGTCAAAGGGAGAGTGGTGGCGTGCAGTGGGGAGTGAAGACACACCCGTGGTGACTTCCGTCTAGGAGGGCAGTGTGGGGGCACCCAGCCTCTGCAGCCCTGTCTCCCCCGCCTGGATGGGAACTGCTGAGAGTTAGGGGGGAGAATCATATGGTCTTTGTTCTTGCTTTTATTTATGTGGTGAATTGCATTTATAGATTTGTGTATGTTGAAACAGCCTTGCATCTCTGGGATAAAGCCCACCTGATCGTGGTGAATTATTTTTTTGATGTGCTGTTGGATTCAATTTGCTAGAAAAGAAACTATGAAGATGTAAACAAATGGAAAAATTCCCACTTTGCAGAAAAGGTAAGCAAAAGATCCCCATTGGCCTTTAATGCCACTGCAAACACCTACAGTCCTTACTACAGGAGAATCCCACAGTCCTCACAAGCCCTGAGGTCAGTTTGGAGCGCTGCTGGGAATTCACACAGCTGCATTGCCCCACATTAGGAGCTCAACGTGTACACTCGCCACCCCCACCACCCCTGTGAGCCATGCTGCTGTAGCACAGCATCATCTTAACACCAGAACCGCCTCTGAAGTGCACCCTGCTCTGGGGCCAGTAGTCATTGAACCTCTCTGGGTCTGGGGCTCCCTCTTCATTCCACCAAGCCTGCATAGGTGGCTGCACGCCACAACTCTAGCAGCATGAAGCCTAGGTCCAGAATTGGCTGTGATTCTGGTCTTGCACAGCAGGGAAACCAATTCCTACCACCCTTATATCCAGCCAGAGGAATAGCCTGGCAGTCTTGCCCTGGGCAAACCTGCCCCTTGAGCTGGCCAAACTGCCATGCATCCTCCCAAGTGGGAGAGGCCCCCAACCCTTGGAGCAGCTGACATACCACTGGGCCAGCAGAACAGTTATGCACCCACACCCAGGGCGTGAGAAACAGCCCTGTGGGCTGCCCTTGGCAGATATGCCCCCAGGTTGGCCAAGCAGCAGTGTGCCTATATCCTGGGCTTGGGAAATAGCCCCATAGGTCACTCCTGTTGGGTAAGCCCCCACGCTGGCCAAGCAGCCTAGTACCTGTGTCCTGGGCCTGAGAAAAAGCCTCATGGGCCACCCCTAGCAGACATGCCCCCAGGCAAGCTGAGCAGCCTTACACCCACATCCTGGACCTGAGAAACAGCCACACAGTCTGTTCCCGGCAGGCACAGCCCCAGGCCAGTTGAGCAACTGTGTTACCATGCTCCTGGCAACAGTAACAGCTCTGCGCTCCCAACCCCAGCTCCAAGTTGGCTGATCCATCATGTGCATACATGCACCCCTGATCTGAGAAACAGCCTGGTGAGCCCAACTGCTGGCAAACTGCACCACTGCCACCACAATCTCTGTCAGCTAGGACACTGAGACACTTGCAAATATCACTGGCATGGATTACATCTGAAGAAACTACATGGAGACTACACTGCTGTGTCCTCCTAGAACCAAAGCCAATGCACCCTACCAAACCCATACCCTATGAGCCATTAATATACATAAGTCTTTCCCTATGACGCCTACTCCATAAAATTGGAAGAGGTGACTTTTCCGCCAGATGCATAGACATGTGTAGGGAAACATCAAACATGAAAAAGCAAGAAAACATGACACCTCCAAAGGAACATCATAATTTTCCAGTAATAGACTCCAATCATAAGAAAATA
>NW_012145967.1:893747-896609 GCF_000956105.1 Propithecus coquereli
GGATAACACAGAAATAAAAAGGATGATTAGAGACTACTATGAACAACTGTATGCCAATAAATTTGAAAACCAAGAGGAAATGGATAAATTCCTGGACACATACAACCTACCAAGATTAAACCAAGAAGAAATAGAAAACCTGAATAGACCTATAACAAGTAACAAGATTGAATTAGTAAAAAAAATTCTCCCAACAAAGAAAAGTCCAAGACCAGATGGCTTCACAACCGAATTCTGCTGAACCATTAAGGAAGAATTAATTCTTCTCAAACTGTTCCAAAAAAGTGAAGTGGAGGGAATTCTTCCTAACTCATTCTATGAGGCCAGCATAACCCTGATACCAAAGCTAAACAAGCACACAACAACAACAACAACAACAATAAAAAACTACAGGCAAATATCCCTGATGAACACAGATGTAAAAATCCTCAGCAAAATCCTAGCAAACTGAATCTAATAACATCAAAAAGATAATACACCATGATATAGTGGGACTTATTCCAGGAATGCAAGGTTGTTCAACCTATACAGATCAATAAACATCATACATCACATCGACAGAATAAAAAACAAAAACCATATGATCATATCAATAGATGCAGGAAAAGCATTTGATAAAATTCAACATCCCTTTGTGATTAGAAAAACCTCTCAGTAAATTAGGTATAGAATAAAAGTACCTCAACATAATAAAGGCCATGTATGAAAAACCCACAGCTAACATCACACTGAACAGGGAAAAGATTTTCCTCTAAGAACTAGAACAAGGTAAAGATGCCCACTCTTACTATTCTTATTTAACATCGTACTGAAATTCCTAGCCAGAGCACTTTGGCAAGAGAAAGAAATATAGGGCACCCAAATTGGAAAACAGGAAGTCAAATTGTCCTGTTCGTAGATGACATGATCTTATATATAGAAAAACCTAAAAGCCCCACCAAAAAACTCTTAGAACTGATAAGCAAATTTGGTAAAGCTGCAGGATACAAAATCAATATACTAAATCAGTAGCATTTCTATACACGATCAATAAACTAGCTGAAAAAGAAATCAGGAAGGCAATTCCATTCACAACAGCTACAGAAAAAATACCGAGGAATAAATTTAACAAAAAAGGTGAAAGACCTCTACAAGGAAGATTACAAAGCACCAATAAAAGAAATTGAACAGGACACAAATAAATGGAAAAACATCCCATGCTCATAGATTGGAAGAATTAACATTTTTAAAATGAATACATCATCCAAAGCCATCTACAGACTCAACACAATCCCTATCAAAATACAAATGACATTATTTATAAAAATATAAAAAAATTCTAAAATTCATATGAAACCACAAATGACCCAGAATAGCCAAAGTAATCCTGAGCAAAAAGAACAAAACTGGAGGCATCACACTATCACACTTAAAAATATGCTACAAATCTGTAGTAACCAAAACAGCATGGTACTGGCATAAAAACAGATACCTAGAACAATGGAACAGAATAGAGAATCCAGAAATTAATTCCCATATCTGTGGTCACCTGATTTTTGACAAAGTTACCAAGAACACTCATTGAGTAAAGGACAGTTTCTACAATAAATGGTTCTGGGAAAACTTGATGTCCATATGCAGAAGAATGAAACTGGACCCCCACCTCTCATCCTATAAAAAAATCAACTCAAAATGGATCAAAGACCTAAATGGAAGACCATAAATAATAAAACTACTAGAAGAAAACATAGGGGAAACTCTGGGACATTGGTCTTGGAAAAGATTTTATGAGTAAGATCTCAAAAGCATAAGCAACAAAAGCAAAAATAAACAAATGAGATTATTTCAAATTTAAAAGCTTCTATACAGCAAAGGAAATAATCAAGAGAGTGAAAAGACAACCTACAGAATGGGAGAAAATATTTGTAAAATATTCATCTGACAGGGAACTAATATCCAGAATACACAAGAAACTGAAACAGCTCAACAGCAAACAAAACAAAACAATCCAATTAAAAAATGGGCAAATGATCTGAATAGACATTTTTCAAAAGACATACAAATGGCCAAAAAATATATGAAAAAATACTCGACATCACTAACCATCAGAGAAATGCAAATCAAAACTACAGTGAGGTATCATCTCGCTCCAGTTGGGACGGCTATTATCAAAAAGACAAAAAATAACATGCTGGCGAGGATGCGGGGAAAAGGGAACTCTTACACACTATTTGTGGAAATGTAAACTAGAATAGCTACTATGGAGAACAATATTGAGGTTCCTCAAAAAACTACAAATAGAACTGCAATATGCTCTAGCAATTCCACTACTGGGTATTATTTATCCAAAGGAAAAGAAATCAGTATATTGAAGAGACATCTGCACTTCCATGTTTATTGTAGCACTATTCACAACAACCAAGAAGTGAAATCAACGTAGGTGTCCAACGACAGATGAATGGATAAAGAAAATGTGGTACATAAACACAATGGCATACTATTAGCCATAAAGAAGAATGAAATCCTATCATTCAAGACAACATGACTAGAACTGGAGGACATTAAGTTAAATGAAATAAGCCAGGAAGAGAAACTTAAAACCACATGTTCTCACTCCTATATGGAAGTTAAAAATCATCGATCTCATGGAAGTAAAAAGTAGAACAGAGGATACCAGAGGCTGGGAAGGGTAGGGGGTGGGGACAGGATCATCAATATAACTGTCTTCCACTTCCACATCTTGTCCCCCTGGAAGGTTTTCGGAGGCAATAACACACATGGAGATGATGATCTCCTATGATAACAGTGGGGAATAGGGATAGATTTGTTAAAGGATACAAAATTACAGCTAGATAGGAGAAATAAGTTCTAGTGTGCTACAGC
>NW_012145967.1:897772-902062 GCF_000956105.1 Propithecus coquereli
TTCAGTGTTTATAGAGTCTACTGTAGTGTGCAGTGATGTCCTAGGCCTTCGCATGCACTCACCACTCACTGACTCACCCAGAGCAACTTGTAGTTTTGCAAGCTCCATTCATGGTAAGTGCCCTATTAAGGAGCACCATTTTGAATCTTTTATACCGTATGTTTACTGTTCCTTTTCTATGTATAGATTTGTTTAGATGCACAAATACTATTGTGTTATAATTGTCTACAGTATTCAGAACAGTAACATGCTGCACAGGTTTGTAGCTTAGGAGCAATTGGCTATACCATATAGCCTAGTGTGCAGTAGATGATACCATCTAGGTTTGTGTAAGTACACTCTATGATATTTGCACAAAGATGAAATAGCCTAACAATACGTTTCTCAGAACATATTCCCATGATTAAGTAATGCATGACTGTACTTATTTAATGATATTTAAACTGCCAGAACCCAAGCCTTGGTATTTGGGGCAGCACTTTTTTATTTGCAAGGGACAAGAATTGTCTTGAGCTAACTTAGGATAAAACGGCCTTATTTCATGAAGGCCACTGAAGTATCTCAGATAGTTTAAGGAAGGATTGAAGAAGCAGATGAGGCTTGCCAGCATTTGGTGTTGTCAGTGTTTTGATTTGTCATTCTGAGAGCTATGTAGTTGTATCTTGTTGTTTTAATTTGCATTTCCCTGATGACACAAGATGTTGAATATCTTTTCTTATGTTTATTTTCTATCTGTACATTTTTGATAGAGAGGTGTCCTTTCAGGTCTTTGGCCCATTTTTTAACCAGGTTGTTCATTTTCTTATTGTTGAGTTTTAAGAGTTCTTTATATATGTTGGATAATAGTCCTTTATCAGATATATCTTTTGCAATTATTTCTCCCAGTCTGCGTCTTGTCTTCTCATTCTCTTGATAGTTTGTTTGGCAGAGCGGAAGTTTTTAATTTTGATGAAGTCTAGTTTATCATTTATTTCTTTGATGGGTCATGCCCTTGGTGTTGTACCTAAAAAGTTATCACCATACTCAAGGTCATTAGATTTTCTCTTACGTACTCTAGGAATTTTACAGTTTTACATTTTACACTTAGGTCTGTGATCCACTTTGAGTTAATTTTTGTGAAGGGTGTAAGTTTTGTGTCTAGATTCATTTTTTATTTTTTGCATGTGAATATCCAGTTATTCCAGCATCATTTGTTAAAAGGATTGTTTTTGCTCCATTGTATTGTCTTTCCTCCTTTGTCAAAGATTAATTGATTATATTTATGTGAGCTTATTTCTAGACTTTCTATTTTGTTCCATTGATGTATGTGTCTATTTTTTGTTCACCAATATCACACTGTTCTGATTACTGGAGCTTTATATTAAGTCTTCAGATAGGGAGGGTCAGTCCTACTGACCATGTAAATTCAGTCTCTGATTTTGTTCTTCTCTTTCAATATTGTGTGGGGTATTCTGGGCCTCTTGTCTTTTCATATAAACTTTAGAATCAGTCTGTTGATATCCACAAAATAACTCACTAAAATATTGATTGGGTTTGCACTGAAATCTGTAGATCCAATTAGGAAGAACTGACATATTGACAATATTGAGTCTTTTTATCCATGTACATGGAAAATCTCTCCATTTATTAATATTTAGTTCTTTGATTTCTTTCATCAGAGTTTTGTAGTTTTCCTCATATAGTATGTAATTTTTCTCTTGTATATATTTTGTTAGGTTATGCCTAAGTATCTCATTCTTTTGGGTGCTAATGTAAATGATATTTTGTTTTTAACTTACAATTCCCCTTGTTCCTTGATGGTATGTAGGAAAGTGATTGACTCTTGTATATTAACCTGGTATCCTGCAACCTTGCTACAAACACTTAGTAGTTCCAGGAGTGTTCTGTTGACTCTTTTGTACTTTTTACGTAGACACTCATGTGATATGTGAACAAAGACAGTTTTATTTCTTTATTTACAAATCAGTATACATTTTATTTCCTTTTCTTGTCTTATTGCATTAGTTAGGGCTTCCAGTGGGATGTTGAAAAGAAACTTTGAGAGGAGACATCCTTGCCTGGTTCCTGATCTTAGTGAAAAAGCTTTGAATTTCTCACTATTAAGTATGCTAGCTGTAGATTTTTGGTAGATGTTTTTTATCAAGCTGAGGAGTTCCCCTTCATTTCTAGTTTGCTGAGAGCTTTTTTTTTTCTATTATCATGAATGGGCATGGGACTTTGTCAAATGTTTTTTCTGCATCTATTGATATGGTCATATGATTTTTCTTTTTTATACTGTTAATGTGACAGATTACATTAATTGAGTCTCAATTGTTGAACCACACTTACATACCTGGGAATAGATCCCACTTAATCATGGTGTATAATTCTTTCTATACATTGTTGGATTAGAGTTGCTAATATTTTGTTGAGAATTTTTACATCTATGATCATGAGAGATATTGGTTTGTAGTTTCCTGTTCTTATAGGTTTTAGTGTTAGGGTAATGCTGGCTTCATAGAATAAATTGGAAAGTATTCTCTTTGTTTCTATCTCCTGAAAGAGATGGTAGAGAATTGGTATAATTTCTTCCTTAAATGTTTGGTAGAATTCACCAGTGAACCCAGGTGGACCTAGTCCTTTCTGTTTTGGAAGATTATTCATTATTAATTCAATTTATCAGTCTATTCAAATTATTTCTTTCTTCTTGTATAAGTTTTGACAGATTGTCTTTTTAAAGAAATTGGTCCACTTCATTTAGGTTAGCAAACTTGTGAGTGTAGAGTTATTTATAGTATGCCTTTATTATCCTATTACTGTAGGATGCATACTGTCCATGAAATCTATAGTGATGTCCCTTTTTCATTTTTGATATTAGTAACTTAGGTCCTCTCTCTCTCTCTTTTTTCCTTAGTTAGCCTGGTTAAAGGCTTATTGATTTTATTGATCTTTTCAAAGAATCACCTTTTTTGTCTTTATTGATTTTCTCCATAGGTTTTCTCTTTTCAATTTCTTCAATTTCTGCTTGATTTTTATTTTTTCTTTTCTTCTGCTTACTTCAGATTTAATCTGCTCTTCTTTTTCTAGTTTGTAAGGTGGAAGCCTAGATTATTGATTTTGTATCTTTTTTATTTTCTAACATATGTATTCAATGCTATAAATTTCTATCTAATTGCTTTCACTGCATCCCTCAAATTTTGATAAGTTGTGTTTTTATTTTCATTCATTTCAAAATGTTTAAAAATTGCTTTTGAGATTTCTTCTTTGACCCATGTGTTTAGAAGTGTGTTGTTGAATCTTCAACTATTTTGGGATTTTTCAGCTATCTTTCTGTTACTGATTTCTAGTTTAATTCTATTGTGGCCTGAAAGCATACAATGTATAATTCCATTTAAAGACATTTGTTCAGCTTTGTTTTATGGTCAAGAATTTGATCTTCCAGGTGTGCTTGAGAAGAATGTGTATTTTGCTGCTGTGGGATGAAGTAGCCCATAGATGTCAATAGATGTCATAGATGGCACAGATGTGCAGTTGATTGACGGTACTGTTGAGTTCAGCTATATCCTTACTGATTTTCTGTCTTCTGGATCTGTCCATTTCTGAGACAGGGGTGTGGAAATCTCCAATAATATTAGTGAACTTATCTGTATCATCTTGCAGTCTTTTAGATTTTTGCCTTACTTATTTTGGCACTTTGTAGCTAGGCCCATACATGTTAAGGATTATTATTGTCTTCTTGTAAAATTGTCCCCTTTATCATTATGTAATATTTCTCTTTATCCCTGATAAATTTCCTTGCTCTGAAGTCTGCTCTGTCTGAAATTAATATAGCCATTCCTGTTTCTTTTGATTAGTGTTAACATGTATATCTTCCTTTATCCTTTTACTATTAATGTATATGTGTCTTTATATTTAAAGTGGGTTTCTTGTAGACAACATATAGTTGGGTCTTATTTTATCATCCACTCTGACAATCTCTGTATTTTAATTGCTGTATTTAGACCATTGATGTTTAAAGTAATTATTCATATAGTTGGATTAATATCTACCATATTTGTTACTATTTTCTACTTATTGCCCTTGTTCTTTGATCCTATGTTTTTCTTCCACTCTTTTTCGGCCTTTTGTGGTTTTAAATGAGAATTTTATATTATTTCATTTTCTCTCCTTTCTTAGGATAACAGTTATGCTTCTTTTTCTTTATTTTCTTTCTTTCTTTATTTTTTTGAGACAGAGTCTCACTGTGTTGTCTGGGTTAGAGTGCTGTGGCGTCATCCTAGCTCACAGCAACCTCAAACTCCTGGGCTCAAG
>NW_012145967.1:902772-952327 GCF_000956105.1 Propithecus coquereli
TTTTTTTTTTTCTCTCAAAACTTTAAATATTTCACAACATTTTCTCCTTGCTTGCCAGTTTCTGTGCAGAAGTTGGATATGATACAATTCTTATCTTTGCTCCTTTATAGAAAAGGTGGTTTTTCTGTCTGACTTCTTTCAAGATTTTTTCTTATTTTTGATTTTCTGCAGTTTGAATATGATATGAGTAGGTGTAGCTTTTTGGCATTTATCCTGATTGGTGTTCTTTGAGCTTCCTGAATCTGTGGTTTGTTGCATTAATTTGGGGAAATCTCAGTCATTATCACTTCAAGTATTTCTTCTATTCTTTTCTCTCTTTATTCTCCTTCTGGTGTTCCATTACACATATCTTATACCTTTCGTAGTCCCATGGTTCTTGGATATTTTGTGTTTTTTTTCAATCTTTTTTCTCTTTGATTTTCAGTTTTAGAGATTTCTATTGAGATATCCTCAAGCTTAGAGATTCTTTCTTCAGCTGTATCCAGTCTTACTAATAAACCCATTAAAAGTATTACTTCTTTTTGTTCTAGTATTTTTGACTTTTAGCATTTCTGTTAGATTCTTTCTTAGAATTTCCATCTCTTCTTACATTGCCCATCTGTTCTTACATACTGTCTACTTTATTCAATAAAGGTGTTAGTATATTAATCCTATTAATAGTTGTTTCAAATTCCTGGTCTGATAATCCCATCATCTTTGCTATATCTGAGTCTTGTTATGATGCTTTCTTTGTCTTTTGAAACTGAGTTTTTGTCTTTTAGTATGGCTTGTAATTTTTTCTTGATAGTTAGATATGAGATTCAGACATGATGCCAGTAAGTAGGCCTTTAGTAATGTGGTGGTAAGCATGGGGAGAGGGAAGTATTCAGTAATCCTATGATTAGGTCTCAGTCTATTAGTGAGCCTGTGCCTCTGGACTGCGAATGTCACCGGTGCTTCTCTGTTTTATTCACCCTCTTAAGTGGTACATAATGGCTACAGGTGTCTGGAGTTGGATATTTCCCTTCCCCTAGGTCAGTTAAGCTCAGAAAAACACTTTTTTTTTTTTAAATTTCAGCTTATTACTGGGCATCTACCCAAAAGAACAAAAGACATTCTATAAAAAAGACATCTGCACTCAAATGTTTATACCAGCACAATTCACAATTGCAAAGATGTGGAAACAACCCAAGCGCCCATCAATACATGAGAAAAACACTTAAATAGTTTAGGTTCTGATGAAATATTTGCTCTTAGGGGAAGGCCTTGCTAAGAAGAACAGAATGTTCTGGTGTATTTTAAAATGTTTTTTTCCTTCCTCTCCCAAAAGCACAAGGGGATTTTTCTTTGACATTCAGTGTGAGAATATGGAGGCAAAACTCACAAAAATGTGGGGGTCCTTCCTATGGTTGAGTCTCCCTAGAGTTTTAAACTCTGAGACTTGTCCACACTGAACCTCTGGCAATTCATCAATTATAGTTTAGGTTTTCCTACTCCGATACCTCCCATGGAAGTTTCTGCTCATGAGCTTTTGTTCTGGTGAATTTTGATTCTCTGTATTTGACTGTCTTTCCAATTTTGTGAGTATCCTGTGACCTCACTTCTCTAGTGTTTCTAGGAAGAGTTTTAACTTTCAGGGTTTTTTCCCAGCTTTTTACTTGTTGTTAGGACAGAGCAGTGACTTCTAAGCTCCTTACATGCTGGACTGGAAACCAGAAGTCAGCTTGGCCTTTTTTACTCAGCACAATTCTCTGGCAATTCATTCAGGTTGTGTATATCAATAGTTTGTTTCTTTTCAATTCTGAGTAGTATTCTATAGGATGGATGTGTCACATGTCAAAAAAATTATTCACTCATTGAAGGATGTTTCAAGTTTTGGCTTTAATAAAAAAGCTGCTATGCTTATAAATATTCATTTGTGGGCTTTTGTGGAAAAATGTTTTCATTTCTCTGGATAGAGTGCAATTGCTGGGTTGTATGATAGCTGCATGTTTAGTTTTATAGGAAACTGCCAAACTTTTTCAGATTGGCTGTGCCATTTTATACTCCCATCATTATCATTATTTTTTATTTGAACTATACTGATAGGTACATAGTGATATCTCATGTGGTTTTAATTTGGATTTCACTAATGGTTAATGGTGTTGAACATCTTTTCATGTGCTTATTTGCCATCTTTATATTCTCTTGGATTAAATGTCTCTTTATGCATTTTGCTCATTTTCCAATTGAATCGTTTATTTACTTATTTTTTTGAGTTTTGAGAGTTCTTTATGTATTCTAGATACTAGTCCTTTATCAGAAATTTATTTGTAAATACTTTCTCCCAGGCTGTAGAACATTTGATAGGGTCTTCTGTAGAGTAAAAGTTTTTAATTTTATGAAGTTCAACTTGTCACTTTTCCTTTTTTGAATTGTGATTTTGGTGTTATCTAGGAGCTCTTTGCCTAGGCTTGGATCCCAAAGATTTTTCTCCTAGTTTAAAAATAGTTTTATGGTTTACATTTAATTCTATGATCCATTTGGATAAATTTTTTTAATAAAAAAATTTTATGATCATAATATCAATTAATACAGAAAAAGCATTTCACAAAATTCAACACCACTCATGATAAAAAACTAGAAACAGAGGTAATCTTCCTCAACTCCGTAAAGAGTATCTACAAAAAGCCTATAGCTAGGCTGTAGGTTTGAGGTTCACTTTGAGGTTGATTGAGGTTCACTTTGCCTCTGGGTGTCCAGTGTTTCCAATTCCATTTGTTGAAAAGGCTATCTTTCCTCTATAAATTGCTTTTGCCCCTTTGTCAATAATCAGTTGGGCCTATTTGTGTAGGTTTATTTCTGGGTTCCCTATTATGTTCCATTGGTTTATGTGTTTTTCCCTTTGCCAATGCCACACAATATTTATTACTGTAGCTATATAATAAGCCTTGGAATTGGTAGATGGCCTCCTCTTAATTATTTTTGTTTTTAAAAATTTCTTTAGCTATTCTAGTTCCTTTACCTTTTCATATAAATTTTAGAATAATCCTTTCTATTTCTACAAAAATCCTTAATAGCATTTTGATAAGAATTATGTTAAATCTGTATATAAATTTGAGAATTGACATCTTTACCATGTTGAGTTTTCTAATCCATGAACATTGTATTTCTGTTCATTTATTTAGGTATTTTTTCTTTCACCAGCATTTTGTAGTTTTTAGCATAAAAGTTCTGTACAGGTTTTGTTAGATTTACACCCAAGTATTTATTTTTTTTCAGCAATTGTAAGTGGTATTTTCAGTTTTGATATCTATGTGTTTATAGCTAGTATATAGAATTCTAATTGATTTTTATGATGTTTATCTTGTTCTTACAAGCTCACCAAAGTCATTAATTCTAGAAGTTTTTAAAAAAGTAGATTACTTGAAATTTTCAACATATATAATAATGTCATCTGCAAATAGGGGCAGTTTTATTTCTTCATTTTGGATCCGTAAGAATTTTATTTCCTTTTCTTGCCTTATCACACTGGCTAGAACTTTCAGCAGTATGTTGAATTAGAGTAGTGAGAGTAGACATCCTTACCTTGTTCTCAACTTGATGGGATGGAGAGTGCTAGCATTAATTTTTCACCATTAAGTTAGCTGTAGGCTTTTTGTAGATACTCTTTACTGAGTTGAGGAAGATTACCTCTGTTTCTAGTTTTTTATCATGAGTGGTGTTGAATTTTGTCAAATGCTTTTTCTGTATTAATTGATATTATGATCAT
Organism: Propithecus coquereli; assembly: GCF_000956105.1. NCBI lineage: Eukaryota > Metazoa > Chordata > Mammalia > Primates > Indriidae > Propithecus > Propithecus coquereli. The sequence goes on from NW_012145967.1 coordinate 906,503, forward strand.
AAAATTTTTCTTTAGCCTGTTAACATAGCGGATGACATTGACTAGGTGTGAATTGAATCAGCCTTGCATATCTTGAATAAACCCTACCCAGTCATGTGTATAATTCTTTCATGCATTGTTGAATTCTATTTGCTAATATTTTGTTAAGGATTTGGGCATTTATATTCATAAGGAATATTGGTGTGTAGCTTTTTTTTTTTTGTGCTATCTTTACCTGGTTTTGGTATCAGGGTAATGCTAACTTCATTAAATAAATTGAGAAGCATTTCCTACTTTTCTATTTTCTGGAAAAGATTGTATAGAATTGGTATAAATTTTTCTTTAAATGTTTGGTAGACTTCTCCAGTGAAACCAGCTTGGCCTGGAGACTTCTTTTTTGGGAATTTTAAAGTTATAAATTCAATTTCCTTAATAGTTGTATCATCATTTAAATTTTTTATTTCATATTAGGTGAACTGTGTGTGTTTTTCAAGAAATTAGTCCATTTCATCTAAGTTTTTAAATTTATGCAAGTAGAATTGTTTTTATTATTCCCTTATTATTCTATTGATATTTGTGAGATCTTTAACAATGTCCTCTATTTCGTTTATGACATTATTAATTTGTGTTTTCTTTCCTTTTTTCATTGTCAGTCTTCTTAAAGGTTTGTCAATTTTATTGATCTTTTCAAAGAACTAATTTCCTGTTTCATTGATTTTATCTATTCTTTTTTCTGTTTTCAATTTCATTGATTTCTACTCTTCTCTTTATTATTTCCTTTCTTCCACTTACTTTGGACTTTTTTTTCTCTTTTTTCCATAGATTCTTGAGGTGGGAGCTTATTGATTTGAGACTTATACTTTTTTCTAGTGTATCATTTAGTTATTCTTCCTTTTTTTTTTTTTTTGGTATAGACAGGATCTTGCTCTGTCTCCCAGGTTGGAGAGCAGTGGTACAATCATAGCTCACTGTAACCTTGAACTCTGGAGCTCACACGATCCTCCTGCCTCAGTCTCCTGAGGAGCTAGGACTATAGGCACATGCCACCATGTCCAACTAATTTTTTTTTTTAAGAGATGGAGTCTTGCTATGTTGCCCAGGCTGGTCTCAAACTCCTGGCCTCAAGCTACCCTCTCACCTCAACTTGGGATTACAGGCATGAGCCACTGTGACTGGCCATCATTTAATTCTGTAAATTTCCCTCAAGGCACTGCTTTAATTGTGTCCCACAAATTTTGATATGTTGTATTTTCATTTTCATTCTGTTCATTGTCTTTTTTTGATTTCCCTTGAGACTTTCTCTTTGACTTATGGGTTATTTAGAAATGCATTGTTTGTTTTCCTATTATCTTTCTGCTATTAATTTCTAGTTTGATTTCACTGTGATTGGAGAATACAGTCTATATAGTTTCAGTCTTTAAAAATTTGTTGAGGTTTATTTTCCAGGATATAGTCTATTTTGTTGTATGTTCTGTGGGCACTTGAAAAGAATGTGAACTCTGCTTTTGTTAGGTGGACTGTTTTATAAATATCAATTAGATCCTATTGATTTATGGTGGTATTAACTCTTTTATACTCTTGCTGATTTTCTATGTAATTTTTTAAAAAAATTAATTGTCAAAAGAGGGGCATTGAAGCCTTCAACAATAATTATAAATTTGTATATTTCTCCTTTCAGTTCTATCAGTTTTTTCTTCACATATTTTGTAGCTCTGTTGTTTGGTGCATGCACATTTAAGATTGCTATGTCTCTTGGTGGATTAACCCTATTATTATTATATAATGTCCCTCTCTGTCTCTAGTAATTTTCTTTGCTCAGAATTCTACTTTATTTGATATTAATATAGCCACCTGTTTCCTTTTGATTAATATTTGCATGATATTTTCCATTCTTCTACTTTAAATATGCCTATATTTCTATATTTGAAGTATGTTGTAAACAGCATTTAGTGTCATTTTTTTTTTTGGAGACAGAGTCTCACCCTGTTGCCTGGGCTAGAGTGCCATGTCATCAGCCTAGCTCACAGCAACCTCAAACTCCTGGGTTCAAGCAATCCTCCCACTTCAGCCTCCCGAGTAGCTGGGACTACAGGCATGTGCCACTATGCCCAGCTAGTTTTTTCTATATATTTTTAGTTGTCCAGCTAATTTTACTCTCTACTATTTTTAGTAGAGACAGGGTCTTGCTCTTGCTTAGGCTGGTCTCGAACTCCTGACCTCGAGTGATCCACCCGCCTCAGCCTCCCAGAGTGCTAGGATTACAGATGTGAGCCACTGCGCCTGGCCTAATGTCATGTTTTTAATCCACTCTGCCAATATCTGTCTTTTAATTGATGTATTTAAACCATTTAAATTTAATGTAATTATTAATATATTCAGGCTTAAGTTGGCCATTTTATTTTTTGATTTTTCCTCTCTGATTTTAGTTCTTCTGTTTTCTTTTTCCTGCCTTCTTGTGGGTTACTTGAACTTTTTTTATAATTCAGTTTTGACTTATCTGTAGTGTTTTTGAATGTAAGTCTTTGTATAGCATTCTTAGTGCTTGCTCTGGATATTACATTGTATATACATAACTTGCAAGAATCTACTGGTGTAGTCATTTTACCAGTTTGGATAATATGTACAAATCATACCTTCCTTTACATCTTTAGCCTTTCCTCATTTATAATATAATTGCATTAAATATTTTTCTACATACATTTAAAATCACATCAGATTGTGCTACAAGTTGTGCTTCGACTGTCAAACATTATTTAGAAAACTCAACAGGAAAAGGAATATATGTATTTATCTGTATTTTCACTATTTCCGTTGTTTTTTGTTCTTGATGTTCCAAGATTCCTTCTTTTGTTATTCCCTTTTTGCTTGGAGAATTTCCTTTAGCCATTCTTTTATGGTAGACCTGTTGGTGACAAACTCTCTTCATTTTCACCTAATGATGTCTTGATTTTCCCTTCATTTCAGAATTTCAGAAGGATATTTTTGTTGAGTGTAGAATTCTGGGCTGACAATTCTTTTACTTCAGCACTTGATAAATGTTATGCCACTTCCTCACAGTCTTCATGGTATCCCGTAAGAAATCCATTGTCATTCAGTTGTTTTCCCCCCTACATAAAACGTCATTTCTCAATGGGGGATCTTTTCTTTGTTTTTCGTTTTCAGAAGTTTTTCTATGATGTGTCTTGTGGCCTGCTTGTGTTTATCCGTTTGGGTTTCCTCAGGTTCTTGAGTCTATATGTTTCTGTCTTTTGCTAAATTAGAGAAGTTTTCAGCCATTATTTCTTCAAGTCTTTTTCAGCCCCGTCCTTTCAGGACTCTGATTACTTGAATGTTAGATTTTTTTTTTTTAATAATTCCACATATTCCTGAGTCTATGTCCATCTTTTTTCAGTCTATTTTCACTCTGTTGTTAATATTGGATACTTTTTATTGTTCTATCTTCACGTTCATGAATTCTTTTCTATGTTCCCTCTGTTACACTGTTGAGTCCATAAAGTGAGTTACAGTATTTTTCAGTTCTGAAATTTCCATTTGGTTCTTTGTATCTTCTATTTCTTTTCTTAGACTTCTCATTTTTTCATTTGTTTCAAGCATGCTCATTGAAGTTCTTTTATAATGGCTACTTTAAAATCTTTGTCAGATAATTCCAAAATCTCTCATTATGTTGGTGTTGGTCTAGATGTCTTTTTCCATTCAAATTGTTTTCCTATTTATTGGCATGATGAGTGATTTTCAGTGGAAATTTGTACACTTTGAGTATTATGTTAGGAGACCCTGAATCTTATTTAAACCTTCCATTTCACTGATTTTCCCCCTTAGACACCGTTCCAGCAGGGGAAGGGCACCGAGGCACTGCCAGGTGGAAGAAGAAGCTCAAGGCCGCCACTTGACCACCAACGAGAGGAGACCCTCCTTACGGCAGGGTGGCGTGGGATTTTCAGCTCCTCGCTAGGCCTGCCCTGATACCTCCTATCTGGGAGGGGTAGGAACACCTTGTCACTGCTTTCCATGGGGCCTCCTCTGACGCTAACTCTGCAGAGGGGGGGAAGAGCACTTCATTATTGCCACACGATGGGTGTGAATTCTAGGTACCCCTTTGGTCTCTACCTACACTCTGAGGGAGGGTGTCTTAGAACCACCCAATGAGGATAAAAGTCCCAGCTCCCTTCTCAGCTTTCTGTGACAGCACCATGTAGGGCGTTGGTGGCACCTTGTTTCAGCCTGGTGAGGATGGGGAAGAGGAGCTCCCTGCGGGCCTTGGCTGATGTGGGTGTGGGTGGGTCACAGCCGTTCCTGCGATGTTTGGCTGGAAGAGAACAGTTATTGTCTGAAAGTTTTCTGTTTTGCTCAGCTGCTCCTCTCTGTCTAGAGACGGCAGGCCTCTGTTGGGGTTTCATCTGTCTTCTCTTCTATTGGCCATCTTCTTCGGTGCCACGTGTGACATATTTGAGGCAAAAAGAAAGCCCAGGTTGCTCCCCACTGCGTTGTGCCGGCTGGCCTGCCTCCTCTCTGCTGTCAGCGGAGAGTGCCCAGGGCTTTCAGCTGCACTTAGCAGGAGGAATGGGGAAAGCCTGTCTACTCTTTCTGGAAGTGGAAATACAGCACTCCTCTCGAAGCCTCAAAATAGTTATCACAATGATTTCAATTGAGACCTAGAATCCTGGAAAAGGAAGCTTTAAAAATTTTTTAATTTAATTTTTTATACTTTATTAAGTGTGTATGTGTTTACACTTAAGATTTAATAGCCAAGACCTGTGCAAGCTGCTTTAGTAATGTCATCTCATTTAAACCTCGTAATCACCCATATGGGCATGCTATTACCTCGAATTTACAGATCGGGAGACAGGGCTTGGTAAGCAGTTTGCCGAGGGCCGCACAGACGGCAAGGGCCGTGCAGGGCTCTGAATCTGCACCGGATGCAAAGCCTGAGATTCTAACCATGGCGTTTTGTCTGGGAGGTCTGACAGGCTGCTGCCTCACGGGTGGCTTGTTGACTGAAGGCGTTATGTGGTTTGGCCACCACGTTCCCTGCCGTGATCACTGGTACCTGTCAGGATCCCACTGACCAGGAAGGCGACGTGGGCGCAATTCTTAGCCAGTCTGGGTGGGCCCAGGATCTCAGGGCCTTCTCTGCCCCTTTCTAGTCTCCAACCCGAACAAGCAATTTCCCTTGGATGGGGTCTGTCCCATCTGCCTGCCTCACGGGAACTTGGAGCTGTTTAAAGGTTTTGACCAGATTATTCAAACGAGTGCCCACCTTAGTTTGTACCCAGAATGTCTACACTAGAAGAGAAAACCGCCCTCGGCGTAAGGAGCTCTTTGGCTGTGCGCACGAGTGCCTGTAAAAGGAGGTTTTCCCCTGCTGGATTTTCAGCTCAGGAGGCCTGGTTTAAAAACAAACATCAAACATTTGTCTTGAACCTTGACCAACTCCACCAGTCCCAGCAGGGGTGGGGAACCTGCGGCCTTAAGGCCACATGTGGCCTTCTGGGTCCTCTAGTGCAGTCTTCTGACTGAATCTAAATTTTACAGAACAAATCCTTTTATTAAAAGGGGTGCAGCAGAGAAAGACGAACCCTTTTCTTGCCTCCTTTGGTGCTTAAAAAGAAGTCTTTAAATCGGAAGGCTGCAGGTCGCCCACCCCGGGCCCTGGCTGGAGCAGAGAGCCCCCTCTTCTCCCCGTTGCCTGTGTGGGGCCTGCTCCTTCTGGGGAAGGGGCTCGGCTGGGGGTGGGGAGCGAGGCGCCGGCTGTTCTTGCACCACACCTGGGGCCTGCGCGGGCAACGCAGACATGGAGTTCAGAATTCGTAAGTCCCTAGGAAGTTTAGCCATATGTGGACAAACACGAAGGTGCTCGCTGATCCCCACTCTAACATTCTAGAATCTGTGATGAACCCACGGGCGGAAAGGATGGTGTCGAACGTGAGATGATTAAGAGCAACGGCTTTGGAATCAGAGACACGTTAGTTCAATTTCAGCTTCACCTATAATTGTGTGCCATCTGGAAGGTTCCTTAACGTCTTTGAGTTTCAGTTTCCTCAGCTGTGAAGTGAGGATGACAATACCTGACGGCAGGGGAGTGCCTGGCGCGCAGTAAGCACGGGACAAACAGCCTCTGAGTCGGTCAGGGTCTCCAGAAACACAGAACCAATGGGTTTTACACACACACACACACACACACACACACACACACACACACACACACAGATCACATGGCCATAGCTATAGACAGGTACAGACATACAAGAGGAGATTTATTATGATAATTGGCTCATGTAACTATGGAGGCTAAGAAGTCCCGTGATGGGCCACCTGCAAGCTGGAGAACCAGGAAACCCAGTGGTGTGATTCGGTCTGAATGCGAAGGGCTGAGAGCTAGCGGAGATGATGTTCAAGCACAGGAGAAGACGGATGTCCCAGCTCAAGAAGAAAGAGAGCAAATCTGCCCTCAGCCTTTTTGTTCTACTCGGGCCCTCGAAGGATGGATTGAATGACACCCAGCCGCGCTGGTGAGGCTGCATCCTCCTTACTCAGTCTACCGGTTCAATTGCCAATCTCTTCCAGAAGCATCCTCACAGGCACACTCAGAAACGATGTCTGACCAGCTCTGCAAGCATCCCTCAGCCCAGGCAAGTTGGCACATAAAATTAACCATCGCAGACTCTGTACTAGATACTCTGAGTGCATACGAGTTACGGCATCATCACATTGCAACTTAATGTTCTTGTGACTCGTTTGCCCTTTAAAATTATTCAGTGGGCGCAATACTGCCTGCCCCAGAAGGAAACTCCATCAGGTACACGTTACAGCACTCTAAGTTCCTAATAGCTTCAATTCAGAAACTGGACATTGGTCCAGTGCAAGATATTCGAAATTCTGAACTAGATTCCATGTTCGGTCTCCTCCCTGCCCTTGGCTCGGGTGAGCCTAGGTGGGTGCCCCTGCAGCCGGCGGTGGAAGGGAGCTGGGGGGCAGGTGAGAAGAAGCGGGGAGGAGAAGAGGAATTCGGAAAGTTGCACGTGGCTTTCTGCCCTCTGGGTGTGCAGAGCACTCCCTCTGGTGAGTTCTTCGGACGTTCCCACCAGCTCCCTTCTGCAGAGCCCTTGACCCAGTGGCTGTATTAATCTTTTTAATCTACAGGGACCATAAAAAAGGAAATCCAGACAATCTTATTTCCTTTCTTTTAAAAAATATCAACTCCTTTTGATCACTTCAGAGGTATTTCCAAAGTGATGGTTTATTTAATAAAAATCAAAAGCCCAGATAATCTGAGGCGAAACATCACTCTGAAGCAACGCGTGGAGAAGGGAAACGCGGTGTTAGGAAGGCACACGCGGTGACAGGTGCACGGCACCCTGGCCCGGGCACTGCAGGTGCGGGGCAGCACACACAAGCCCTGTGTAGCGTCACTGAGCCTGCTGTGTGGTGAGGCGATATTCGTCCCGTGCCGGAGTCCACACACTCGTGCCCCAGGCGGGTGGCTGCTTCCAGCCCTGCACGGCCCCCAGTGGTCGCGCATCACTTCTGTCCTCCTGTGGCTGGGGCCTCAGACGGAGTGTGTAGGACACGCCCAGTCTGCCCCTCTGTCCTGGGCTAGTCTCTCTGCCCCTGGGAGACACCACGCCCCTTGCCTGATGCCCATGCACCCACCTCCGCCAGAGCCGCATGCGTCTTTGCTTTCTTGGGAGCGACTCACGCGCAGGGTCTCTGTTTTCCGGCACAAGGACCACAGTGCAGGTTTTCTGAGGAATCCCCTAGAAACCCCTTCTCAGTAGTCTTGGGGTCAGAGGTAACCCCAAGTGGGGGAGGGTGGGTATCTCCCCCCAGAAATCCCGAATCTTTCCCCACAACTCTGTCACCTTCCTATGTCACTGGTCTGTCCACGGGTCCCCGAATGGCACTTTCTTGGTACCAGAATGGTGCAATTTCTTCTAGAATATTCACTGTGTGAGGTCCACACATAGGGATTGGTCTCACATTCACAGTGGTACCAATTTTTATTATATAGATTCCTCTGCTGGAACTTTAACTTTGGCATCCTTTTGTACACGTAAGAGGCTCAGCTTTAAATCCTGTGGAAATTGTGGTTACACTGCCCCTCCTGGCCGAGTCCTGGTTGGTTTCCTCCCTCTTTGCGCTCCTAACAAGTGGCCAGGGTGTGGTTACCCCACAAGCCCTCTCTGAGGCTTACCTTGTTCCCCACAAGTTTGAAGAGCAGGCCCCAGATGAACGGCGACGGCTTTCGGTGCTGAACTCCAGGTCCAGCAGGAGGTCCTCACAGAGACTCAGATCAAGCGGACATCTGCATAGGCACCGTGACCCGGCGGACGAGGCCAGGCCTCAGCACGGACTCTTCTGCCCCAGCAGAGCCTCGGCTCAGAGGTTGGCAAGATATCTGGTGTCTGGCCCAGGTCAGAACTGGGGGAGGCTGCAGTGGGAGGTCAGAGGGGTGATGGTGGAGAAGGCTCTTCTCCAGGCTGCTGGCTCCCTGGGTCTCCCCAGGTGGCCTGGAGCCTTCAGGCTCCTTCCCTGCCTGGGCTCCTGCCTTGCCTTCCTTTCTTACTAGCTGGAGCCCGCTGGGGAAGAACCTCGCTGGGACCGTTGGGGGAGAGGAGGGCAGGGGTTCCGAGGGATGGGCACAGTGCCCTTTTCCAGACTGCTTGTGGAAGCAGCTGGACGGGACCCCAACAGCTCCCGCTTGCTCCTCACTCAGGACATCTCTGGTTGTGAAAGTCGGCCGCAGCCCGAGCTCTGAGCTGGCCCGGGGAGCAGCCCTGTCTGTGCTTCCCCGTCTGGGCTGATGCCTGCGTGCCGGCTCCAACAGAGCACACACCTAGTTCTCATGCTGGGGCTCAGGCCAAGTGGCCTCGTCTCCCCTGCAGCCTCCACGTGGCTCCCGCGGGTGATTTATGGCTGCCCATTAACTCCACTTAAATGGCTCAGCTCGGAAACATTGGATCTGTGGTGGAGCAAGCTGTGATGTTTGCAGGGACATATGGTCAGGCTCTTCTGGGGACAGATTAGGCTCATGAAGGGACAGATGCCTGGACTTTTGTTGCCTGGGAAAAGTCAGGCTCCCTCCTAACTCATCAGAAGGCAAACCAGACCTTCTCCTTGCCTCAGCCATTGCCCGCGGCGTGGCACGGTCCTGGGGCTCTGCCTGGCCCTCTTGCCGCAAGTGCCTGCCCTCCATTCTGGTTCTCTTGGAGGGAGGCAGATCAGAAGTCTAGACCAGTGGTTCTTAAACCTGGGGGGCTTGGGAAAACACAGATTACCACGTCCCATCCCCAGCATTTCTGATTCAGTAGGCTAGGCCAGAGGCCAACAATGTGCATTTCTAACAAGTCCCCAGGTGATGCTGATACTGCTGGTCTGGGAGCCACACTTTGAGAAGCACCAGCTCAGACCAAGCTTGGTACTGGGCCCCTCCTGGGGAAGATTAGAGAGCAGCCAGGGCTGAGGTGGAAGACTGACTGGCTTTAGGCCAGGGAGATGAAAGATTTGGGTGAGAAAGTTTTGAGATGCTGAGTTCCAAGCAGAGATTTCAGGGGCTCACACTGCCAGATGCCAAGTTGTTCTGGAGCGTAGATCTCACAAGGTCCAAGGTGGGCTTGAGGCAAATTGTGCTGATTGATTTAACACATTGACTGCCATGTGAGTTGTATTTAACTCACTATAGTTTTGACCCTGGGGCCTCGTGGAGCACATGTAACTCATACGTCTCTACCTTGGGAGCTGCGTGAACTATTTTTTAAGTTGCATATGACTCACGCACAGAAAACAATAAAAAATAATTTTTTTCATTAAATTAGAAAGGATTGTTTTGTTTTTGAAGTTTTCATTCTATTTTCATAATAAAACACTATGGCCTCAAGGAAATTTTTTTTTCTAGTTAAGGGAGAATCAACCCCAGATCAGTCTGAGACATGGGTCTGAGAACCCAAACAGCAGAACCCGGGTGGAGAGACGCCGTGCCTGCGGGGGCTGGCGGGGTTTCCGTGTGGCCTGCCCCGTGAACCCCGTGGGAAGATGTTGGATCATCTGATGGAAGGATTGTCTTCTGGATGGGCCAAGGGACCTCAACGTTGGCTCCAAAACTCCGCTCCTGATGGCTTTCGGACACCTTCTCCCTGTCTCCTCCCACCACCCCCAACCCCCAGGATGAATGGCGGCGCTGCTTCCTCATTGCCACCTGTGATGAGGAACCAGGTTCAAAGCACCTGCTCCAGATCTAATCTGCAAGCTCCTGCACTGCGCCCGAGGGCTTGACAAGGTGGCTGAGTCAGCTGCACGTGTGTCCCATCCTGATCACGAGCTACAGGGGGCTGATGTCTTTGTACCTGGTTGGCAAAGTGCAAGGTGCAGTCCAGGCTGAGGCTGAAAACAGTGGTGCAGTGATCTGAAGCCGCAGCAGTGCTGGTGCGAAGCGGAGGAGAGATGAAATCCGAGCCACCGGGCTTCTCATCTTTCAGCAGAGCTGAAGGAGCAGGGCAGGGCTCCGGCTGCGGACCAGCACACAGAAGGTTGGCCCTGAGAGAGATGGACATCTTGAAAAGTGGCACTCTGCTCAGCAATCCATCCTTGAAAGCTTCCCGCCAGGCACCTGGGGAGGCCGTGTGAGGACACCCCTCTGCTTGCAGAGCTCCCTCTGCCCTCCTTTCTTGCACTTTCGAATGCCTCCTCCAACTACCCACCCTGCCTTTTGGGCTTTGGCAATTCTCTCCTCCCCAGCTGCCAGCCCTGGGGTGTGGAGTTTGTGGCCAGCATGGAGATTTGTGAGGGTGAGGGCCGGGGGCAGAGGGGCACAGTCGAAGTCCATTCTGTGTTTGCGTTTAGTGCAGCTAGGGATCGCAGAGCAAGAGAAACAACAGAGGAGAAAATCGAGGCTCAGAGAAACAGCGACTTGGCCAAGGCAGCTCTTGGTTGGCAGAGCTGGGATTTGATTCCAGGCACCCACAGCTCTGGCTCCAGAGCCTGGGCTCCGTTAGCGCCACCTCGTCCGAGCTGTCCTCTGAGGCTCTCCTGAGAGCCACCCGTAGGCGCCGGGGTAGCAGGAGGGCTCTTGTGCCTTCGCATGCAAGTTGTCTGCACCTGTGTGGGTGTTCAGAGTCCACTGTCTCTACATACGTGCCCATCAGGGTTTCATCAGGGGAGCAGAGCCACTGTGCGTTACGGAGTAAGGGATTTCCTATAGGAGCGAATCCTTACACGAGGTGGGGGGAGCTGGGCAGAGTGGGGAGTGTCAGTTTGAAAGGCTGAGTTGCCTAAGTGGCCCCCACAAAAGGGGAGCTAGGGGAGAGCTGACAGGAGGCCAAGCACCGGGTGATGGCCCAGAGCCCCCGTGGGAGGGCAGGGCTGGACGGGGAAAGAGCTGGACGAGGAGCGAGGAGGGTCCCGTGGCTCTGCCTGCCCTCTCTTCGGTTCTCACGGACGGAGGGAGGTCAGACACGTGGACCAGTATTTCTTCGCCACTCTGCAGCTCCCTGCCGTGGCGTGGAACCTCACCCTCGATGGAGGGATGGCCTCTGCTCCACTTGTGCCTCCAAAGCCATTGCAAGCCCCACTTCTGGCCAACTCTCAGATTCTGGGAAATAGCCCCGTATAGCCAAGCTGTCAATAGAATTATCGCCACAACATATTTTTGAGTTTCTAGGTTAATGGCCTTTAATTCCTTCCTGCGTGCATTCACTGGCTACAAAGCCTTACACCAGAGAGGAGGAAGAGAGGAGATGCTAGGGGCTCCAAAAAAAAAAAAAAAAAAAAACCAACCAACCAACGAAAAATCTCTGCAGGAAGTTCTCTACCTGTAACAGAAGTTAACAATTTTTCCTTAGCAGGCAAACTCCTCATGGCAGCCACATGAAGACTTTGTCCTGAGGCCTGCAACCAGGGTGATCCAATGTCCTCGTTTGCCCCAGTTCCAGGTCGCATCTGCTGTCCCAGCAAAACCATTGACCCTGCCTCCTTGCATTCCCAAGCGTTTGCGGTCGGGATGACAAACTGCACACGGTCGCTGGGCCTGCTGCTCAACACTGAGCTTGCACTTGGGGCTAGATGAGGAGGGTGAGGGAGCTGAGGGCAGAGGAACTGGGGCTGCTGGGTTCCTCCAGCCCCCACCTCCCGCCTTTGTCACCCCCGGGTAACCCTGGGAATGCAGTAACCAGGCTGCCACAAGATCTGGAGCTGGAACAGGGAGGAAAACAGAAGAGCTTCCCTGTCCTGCTGCCCCTCTGCTTCCCAGGAACTTAAGGAAAATTCCTGCTGGGTGTTTCTGCCCTTCCAGGGTCCCCACTCAGCCCCCCAGCGCCTGGGTTTGGTGTTTGCTCTGCTGAGGGCTGCACCGGCTAAGGTGACAGGGCTCAGTGCTGCCAGCAGCCTCAGCTTGTCCTGAGGCTGACAGGCCCAGGGCCGCCCATGGTCTCAGGCTGCTCTTGCTTCCCTGGCCATCTGCAGAGGGTCACTGCGGGGGAGGGGAAGGCCCAGAGGGGGCCAGGGTGGGGCATGGTGTCTGGGGAGACCGTGATCTGCAGGGCACAGTGCTCCCTCCAGGAGGAGGGGCCCCGTGTGCCTGACCTCCGTGGGATTCCACAGAGCACAGATATTTTGGTAGGTCCTTCTGAGGAGGCGAAATGTGGCCGCTGGCCTCTCTGGAGGGGAACGAGCTAACTCTGAGAGTGGTTTCTGTCTGCATAGCTCCTTCCCTTCTTCTCCTTTGGCGGCTCTGCCTGGCCTCACACAGAGTACAACCCTCCATAGCAGTAGCAGCCCCGCCTTGCCTCCCAGCTCTGGCCTTCGCTGGCTGTGTGGTTTTAGATCACTTACTTAACTTCTCTGAGCCAGGGGAGCTCTTCCTCATCACATGGGGAGGGTAATAATCACCCTGCAGGTTGCTGTCTGGGTTAGATTAAGTCCCTGCATAATGCCTGGCACATGGAAAGGCTCAGCGGCCGTCTCCTGGATGCTCAAAGCCATTTGCTTAATTCAGTTTCAGTTCAGCGGACCCTCGAGAGCCGGGCATAGCTCCAGCACACACTTTCTTGGAGAATCATGCTTTAATGAAGTCGGTGGTTAATTGAAATTCAAGGCTTTTAACATCTATTTCCTTTAGGTCACCAGTTGAAGACATAAATGAAGAGATCACGAGCTTTGTCAAAGGTGTTGTACACGAATGTGTCTTAGAAACTTTCCAGCTCTTGCAGGAGAAAGCAGTTCTCCGGCTACCGCAGGGGTTGGGCCAAAATAAGCGCCATGATCAGAGGAGAGAAAGTGCAGCCTTGTCTGGGGGGAGGAGGATGTGGCCTGGCGCAAGTGGGTGACTCTGCCGAACCTCACGCCCTTCTCTGTGCAGCTGTCTGACACTGCCTGCCTCCCAGGGTGACTATAAATATTAGGACACCGTTCATACAAGTCACTTAACAAGGTGCCTGACACGGAGCGATCATGCAGTCATGACTCTTGCTGTTGACATTCGGGTGTTTGTCCTCGGCTGTACCCCCGACGCAGCCCAGCCGTTCTGCCCGGCACCCTCTAAGCACTTCTGGCTCATTTCACTTGTCGTCTATCCCTAGGTCACCTCTGGTCACCTGAAGTGCTTTCCAGGCACCTCTTTCCCTGCCCAAATGCTTTAAGACCCCATCGGAGCCTCGTCTCCCCATGAAGACCTCCCAAATTCGTCTCCTGAGTTCCTTCCTTTGCGTGGCACTTGTTACCTGCTGCTCAGAGTTAGTGTGCACGAGGGCACACGTGGTCTTCCCTCTCCTGTGGACGGTCGGATCCTCGTAGATGTGAAGTCTTTCTTTTCCATCTTCTCCTAGGGCCCGTGCTGGGTCCTGCACACGGTGCTATCCGGTGGCACAGCCTCCCTCCTAGACCCAAGCTTTTGTGGGAAGACAAACTTGAGAACAGTTGAGTGTTTATCCCACGGATTCCTCTATTTCCCAACAATATGCCCAAGACTGCATCTGTCCGACCCTCCCCCTCATTTCCCAACATGGAGTTCTCGGGGTGCGGAAACCCGAAGGACGGGGGACCCCAGGGTCCGAGTAGGCAGCTGAGAGCTGCATTTCAGCATTTAGGAACCTGATGCTGGAAGTATGAACGTCCTTCCCGGGCAAAATGTTGGCCCCAGAGCAAAGATCAGATCGGTGGCCACCGTGGCCTTTGCCATTTAAGCCTGGTGTCTCCAAGTAGCCGAGGCTGTGGTGGGTGTGTGCCAGCGCGCAGAAAGGGATGAGGGAGGGAGGAAGCAGGGCCATCCCTGACCCGGGTGAACCCCTGAGTTTGACAGAAGCGGAGATAGGGGGACTGCATGAACACGTTTTTGCCTATGGCAGTCTTCCTTCGAACTTAGCTTACTCAGAAGTTTGCATATAAAACAAACGAAGGTGGAGCCGCTCTGGGTGAGCCGGAGGCTGAGAGGCTTGAGGAGACTCCACGGATCCCGGGGTCGGAACTCTCCACATCACAAACCTCAGTCTTCTTGCCAAAAACGGAGGATACTAGTGGTTTTTTTTTTTTTTTTTCGTTTGAAAGTGCTTTGCCTGGATAGGAGCTGACATTTAGTGCACGCTTGACTTTCTCATCATTCTAGGAGGTTATGCAACCTAAAGGCCACATTCCTGCTTTAGGCTCCTGCCCCTCCCTCCTGCGACAGCGCCGACACGTGAACGGATGTTGGCTGGATGCGAGGCTCGCAGGCGCGGGAAGGGGCGGCGCTAAGGGCGCTGCGCACTCAACGGCCTTGTTTCTGTCCGGGCTGGGGCAGCAGGTACCCCCGAGAGGGGCTGCCGTGTGTCGAGCGGTGTGTACGGTGTAGCGACGTGGCGTCTGCGTGAGGCCCGGCTGGGCAGGGGGCCCGAGGGGAGGAGCGCGCACGTCCTTCTGTGTGTGGTCTTTCTGGCCTCGCAGCCGCGGAGGCTCTGGTTTGGATGTCGCTCGCAGCGTTGGAGGCTGCTGGGCTGCTTCCAGCAGCGCTGGTTGGTGTTGAAGGGCCTTGGGTGATGGCTGTGGGAATGGCCCCGGCCTGCCTGGCCTTGGAGGTGGCTGGTTTTCCTCCGTGTCCCTGGGTGTGGGCAGTGGTGTCACAAGCTGTGTGGGAAAGCAGGGCCACCCGGGGTGGAGCACGGGACAGCACCGGGGTAGTCTGGGAGGGGTCGGGGAGGGAGGCAGGCGTGGGAGTCTTGGGGAATAAGGAGAAAAGGCTTTGAAAACCAGGATAAGGCACAGGCGTTTCTCCAGCACTTGGCTGTCTTTATCTCTTCAAATTAAAGCCAGGCCTCTATCGAAACGTCCCACTGAGGATTCTGCTGAGAAATTACAAAGACTGGGGAGGACTGGGTAGTCAATTGGACTTTTCTGCCTCAGTTGATGGTGTGTGTGCTAGGCTGGGCGATACAGCATTTTCGTGTTTATTCATTCATCAACTAATTATTGAGTACCTGTGGTGTCCCGAACCCTGGCTTAAGGGATACATTAAAATACAAGTCAGGCTCCTTATCTCAAAGAGCTCACTGTCTGGTAGAGAATGCAGATAAACAAACAGATGGTGATATGATAGCGTCTCATATTATCCATGCTGATAAACATCAGTAGTACATATGCCATTGATATACTATCCTTGGAGAGTCATATAACATATGTAATGTACTAAATAATATATACGTTATATAAAAGGTAAAGGACAATGGCAAAGTAGTTGGAGATTACATACATGTTAGATATTATATATATCCAACTATTGTGCATATAACATATACCTCCAAGTACTTTGCAGTGGCCCTTACCTCTACTAACTTGGATGATGTCTGTGACATGTCTTTACTAGTTGGTGGCATGATTGGACTTGAACCCTCCAGGGTCCATTTCTTAATCACCCTACCGCACAGCCTCTCAATAGAGGTGGCTACAGGGTGCAAGAGGAGATTAGGAATAAGAATATGGCCAGCCCTCCGTGCTGTGGCTTCCCCACCCTCGGATCCATCACCTGCGGGTCTGAAATACCCTGTTCTCAGGACGCGGAGCCCACTTAGACGGAGCCTGTTTCCTTGTGTGGGTTCTGCAGGGCCAGCTTGAAGACTGGAACACCCGTGGATTTTGCTGTCCGCGAGGGTCCTAACTCCTATTTAACTCTGTTCCAGGGAGTCGGGAGAGGCTTCGCAGAGAAGGAGTTGTTACCTAAAGGCTGGTGTTCCCAAATTTTGTCTGCATCCATGTCGGGGGTGGAGTGGCAGGTATTCTGAGGAAGGAAGAACTGCGCGGGTGTGGACGTGAAGGAGAACGGGGCCCCTCCTTTCAGGTCAGCCTGGAGCAGGCGCAGGACGCCCAGCCAAGCCCTCCCTTCCTGTCACAGAAGGCCATGTCGGCCTCCTATCAGCTGCCCGTAGTGCAGGCTCCAGGCCCTCCCGATGACAGCAGTGCTGGACGCGGCCGGCTGGGAGGCGGCGTGCAGGAGGGCGGGGAGGAGGGAGGCTGGAGCATCTGTTTCCCAGCAGTGATACCACCCCAGCCGGCAGCTCTTTGCCAGCGGGGCCAGCGCAGGCATGGCGAGGGGGACTTGAGGGAGCCATCCGTGGTGTTGCTCAACCTCCGGCACGTGGAGTCCGACTGCCGGGGTCAGCTGCGAGCTGAGTCTTGCTTCGCATCCTCTCCTGCGGCCTGCTCTCTGTCTGGCGCGTCTGGCCAGCTGACGGTGAGGCTTGCAGGCAGAGGGACGCCTGTCTCCTGGTTCTGGCCGTGCTTCTCTAGCCAAACAGATGCTTAGGACAAATAAACAGACCAGCGAGCCTTGGAGAGGTTGTGTCAGGCTTCGTTGAGACATGCCGTCCTTTTTGAAAGCTGTTGATGTGCTTAAGGAGATCAACATCGGGGCAAGATCGTATCTGGCTGCACATGAAGGCCAGAGTCTCCGCTCCTCCGTCATGACGGCATCCGCTGTGCGTGTAATGCTTCGCTGCGCTCGAAGCCCTGAGATCACCGCCAGCAAATAGTGACCTGGGGCCTTGCATTCACGTTCTGGGACACCAAATCCCGAGCTCTTCCCCTGCCTGTGTAGACTCACAGCCTTGGTAGGTTAGTCCAGATGACAGCAGAAGTCCCCTTGGAAATTGCAAGCCCTGATTTGACTGATTCTATGATTGTATTCGTCACAGGTCCCTTGTTTCCTTTAAGAGAACAAACTCGGGAAGCCGTGAGACCTCCCTGGGAGGGCTGGTCTGAGGGGCGGCAGGGCTGGGGCTGGTGCCTGGGTCAGACCTTCACCATCCCGCGTGAGAGGGAGCCAGGCACAGGAGGCGAACAGACCTGAGTTTTTGAACACTGCCCCATTTGGCAGGTCCTTGGAGTTCCCTAACTTCTCTGAGCCCTAGTTTTTCTCCGGGTAAAGTGGGGATAACGTACATGACAGCGCTTGGGGCTTTGTCCGGCTTTACAGGGTGAGTGTTCGACAGCTGTAACCTCCCTTCCCGCTCTTCCCCGCTTGTTCCTCAAGTCCAATTGCTCGGCCCCTTTCTTGTCCCTTACTTGCTGCCTCCTTCTCAAGTCACGCCGTGCTCCTCAGCACACTCCGAAGGCTCCGGTGAGGCTAATCACGTGGCTGCCACATTGCACCCACCCAAACTCGCAGGAGGGCGTGGGGGGCTTGAGTGGCACAACCCCGGCACCGTGCGTGGACAGCGCTGGCCTGTGCACCTGCTCAGTTGTGGTAGCTGTGACTACTGTAGTTACATGAGACCCACCAGGAAAACCTTCAGCGATTCACAGAATCTTGGGGCTGGAAGGGACTTTTGCCATCATTCTTCTCTGATTCCTCTTTAGCAGGTGCGGCCTCCGAGGCAGAGTAACTTCAGATCTGGGAGTAAATCCCAGGACCAGCTGATTCGTTTGTTCATTTCACACACATTTATTGAACACTTACTCTGTGCCAAGCACTGAGCGTCGGCCCATGCAGCTGAGTAAGACGCACGCCAGCCGTGAAGGGCTCATGGACTACTTGGGGGACAGACACGTACATAGGGTGCAGTACTCTGGGGTAAGGGCAGCAATAAAAGTATGAAGGTCCCTGGAGAGTGTAGAGGAGGGACCGTCATACACTCTTGAGACTTCAGCAAGAGCTTCCTGGAATTGGCGGTGCTGAGCGAGACTGTAAAGAGGTAGAAGCTCGTCAGTGACGTGGGTGGTTGTTGGGGGTGCGGCCACATGACGGGTTCGCTATTTCTGCTGAGGGAGAGGACAAACCCCATACCGTATTCAGAGAACTAAGCGGCTTCCTGACTTCTGCAACCAGGTTCCAGGGAAGAAGTAGGTTTCGAGTAGGAGTTTAGAAAAAGTGAGAGAAGTTAATTGGTGAGGTGAAATTCTCCTGCTGAATGAGGCCTTGAAGGCAGAAACAACGCAGTTGTGTGTGGGCTGCAGGAGACCAATTGGAGCAGCGAGGCAGAAGCTGGTAGAAGGCTCTGAGATCTATCCCCTTTCTCAGCTCCTCTGCCCTGGGTTATAGAGGAACACTCACGTCTCCTCAACATATGTTGCTGTGGAAGCATCGGGACGAAAGGAGTGAGGAGGCAGGAATGAGGAAGCAGGCCTGTCACCTATGAGTGTGCAGTGGGTGTGCTTGAGTGTGGGGTGTCACCTCCTGGAGGGCAGAAGGCTGAGCTGTGTGTCATGAGCAGGGTCCTAAATGGCTGGTGCAGTCAATACAAATGTCGCAATTTTCTCAGTTACCTGCTCACTGCCCAGAGGGGGCTTGGAGAATGTCACCTGAGGAAAGGGCTTCTTGTACATTGGGGGTTAGAGGGTCACCTCACAATATGCAGAGGATTCTAATACATTTCCTGTTATAATTCAGTATTAGTCAGGGTTCTTGGTTGTAAATTTAAAAAACAAACCTACTCGATAAACTTAAGCAGAAGATAAATTGGTTGGAAGGTATTTCTTAGCTCTTACGATCTCTGGGAAGATTAGTGCACCAGTTTTGGGCACAAACCAAGGAAAGGCTCAGCCGAAGTCCTACCCTGGGAGCTCTGGGGTCAGGAGGTGGCTCCTGGTGTCACACCTTTGGACACTACTGCCCCTAGAAACCCGCCACCACAAGAATGGCCTCCTGACACTTCTAACTGATCCTTGGCTTTGCTGCACAGACTCAGAATTAAGCCCTGCATGGAAGCCTCTGATTGGCCACACTCAGGTCACGTGCCCTTTCTCCAGCTGCCAAGGAAGGAGGGAGGAGAACCCGTGTGCCCCCTTCAGCTTCCATAATAACGGAACTCTGTCTCCCACCTCATTTGAGATTTCCTCCCTGAATAGAAGAGTGTTTGAACGCTGAGTGGCCCCAAATGACAAATAACTTCCGTGTTGTCTGACCTTCTGGATCTGGCTCTCAAAGATACTTTGCTCTCCAAAGCTGCCCACCTTTGGTTTCATAGCAATTCTGACGGCTGAGGAACTGAGGCATTTTCTTGACCACGCTTAGAAGCCGCCATCTTTAAAATTCTTAATCGGCCTCTTCCAGCTCCTTCCCTGAAAACTGATACCATTTCTCTTTGAGCAAAAAGAGATATAACTACCTAAGTGTAAATGGGATTCCCACTTCCTCTGAGAGATTCTCGCCAGCTTGTGTTGTATTGTGTGCGTCAGAGGCAATGTGCTGTTCAAAAGGAAAGGGGCCACTTAGTCTCTCAGACTTTTTCAGCTTTTCTCTGCTTCGACAAATGGCATTGATCACGCTCTCACTGTTTAAGGCTCAAGTTAAAACACTCAGAGCCACCTAGACAATTCTTTTCCTTTAAAAAAAATGTTTAAAAACAGCTTTATTGAAGTATAATTGATATACAAAAGATTGTACATATTTAATGTATGTAATTTGATAAGTTTGGACATATGCATACACCTTTGATACCCTTACCACAATCAAGGCAATAAACATAGCCATCACCCCCAAAAGTTTCCTCGTGTCCCTCACCTCACCTTTTCTATGGAAAGAACGCTTAACATGAGATCTACCCTCTTAACAAATTTTTAAGTGCATATTATAATATTGTTGACTGTAAGTGCTGTGCGGTATAGCAGACCTCTAGAACTATTATAATTCATCTTGTATAACTGTAAGTTTACACCCGTTGAGCAACAGCTCCCCATTTTCCCTTCCGCTTGGTCCCTGGCAACTACCATTCCATTCTTTGCTTCTGTGAGTTTGACTGTGTTAGATACCTCTCATATGTGGAACCATGCAGTATTTGTCCTTCTGCGCCTGGCTTATTTCCCTTGAATAATGTCCTCCAGGTTCTTCCATGTTGTCGCAAATGGCAGGATTATCTTCCTTGTCAAAGCTGAAAATAATATTCCATTGTATGAATAGACCACATTTTCTTGACCCATTCATCTGCTGCTGGACGTGTAGGTTGCTTCCGTAACTTGGCTGTTCTTAATATTGCTGCAGAGAACATGGCAGTGCAGGTATCTTTTTGAGATCTTATTTTCAGTTCTTCTGGGTATATATTCGGAAGTAAAATTGCAAATTTAAAATAGAACGGTCATAAACCATTCTTTTTTGATCCTTTAATGCATCTAATTTGGGTTGCGCAGGAACCCTGCCATCTATGGGTTTACTGTGTGGAATCAGAGGGGAGGATTGGGGAACCTGGGTGGGGATGTGGGTTTTAGGGCTCTTTGGAATTCAAACAAAGCTTGTGCTGATTTACCATAACAGCCGAATTTGGCTGTGGCCCTGATACAGGCTGAGAGAGTTCATCTTTTTAAAAGGGGTCGGTCCTCCATTAGTCAGGGTACTAGCATGATCCAGGGAGGGAACAATTCAGGCCATTTGCTTTGCTTCCTTCCTTTTCTTGCTCCCTTATTTTTGGCCAGTTCGTTGCTTCCTAATCCCGTCACTGGAGGATGAAAGAAGAAAGAGGAGGTAAAATTTGTCCCGTTGCCTTTACATCTTATGTGCTCTCCAGAAAAAGTTTTCATGGGGATGGCTGAAGATGTGGTAAGTTAAAATGAAATCAATACACGGTTATTTACCCATGCCTTTCTGCTGCCCTCTAAATTTTCTTCCTGTCCATGTAGTCTCTTCATTACGCTCCAGGAACCTTGCCAGAGACTGCACGACCAGGGTCTTCATGAAACCCTGTAGACATGAGGTTTCATCAGCAGAAACTATGGCTGTTCCAAAACCAGAAAGGAGATAATTTCTTGAGTGTCCCCAATTTTTTCAAAGGTCAGAGTTAAGACTCCCACTCCCAGGATCTTTATGGCATCAAACTTGCCTCACAGGGGACCAGGGGGCAGAGGGGAAGGGTAACATTTTAGCAGATCACATTCCCAAGGCCAATCGATTGAGGAGTAGAATTTAGAGAGGCTGGAGGGAGCAGGACTTTGGTTCTTTAATCGCTCAGGTATTAGCATTGTAATTAGCATTGGGCAGGAGATGTTCCTGCTCACTGAGGACCAGAACTGTAGCTAATTTTGAGCCCAGGGCTTGGAAGTTTCTGAGGAGCCCAGGGTTCAAAGCCCTATTGCCACGTGGAACTTGAATGTCACAGGCAGGTGGCATCACCAAGCAGGAATGATTCCTGACCTGCAACTCAGCTTTTCCTCCTTGCTCTGCCTCCCCTTCCCTGGACGCCAGTGACCCCGAGCCGCATTCCTTCGTTATCACCCTTCCTTCCACAGACGGGATAGGCACAGCCCAGGACACCAATCCGTGTGAAAGTTCTCCAGGCTGGTGGGAACGCTGCTCCCAGAAAGAGTCTGACTTGTTTCAGAAGCTTATCTTCTGGCACTCGCTCTTCCAAAGGCTTCGGCAGCAGGATAAACGAGGCGATCCCGGTGGATGTGAGATGGAGCTAGTTATAAGCAGACTCGCAGCCTGCCCCAGGGAGTACAGTAAGAGCGGACTGGATGTTGCCTAAGTCTCTCACCTACAATTTGTAAGAGAGAAATGCGTGTGTTCACCTTCTCCCGCTCACTCAGCCACACTCAGGGTCATTTGGGGTGGCATAATCAGCTGGGCTGGGTGGGTTACCAGGTGGAATAATGGTCACCCACAGCCGCGCCCTCAAGAGAGGCTGTGCCCAGGGTGGTTTCGCTGGGAGAGGGCGTGGATGAGCTGGGTGTCCTGGCTGGCGTCTCTGCTGGCTGTTGGAAAGTTTAGCACATGCGTGCATGTATGTGAGAGGGAGGAGGCGTGTGTTTGTCGGGTCTTGCTTGCTTCAGTGGATGCCTGGGTTTGAGGCCAGGGTGATGGTGTGTAGGGGCAGCTCGGGGGGAGGGAGGAGGGCGGGAGCCAGAGGAGGGGAGTGGTCTCACAGGAACGGGGGAGGCACGAGAAACGTGGGTGGCAGGAGAACCCACGTTAAGGCTGAATGGAGTTTGGAAGTCTTTGGCTCAGCACACTGATTGCCATGTGAGTTGTATTTAACTCGGGCTGGTTTTGAGTCTGGGACCTCATGAGGCAAAACCCTGCAGTTGGTTTGTAAAAATGTTACTTGTTGATGTTCTTATTGTTACAATTAATATTGATAACTTAATTCTAAAAACGTGGACTGCATTGCATGTAACTCACGCACAGAAAACAATACAAAATAACAAATTAGAAAGGATCGTTTTGTTTTAATAAAATTGTGGCCCAGGGGAAAAGTTTTTTTTTTTTTTTTCTGGTGTGGCAGTCAATGTGTTAAAAGGATGGAAAGTTTTTTTCTTTAATGCTGAAGAAATAATTTTATTTTTTTCCCTTCTCTTCTTTGGTTCTTTTCATATAACAATTTGTCGAACTCTCTGTAAAAACAACAAAAAAGTCCCTCAAATGGGTTCAAGCGACAGGACGCCCAGCTGGGCTCCCGGAAAGGGTGGTGCAGGGAGAGGCGGGCTGGGGGGGGTCTGGGATGCTGGGGCTGCTGGCCTCCAGCCGTGCCAATGCTCCCTGCCCACCCACCCATTTGGGAAAGCTGCTCCTTAGCTTCAGCTTTTGTTTTATTTTTTATTGGCATTTTCTTTCATCCCTTTTAACTGTGTCCAATCAAATTGGCACATCTGAGGCTTGGGAGGACCGGTTGGAGCCACTCTGTTACTCTGCCTATCGAATCCTGGGATTTCTGCTTCCCAGCCCGTCCTGACTTCCATCCCCAACCCGCCCGGCCTCTGCTGACATCATGCTTTATCTCTTTTCCCTGTGTGTGTCTAACTCTGCCCAGATGTTTTGGTATTAAGGGTGGGGGTGGTGTTTCGTGAGAGGTACAGCAAAACCACAGAGAAAGGGCCGTGTTTCACCATCCTTAGCCATCCAGATCCTCGTTCGTCCCATGCTTTCTCCATTTTGCAGACGGAGAACTCTGAGTTGCGGGGGACAAGATAAACTGCATGGCTGCTTTAACCGACCAGTAATGAGTGCGGCTTTTGACTGCTCATTGGTTCTTCCAATACTTACTCCCTTTTCTTACCCGATTTTAGCTGCCGTGGGGACAGGTGAATCATGGAATTTTACAGTTGGAGGGATCCTTAAAGAACATTGGCATACAGGGGCCCTCCAGCAGTGACCTGGAAAGGCCCCCTCAGAAGTCACTCACTCTATTTCAACCAGGGCAGCGGCACACTTACGGGTTTCATATCTTGAACTTTGGCCAGTTGGGAACCCCTCCGTTGTATTTCACGCAACTTCCGTGTTTAATGGGTGAGTAAAGTGAGCCAGGCAATGAGGGGAAAAACCTGAAATGTTTACAATCAAGAGCTCTATTTACTTGCAATCTGTCCATTACTTAAACAAAAAAACCAAAGCCCTAATATTTTAATATTTAGGTGGCATTTATCAAGATAAGAATTGGAAATGTTTTACATAATCTTGGAGGAAAAAAACAGCTGAAGTTTTTATCAAAAATACTTTTTTTTGGCAGGATGAGAGAAGATTGTTGTCACTATAAGTGAGCACAGTGTGGGACAAGCTTCATTTTTATATCTTAAGAACATAAATGGTGGTGACATAGTGCTGGGAGATAAGGTCCGAATGTTGGATAGCAATGTTAAGGCTCAGATGAAACTTCCTCTTAGTTAGGAATGAGTTGTTTTCTTTGGGTGTCGAAAAGAACGGAGTCTAAGATGACAAACTGGTGAAAGTAGAGCTTGGTGATCACTTGGTGATATATTTATACCATTGTCACTTCTCTGCTAGAAATACTTTGCTATTGCAATCCTAAATGGAAAGATCTCACTTGGCCTCCAACGGAGCTGAGGAGACATAAGTAAAACAAAACAAAATGTCATAGAACCCAATTTGTAGCTCAGCTATGCGACTGTGCAGTGAATCTGACTTCAACATATCCTAGTATCTTGCCTTGGCGAAATATTCCTTTTCTTGGTGATGGCTTGAAACAACAATTCAGAATTATTTAAATTTTAGACCCCCTCAAGAGTGAAATCACCATTCTGTTCATCCATTCCATCAATCTATTCTACCTTTCATTAATTCTTAGTCCGTTTGTGCTGCTATAACAGAATGCCGTAGACTGGGTCATTTGTAATAAATAGAAATTTACTGGCTCACAGCGCTGGAAGCTGGGAAGTCCAATTTCAAGGTGCCAGCATCTGGCGAGGACCTTCTTGTTGCATCACAACGTGGTGGAGGGCATCGTATGGCAGAAGGGCAAAGAGAGGGCACGAGAGAGAGGGCCGAACCCACCCTTTTATAAGGAACCCTCTCTTACAATAATGGCATTAAGCCATTCATCAGGGCAGAGCCCTAATATCTAATCACCTCTTAATGGTACCACCTCTTAATACTGTTCCAGTGGCAATTAAATTTCAACATGATACTGGAGGAGACAAACATTCAAACCGTAGCACTCGTGCATGCGTGCGTGCAAGAGAGAGAGAGAGACAGAGACAGAGATTGCTCACACACGAGTGTGAGAGACTGCATGCGAGCGAATGAGAAAGAGCTAAGGGTAAGAGGCTGGTGCCAAGGGGGAGTTCTTGGGCTCCCCAGCCCTGCTTTAACCTGAGCAGCTCCTCTGTGATTGGCTGTTCATATTACAATTGCCTGGTAAAGCGTCACAAACTGTAGTCTGGATACAAGTAGACCTTGCTTTGCTTAAGTCATTGTTTTCAAGGTTTTTATTTAGCAATGACATTTTTTTTTCTCCACAGTATCTTCTGATTACAATACATATATACATTATATTATGATAAAATATATTGATAAGTAGAATATGGAGAATAGATAAAACCAGAATGGAAGAAAGGATGGAAGGTCCAGAGCCCTGCCAGCTTGGCTTCCCTTGGTCTTCTGAGATACTTCCATGGAACGTCAGGGTTTCAGGAGACACAGCATGGAAACCACTGCTCTAGACAACAGGTGTGTATTTAAGGGAGTCTTTGCGGATGAAATAACATCTCATTTGCCCGAGGGGTCCTCTGTGCGTTTGGCTGCTGCAGAACATCTGTAAACAGACAGCACTGGAGAAGGATTTTAGGGAGACTGTGAAGTCGCATTTCTAATTAGGGAGCATAGCTGCACCCCTGAGAAGCAAAGGGGTTAGCTAGGCCGGGCTGCTTAGGATCAGCAGAGGACTGGGGGGCGTCCCCCATGAAGCTCATTGTGAAAGGGGGTGACTTCCTCACGGAAAGACAAACCAAGCTGGATGTTGCCCCAGGCATCGAGATGGCGGTAGCTCCAGAAAATCCTAAGGAAAGGTGCTGTGGTTTGTATGTGGCCTGGAGAGACCTCAGGTCACTACCAATAACCTCAGAAGGTCATTTTCTAACACTAAGTCCACGCTCTGCTCATGTCACCACTGCCTCCTGCCTGGCTCCCTGCATTCCTCGCCCCCGCCCTGCGCCATCCTGCAGGCAGCAGGACCCCTTGGCTCCCCGGGCTGCCAGGGCCGCCCAGTCAGCAGGCCCCCATGCCCTCGCTCGGTCATTCCGTTTGTGTTTGGAAATCAGGATTCCCTGAGTGACCTGCGGTAAGGCACGGGGAGGAGACTCACAAGATGGTGGTGGGATTCCGTAAGGCAGAGGCTGAAGAAACCCGAAGGGTTGGTTCTAGCTGGTGACTAGTGCGTAATGAGATCTTTAATTTTCTTAATCCAACTGTAAGATTTTCTTAATTAAAGTGACCTCAGGAGATTTCATGGATAATCCTACCGTTCCTTTTTACTTTAGGGAAATCTTTGAACACCTTGGGTTGTCAGTGGCCACATCTGTGCAGTGGGCTACTGGAGACACACTGGCTTTCAGGGAATGCTGTGTCGAACCCACGCCTCGGCCGCGTCATCGCTTTCTAGATGGCCCATCTCATAATAACTCATATATGACTTTTTCAGATGCTCGATTGGGAGTGGGGTTTAGACGGTGGTTTAAGAATAGACTTTTCCTCTGTGGGACACCAAAAAGCTTGTGGCAAACTGATCGCTGGCCTGGGGCCTCTTTAGCTCAGTTAATTAATTCGAATGACAAATATTTACTGTGCCTGGTACTGAACACACCAGGCAGTGCCCTAACTGATTGAGACAGTCTGATACAGTAATGGAGGGTGGGTTTGGAAAACGAATGATTTTAAAACGTAGTTAGCCACCTAAGGGTCTGGAGAGACAATGCAGACATTATTCTTGTGTTGTTGTCGACAGTGGAGGAACCGGTACAGGGTGTCTGCGTTGGCTATTTTGCCTCTGCTCTGCAGTTGGGGGAGAGGGCGGTTCTTGGGCCCACACGCCAGTGTTTGGAATCCTCACGGCAGGCTCCCACGTCTTCTGGGTGGGCTTGTGTCTTTTGTTACATGTTTGTCCCTGAATCCAGACCACTTCTGAACTCTCCTGGCCCTGCTCAGGGGGTGGGCAGGCTGGTGACGGCCTCAGGCCTAATTTGTTCGCTTCCCTTCAGCCCTTAAGTGCTAATTCATTTGTTTGTATTTGAAAAAAAGTCTCTCATTATTGTCTATCCTTTATTTCCCAGAATTTGACATGAAAGTCGGCATTGTTTTAGTTAGTGGCCTCCAAAGGAATAAACCATCTGAGCAACAACAACAACAAAAGCAACAATTCTCGGCGGTACGAGCTTCAAGCTGTTTGACTTTTGAGTCTGGGTGTCCATTTTGTTAAAGCCGAATGTGCACTGAACTTAGGGTGGGTATAGGGAGGCTGTATTTATTTTTATACTCCTTTTGGCTGTAATGAAAACCAGCTGCTTCTCCAACAAGTGCATTACTTTTCCCATAGAAAGCCTTGCAGACAAACTAAAGCTACAGGGGTTTGAGCGTTCTGACATTTCCTGATTTAACCTGTGTGCTTTACCCTTGACCTCTCCGTCCTCTGGCGCCTGACCATGCACTGATGGCTGCCTTCTCGCCTTCTGCTCTTGCGGCACCTACTGGCATTTTTAGTTTGTGGAGGACGGATGTGGGACCTCCCCAACTCAGTACTCACGGGGGTGGGCGTGGAGGACCCCTCCTGAGCAGGGTGGCCCCACTCATCTGGGGTGAGGCCTGGCTTCCCTGCTGCCGCCTACAACTCCAGCTCCAAACTGGGCACAGCATTTCGGCTGCTGGGAGAGCATTCCTCCACATGCACCAGTCCACTGGAGCATCTCCAGTGGCCTTTTCCCTGGCGGAGTGGCACTGAGTGACAGTCCTGCAAGTGTCTGGGCCGATGCATGGGAGGGCGGGGGCGGGAGCAGGGACTCAGCGCAGGTCTGGCCACCCGAGGATGCGGAACAATGATTTACTAGGTGCTTCCTCGCTCGCAGGGATGGCGCAGGGAGGTGATGGAATGTGCTTTTCCTGGTAACAGAATGCTTTTGGCGGGGACACTTCCCACTTATTAAAAACGGGGCAATGAGGTGAGCTATACATGCAAACCCACATGTTGGAAAATCCAGACGAAATAAGTAAGGGCAAGAGATGGAGTGGAGGCTGCTGGGAAGAAAGGAAAGGTTAAAAATAGGCCACGAGAACAAAGAGTGTTGGGATTGGAGGGGCAAGAGTGAGAATTCTGGAAAGGCAAGAACATCAGTAACAGGGAAGCACGGGAGGGACTTTGCTCCCCGCCCCCCACTTAGCAGCAGAGAGGCGGGGAGGGGTGACGGGAGACTGAATTTATAGGTCAGTGGAAGAAACAGGCGAGCATGAGAGTAAGGAGCTCAGGGATTGTTAGGTCACTGGACACCCGTGAAGCTGTGGGTAACGTGCATGTCAGAAAGATTTGGGCAAATTTCCGCAGAACCAATTCAGAGAACCTGATACAGTGTGTCTTGACTCCTTTCGGAGGGACATGCTCTGCAGGACCAGAGACAGACACACAGCTGAGCCTTTACAACCATATCCGGTTTCCATGGAATTCTCTTTCTGTTCTGGTTCCCATCACGCTTGTCTGTGTTCAAATATATTTAGCCCTTGATTCTGTTCGGCTTAGCGATTGTTCCTGTCACTCGGTTCTTTCCCGTGTATTTTCTCCTTCCTCACTGAGGTTCCTAGGGGAAGGGGAGTGCCTTGCGTTTCTGTTGTGTAAGTCACAGCCTTTGGGAGTGGTGGTGTAGAGGGCATGCAATTAAATTTGACCTGAAGCTCCTGCATAGTGTTTGAGGCTTGGCCTCAGGTTCCTCTGTCCCCAAGGAACTATAACCTAGCTGGATGTGCACACAGGCTGTGAGCCACTCTGGTAACAGGCAGCTCAGTTTTGGCCAATCGCAGGCAGACAACTGTTTAAACCGTGTCGAGATAAGGCAAGCGCCAGGCTGCGAACAGTCCAGCTGTTTCTGTGCCTCACTTCTGTTTTCTGTACGTCGCTGTCTGCTTTCTGCCTATGTGTGTTATCTGATCATGCGGCAGCCTGGGAGTCGCTCTGAACCTACTCTGGTTCTGGGGGATGAACGGTTTGCAAATTGTTCTTTGTTCAGTTAAACTCTGTTAAACTCGATTTGTCTAAAGTTATTCTTTTAACGAGGAACAGTGGTGCAAATGAGAACTCCATGGGCAAACCCAGCCAGCCTTCCTGCCACCTGCCTGCCTGCCCCCCTCCCTCTCTCCTTCCCTTCCTTCCTGTATTTATTGAACACTTACTAGCTGCCATGCACTGTTCTAGGCCCAGGAGATGGGCAGTACACAGACAGACAGCGCTTAGATGTTAGAGGAGAGAAAGACAATACAACCGGATGAATACATGCACCATGCTCCTCGCAGTGGTCCCTGCTATGAGAGGGGTGTGGGGGAGAGAGGGTCAAGGGCAGCAGGAGAATGTGCTGTGGGCTCTAGGTTATGTGGGGTGCAGGGAATGTCCTCTGACTCTTCAATATTGGTGACATTTGCACAGAGACCTGAATGACATGGAGGCTCTTAGTGGGGGGCGGTGGAGGTGCCGGGAGCAGCGAGGTCTGAGGACAACGGGGTCCCTGTGCTGGGAGGGTGGGATGAGGCTGCAGCCAAGCGGGTGGCAGGGTGGGGGCCAGGCGAAAGCAGAGAGGGAGCAGCCGGATCGCGCAGGTTCTTGCAGCTGTAGTGAAAGGGTGCTGGGCTCTGTCCCGAGTGAGGTGGGGCGCTCTCGCGTGGCGAGCGGCTGAGACTGCAGGGCTTGTGACAAGAGCTGAGGCTGTTGTCGGCTTGGACCAGGTGGCAGTGGCTGAGATGACAGAAGTGGTTAGATTTGGGATCTCTTTGGAAGATGGAGCTGACAACCTTCATTGGTGGGTTTGATCTGAGGAATGAGAGAAGTAGAGGAGTTAAGGAAGACTTGAGGTTTTTGGCCTTGTAGACGATGAGTGTGTAATTCAGTTTGGCGACTCTGGACAAGTTGCCGAACATAGGAAGTGCTGAAATGAGAATATTTAATTAGTTCTGCTGGAAGGTCCCGGGAGACCCGGCCCAACTGGCCAGTCCTTATTTTCTGGAGTGTTCCCTTCAGACCTGCATATCTTGTTTTGAATGGCTTCAGCTTTTCACATACTGCGCCTGCCACCGTGCCCGCACTCTCCGCCTCTCCGCCGTTCTGTCTGAGTCAGGAATCAGCTGAGACGGAGCTGGCTTTTGAACCCTTTTGGTCAAGACTTCCTGTCCAATACTTCTAAAATGTTGACAAAGTTCTGGACATCACAACCGAGGGGCTGACTGGTGTGCTGTGACTCAATGAAAAACCCTGAAGAAGCTGAGAGCAACCAACCGTTCCGTGAAAATCTCCAGCCCGTGTGCCTCTGCACTAAGATTACAGCTTATGCCCGAGTGACCTCAGCGTCATTTTCATCCAGTTTGCATCTAGGGACTGATTGCCAATTTCTTTCAAAATCCTGTGCTGACTTTGTAAACTCCCCCAAATTTGGCTTTTATTCCCAGTTGCCTTTATTTTTGGCTTTGCTTTTGCTACGTGCTGTGCTTAAAACATTTTTAAAAGCATTCCAAGAATTTAACTTTGGCTCTTGTGGGTAAGTAGCCTGTTTATGCACCGTGATCCTGAGGAACCAGAAACCCACTAGTACAACCATGAAAAACTTCTGAAGAACAGGATATTCATCCTCCCGGAGCAAGGTTTGAGATCTGGTAACAACTGTAGCTCCCAACCCAAGGGTGGCTATGGCAGAGGCTGGTGCACGCTTCACCTAAAGGATGGGGTGGAAGAGGAACTGTGGTGTCAGCCAGGATGGGGCAGTGGAGAAGACAGTCCTTTGGAGTGTTGAAAAAATTTAATCGGCAGGTGTGGGGGTTGGCAATTGTGCTGAGGTGAGTGCCTTGGGTTCCTATGTAAACAAACTGAAGCTCAATGTAAACAGTGAAACAAAACTGAAATTTTGCCAAGTAGAAACCACCAACAAACCCCTAACTAGAGGCTTTACCAATCAGAAACCGCCCACTGATGTGAACTAGGGACTCCCCCAGATTATAAGGCAAACACCCAGCTGTAGCCAATCAAGTAATTCCTTTGCTTCTGCGCTGCTCAAGTGGAGCCCTCAGAACCTCTTCTGGTTCTAAGTGACGCCTGATTCATGAATTGTTCTTTGCTCGAATAAACTCTGCTAAGTTTAATGTGTCACAAGTTTTTCTTTTAACAGGGGGAATGCTGCTGCTTTAGCAAGCTGTGTAAGAAAAGGGCTATTAATAAAATCGTCAAATACTATTATAAAGAATTATTAAAAATGAAATATATGTGATTAATGTTTAAGCAGATAGATAAGAATATACCAGGAGAGGTGGAGAATATAGCTTGATGGTAGTTTCTCAGCGATAACATTAGAGCAGGTAAAAGCATCCCCCATGGGGAATGGAGGAGGGAAGGGCAGGG
Organism: Propithecus coquereli; assembly: GCF_000956105.1. Lineage (NCBI taxonomy): Eukaryota > Metazoa > Chordata > Mammalia > Primates > Indriidae > Propithecus > Propithecus coquereli. The sequence goes on from NW_012145967.1 coordinate 937,729, forward strand.
AAGGGGCACTGTATCAGGCCTTTTAGACCAGCCTCTGTGGCAGCCAGCAGCCTGGGCCCATCATAATCACCAGGGAGCTTAAGAATTTATCTCAAAGATTCTCATTCAGTGGGTTGGGTTAGGGTCTAGGAATCTGTTTTCAAAGATGAGTTGCCTCACACCATCACAAGGTGTGGCCGATTAACATCCAGATGCATGAAGTCCTTGGCTGGGTGTCCACAACCTATGGCCCCTGGGACAAATCCAGCCTGAGGCCTGTTTATTTTGCAGTTTATAACTAAGAATTTTTTAAAAACATTTTTAAAGCATTGTAAACAAAACCAAACTAAAGAAAAGCAAAAAAGAATATGTGACAAAGATGTAAGTGGCCTGCAGAGCATAACGTATTTACTGCCTGGCCCTTTACAGGAACAGTTTGCTGACCCTTGACTTAGGGAATAAATAAACACATAAGGTTTTTCAACTGTTGAAGAAGTAGTGAGGTCTGCACAGTTTTTACAATGAGTCACTCTCCATACAGGCAAGGGTACATTTGCTTTGGGTGTGGCTCTTATTGGAGTGGGACACACTGTCAGTTGAAAGACACCTATTGTTCCTCAGCTGCTATCGGGTGCAGTAGTATTCCCATGGCCACATTAAGGTTCCAGGTAAGGTAAAGATCAAATGGGCTGCCCACTCAAAGTGGTGCTTAAAATTATTTCGACTTCTTTTTTGTTTAGCTGGAGAAGGGGAAAGCAGATTAGGCCTTGAAAGTTCAGGGAAAACATTCCCAGTTACACAGACATAAGGCACTTAAGTAGGCATGTGCTGTCCTGAGATAAGGGTATAATTATACTTTCTGAAATACGGCTTAGGAAATGTTGTCTAACCTTTTGGCGTACAAACCTGGACAATAGGGAGATGGGGAGGGGTCAGTTTGTGAAAGGATCTGATCCCAGAACTCTCTTGAAAAGGAGGGACCTGCCCCCGACCCCCACCCAGACTGGCCTAGACTCAAGACAATGGCTGGTTTTGTGTGATGTGTGCCCTGGCACCCAGCTCTCCTGCCCAGGGGTCCTGACTGGGGAGCAATGGCTGGGCGTGAACTGTGACGAAAGATCTGTGATTTGGTGCCCCCGGGGTGTCCCCGAGCTAATGCCATCTGAGAAATCCGTCCTGGCTCCAGGGGCGAGCACTGACAGTTGATTGTGGGGTGAGTCATCTGAGCAGCATCCTGTGAAAGCAGTGAGCCATTTGGTTGAGGACAGGGTGCTTTTGGATTGAGTAAATCCTGGAGTAAATCCCGGAAAAATCATGCACACGATAACCTTAAAACAGAGACATTAGGTTTCTGCTGAAATGTCAGGGGCTTGAACAATTTACTAAAAAACTTAAAGCAATATTTTTACCCTGAATTTGTGTAGATGGGTCACATTCATTCATTCATTCATTCTGTGCAGGTATGGAAATGCAGGCATCGAGGGGTGAAGTCACTTGCCCAAGTCACACACTGGGTGGGGAGTGAGAGTCCAGGCCCAGTCCCGTGTGATTCCAGAGCCTGCTCTCCTTGCACGTCGCGCGGCTGCCTCTCGCAGAGTCACAGATTAGTAGGGAGACCTTGCTGTTTATTCACCATTTTCAAATGAGAAAACAAAAACTCAGAGGAGTGAAGCAACTTGTTCGAGGTTGTTCAACTAATTACTAAAATTCCTACGGACTTGCTTCTGGATTAGGGGGATCTGAGTTGCCACGGACTTCTAAGAACTTCTTATCAAAGGTACTGAGAATATCAAATGGAGCCAGCCGAAACCCTTAGGGACAAAGGAGCATTGAGGGAACGGTGAGATTTGCAAAGTGAGCACATTTCACTTTTCTTAATGACCTGCTAGTTGATGCCCTCTTTGAAGGGCTTTTAGGAGGCAGGAAGGTCTGAGCTACTTCTGGCAGTTTGGTCCCAAAGAGTACCTATTTATTTAGTTAGCTCTTTAAACATTAACTTGGTGAGTCTAAAGCAATCCCTGCCCCTCAAAGTTTGGAGTTCACGGACATAGGCCAGGTGTAGGAAAAGTCCTCTCTACTCAACTCGCTACCCCAAGAGAGCATGAATCTCACCTGACCCCCAGCCATTGGGTCACTCTATATGTAACCTGGTCACCTTGATTCCTCAAAGAGCTCAGACACAAATGGCAGTGGCAGAGATGCCCAAGAAGGGGATTGAAATCAAAGAAGTCTTCAAGTTCCCATCCCAGTGCTCTATCTGAGAAGTTGCCACTGCCTAGGAGAAAAGCCCGAAGCCCAAGGTCATCTCTGTAAGTCAGATTCAGTTTCCAGAGTGCCGAAGGTAAAGCCCAGGTATTCTCACCTGTGCAGCTTCCTGATGTACAGGAAGAGAATCCCTGTTAGTAACTCAGTTTCTCAAGATGGTATCATGGACCAGTGCCTGGAGAAGTTGCCAGACGGTTTTTGATGGTGGTTAAAGGCAGGATCTAATCATCTCGCTGGGTAATGTAGGTGAGGCCTTTCCTAGAGGTAGGAGACGGACCGTGCGCCTCTTTAATTTCTTGGCTTTGAGAGTTCACAGTGCTGCCTACAAGAGCCGAGTCAAATGGAGAGGCACGGAAACGTGACGTGAACTGCGGTAGCGGGGCGGCCAGCCGATGTGGGGCAGTCAGGCTGGGGTGATTCAGATAGTTGACCCTGTTTCCAGCTTCACCTCCCCCCTCAGTAGGTAGGAATTTGGGTACGACACACAGACAGAGTGGGTGCTCCGCCTGTGCCTTTTCGTCTAGCTCGGCCCGTCCCGGCAGTCAGAGGGGATAAGCAGCTCGGGTCTGGCCTGTTCCTCCGTGAAGGGATGGTTATTTCTTTGCGGGCTCATTGGTGAGATACTCAAGGAATGTTAGAGCCATGAGGAAGCCTTAAGGAATTTCTCGTTTAGTGCCCTTGTTTTCAGGGGAAGTGAGTAAGGTTCAGAAGGTGTGGGGGTAACGTGGGTGACTAACTCAAGGCCCACACAGAGTGGTAGGGGCAGGGCCGAACTGGACCTCTGGTCTTCAGATTCTCAGGTTTATGACCTGCTGCGCTGTGTCCTACTGCCTCTCCCCTCCAAAATAGGGACTTATTAAAATCCACAGTCCATCCCAAAAGGAGGGAGGAGGCTTATTTATTCATTTGTTAAAAATGTTTTATTGATCTGCCCATGGGATAACAAAGGACAAGACTGATGAGCCCCCCACCCCCCACCATGGTGCTTAGAACCAGATATTTGCAAAGAGCAGTGTGGACTTAGTTATCTTGCTCTCTCACTTTCTTCAGTTGGTGAGGAAGGGATACTTAGAAAAGGAGATTTTAGGGAGGCGGAGAGAGGGGGAGGAGGATGTTCATAGGGAGGGAAATATTTGGTGGTTTCTTCTTCTTCTTCCTCTTTTTCTCTTTCCCTTCTTCCTGCTCTCCCTCCTCCCCCCTCCTCCTCCCCTCCCCCCTCCTCCTTCCCTTCTCCTCCTACCTCCCCCCTCTTAATTGTAGTTAGCTGAACTGTATCAAACTCTTTTAACTCCTCTCAAATTCAGACTTTGCTACTTTCTGGTAAACTTGAGTTGCCATGGTGAGAGAGTGGCCTGGGACAAGTGAAATGGAAAACACTGGAAACAACGGCCTAACCCAGAGCGACATACCGAAGAGTTAATTAGAAGGACCTGCCATGTGTTTCCCATTCCCTGCAACAGATTCTATTGCTTTATGATTTATCACCTGTTTTTCTAAGCAAAGTGTTAGTCCTCAGCCTCAGCTCTCCTTTCTTGAATGCGTTAAGAATGGTTGGGGGCAGAGAAGGTAGAGAAAGTAGACTAAATGAATAAATTCCCCGTTGTTCCTTTAGAAAGCCATTTTAGACCCCTCCTGTGGCCCTATTGTAGCCGTCGCCTTCTCTCTTTCTCCCTGTTTCCACCACTGATCTAATGACATCCACTTGAGTACCGTCCTCTTAGGGATTATTAGAACTCACTCGTGAAAGTTTGCCCTGAAGTCCACAACGAAACAGTCCACTGTGTTTGTGTGACACTCCAGCGGCTATACAGCACCTCGCGTTTCATTTTGTCCCATCTTCACAGCAGCCTCGAGCAGTAGAAATGGTGGAGCTACCGTAGCTATTTCTTATTAATATTCACACGAACGTGAATATTAATGGAGGGCAAGGGCGGGGCTGATGGCTTGGCCGTGGGCACCCACAGAGGCGTGGGTGTAAACCTGCCGCTTCCGAACGCCAGTCGATGACTCAGCAGTTCTCTTTGCGTTCTCCTGCGGTGCTGGCGATTTGTGAACTGCGAGGGTGAGCAGGGTGAGCGTCTAACCAGGAATGAGAAGAGAGAAGAAAGCCTGTTCTCTCTGGTCTCAGTTTTCTCAAATGTAAAATGAGAGAGTCAGAAAGACAGTTTAGTGTAAGCATGGTGACTACAGTTAACAATGCTGTGTCGTACCCTGCCATTTGCTAAGAGGGTGGATCATAAGTGTTTTCACCACTCACACCCACACGTATACACATACATACATACACACACACATACACACCCATACATACACACATACACACACACGCACACATACACACACACACATACATATACACGTATACACACATACACACATGTACACACACATACACGCACACACACACACACCCCCACACACATATACACACATACAGACATATATATACACACATATACACACATACATACAAACACACACACATATACACACACACAAACACACATATACACACACACACAGAAGAAAGAAAATAACTGGGGGAGATGATGGGTATGTTAATTAGCTTGATTGTGATAATCACTTTACAAAGTGTACATATATCAAAATATCAAGTTGTACACCTTGAATATATTAATATAAAATTCCTATTTGTCAATTATACCTGAATAAGGCTGACAAAAAATGAGAATAATAATTTACCTGTCAGGTTCTGGCTGATTCTAACATTCTCTGTTAAATGGGTTCACTATAGGGAACTATTGACTGAGGCTGGGTCCCCGAGAGGCAGCTGTGGATAGTGCTGGTGTGATCTGAGTGTTGATGTACGCACAAAATTCATGTGTTGGAACCTAATACCCAAGGTGATAGTATTAAGAGGTGGGGTCTTTTTGTAAGTTATTAACTCATGAGAGCCCTGCCCTCCTGGATGGGATCAGTATTCTTATAAACGAAGTTGAAGGCAGCTGCCTTGCCCCTTCCACCACATGAGAATACGGCTAGAAGGTGCCATTTGTGAAACAGAACAAGCCCTCACCAGACACTGAATCTGTCGGTGCCTTGATCTTGGCCTTCCCAGCCTCCAGAACTGTGAGCGATAAATGTCCGTTGTTTGTAAATTATTTAGTCTAAGGTATTTTGGTATAGCAGCCTGAACAAAGACAATTCTATAACATTATTTTATTTCATATACTAATGTATTTATTTAAAAGTTATTATTTATTCCTGTACATACATGACTGATCTTAATGTTAGCATTGCTGCTAACATTTATAAAGAAGTGTTAAGGCAGGCACAACTGAACTTTATTGGGTCACTTGAGATTCAGGCTTTGGTCAGGCTTTCAGAGCTGAAATTTGATTTCAGTGGTTTGCCCAGAGGTGTTCAAACAGCACGATGATAACGATCAGGCAAGATTTAACCAGACCAACAGTAACGATTGCTAGCATTTATTATACACGTAAAACACACGGCATTTTTTCTGAGTCTTTCTATTTTAGTCTTCCCAACAACCCATGAGGTAGGATTTGCTCTAATCCACTTAACAGTGAAGAACTGAGACCAAGAGAGCTAAACGATTCGCTTCAATGTCTTCCAGCCAATGTCTTCTCACCTTTGGAAGACCTGCCTTCTTGCTTAGAACGCCATCGAAGGCACCAGGTGACAGGGAAGATTTTCCTTGGAGATCTTGGAATCTGACCAACAGTTATTGGCTGTCTGCAAGAGATGCTTCGACCCAACAGGACTGATGCTCCAGGGCCCTGAGTGGTGGTGGAGACCCCCGAGAGTCTCACCGCTTGGCTCTCAGCTTCCGGGCTCTCGTGGCCACCCCGCCGTCCCCGCTATGACAACACAGCATTACCGCAGATTCATTGCAGTTTAGCTGAGTGGGTTACCATAACCCACATTCCAACGTGTTTTCCTGGGGAGACACCCCGGGGTCACCCTGATTGGACGTAGGGGAGACTCTGGTGTCCTTAATTGAATTTGTAAGTCATCCTGTTTTCCATGACAGAAAATGGGGAGAAGCCCTGGTCCCATCAACAGCACATTTACAGCCATCTCCTGAGTGGTTTATTTCTGCAGATGGAGAATCTCAGTCATTTTATGTTCTTATTGTTTTCAATTTACTGACCAAATTCTGGGACTGGACCCAATTTGAGGTTCGTAACCTCTTGAGTGTCATTATAGAAAGAAGTAGGGCACAATGAATGAACTTCTTGTTTTTGTCTCAGACACAGCCTCTGGCTTTTAGGTTGGACAGTTAGTTGTTACATCTTTGTGTATGCAGATGTAGGGACATATGCACTTACACGCCTGATTCAAGAACACGCTTATTTGATCGAACATACTTTGTAGCTGGAGGGAACCTCAGTCTGACCTCTTCCTTTTATATATTAATATCTTGCTTGCTGTGACAGACTCATCTTCTGCCCTTTCCTTTTCTTTGCTTTTGACATAGTTCTCCCACATCAAGTATTTTTATAACAGGAATTGGATATAATATGATTTATCTATTTATCTATTAATTTATTTAATACCACTTTTACAGCATTGCTGTGTGCCAGACGCTGCCCCGAGCATGTTGTAAATATTAATTGCTGCAATCTTATTTATCACTCACTTAAGTGGACCTTATTACTACCTTCATTTTACAGATCAGGAAACTGAGGCAAGCGTCCTCACCTGCTGGGAAACTGGATTTGCATGGCGGGAAGGTGATGTGCAACACTGCTGCTTTGTTCGAGAGGTTTGGGTTCTGTTTTCCATACACAGAATGATAAGATGCTGTGTTACGATAGCGCTGGGAGTGACGGAAAAAGAACAGCCGTTCCTCTGCAGCTGGAAAGCTAGAATCAGCAAAGGCTGGATTTACTAAATGATGTACTGGTTTTACAGCTAAACACTTACAGCTATTAAAAACACTTTTATTATTAAAATTCCTGCAGGAAACGTAACTTTGTTATTGTAATACTCAAATTCTCTAGCTTCTAACTTCCCCTCCCTTTGAAACAGTTGTGTGCATAATGTGATTTTTAATAATCTGTGGTTTCTTTGGAATGCAGATGTCATGTTTGAGCATTGCAGACTGCTCTTCCTAAGCTTTTGGCCCTGCTGCCTTTACACACAAGATGCCTGTTGCTGAGAATACTTATTCTCACTCCTTCAGCAGGCAAGGAACTGAGGACGGATGATAGCAACAGGTGATGCCTCCACTGACGCCCCAGGCTTCTGCCTGGGCGATGGAGTCAGCCAAACCTGCGTTCCTCGGAGTGTGGCTCCCATGCACACGAGCCGTGGCCGCACCAGGCTGGTAGTGGCGACGGGCTGAGAGGTGAACGGGCTCAAGCTCTGCTTTGGAGGTAACACAGACAGGAGTTACTGACTGGTGATGGGGGATGAGAAAGAGGGACCTGCCATAGATTCGAAGCTGTCTGGAGGTTTGACTCTAACCTCCTGGGGGTTCAGGGACATCTGTATCCCCATTGCCTCCCACAGCATTTGGCACAGAGTAAGCAATTGATAAATATTTATTGAATAGGGGAATGGATCAGTGACGAATGAAGAAGATGTGAGCCGACGAAGTCTGTGTCTTGCCCACGGTCACGTAACTATTGAATGGAATCTAAGTTACCTGAGAGTGACGGGACTTTTGACGTTATGTCTTTTTTGTGGTCTCGCTCCCAGATTTTTAACTCTTTGAAGGTAGGGACTGTATAAAAATAACATAACTAAACATAACATAATGTGTTCCACGGTTATTTGGCAGTGGAACATGGGATCAAAGACAGGCGTCTGAGTGCATGAGGGTGCCTGTTTCTTAGGCACGAACATGCTTTTTAGGAATAAGGGAGGAGGGAGTTGGGGCAAGACTGGGAATTAGCACATACTGTAGTGTTCCCAGGTCCTTCCAGTGTCAACTTCACTTTTTCACCGTCTCTTGTATCTGTGCTTTCCTTCCATCCATTCTGCCAGTGGCTCTACCTACTCATTGCCTAGACCAACGCAGCAGCCTCCTAACCTCCCACGTGCGTCTTGTTATTTATGGGCTCTTGGCCTCATGAGACAGAGCTGGCTTAGCTCTGCCAATTATTAGCGGGGCAACTATGGCCAAGGTGTTTATTTTTTCTGAGCCTGAGTTTATTCATTTGTCAAAAGCGGATAATGACAAAACATGCCCTACTAATATTGTGAAAATTTGTTGAAAATATCTGCGTGAACTAGGCCAGACCACAAGGGCTGGGCCAGGCTAGAGGACTGGAGAGACCAGCTAATCAGACTTGGCCACGGCAACTTCCTCTTTGGTTTGCTGTTGCCTCTGCTAGCAAGCAAGGCAAGGAGGTGGGTGGAGGATAGAGTGGAAACACCTCCCCAGGGCAAGCTCAAGTTCAGTGATTTTGGCAGGTTTCCAATGAAGCGGTTGAGGACAAGGCCTACCTCAGGATGAAACTGCTATGTAGATTCTAACAGGGGTCTCTATTACTACTTCTGGTGCTGGTATCTACATTGTGATAAATACTTCTGCATATTTCATCGTAGTTAATCCACATGACCAGGATGGAAAGTAGGTATAATTTTCCCAATTTTACAGATATGGTAACTGTTAGAAAGGTTCAGTAACTTATCCAAGACCACAAAATTAGGTTTCTTTGAAAATTAAAAAAAATTTGAACTTTAGGATCGAAACTCAGGTTTATTTTATTACCAAGCCCATTAATTTCAAGTTATAGTTATTATCAAACTATATATTCTTTTCTTTCTTTTCTTTTTTTTCTTGAGACTGGGTCTTGCTCTGTTGCCCAGGCTGGAGTGCAGTGGCATCATCATAGCTCACTGCAACCTTGAACTCCTGGGCTCAAGTGATCCTCTTGCCTCAGCCTCCTAAGTAGCGAAGATTATAGGTGGGCACCACTATGCTGGATAATTTTTTTTCAATGTTTTTTTTTGGTATAGATGGGGTCTCCTGGCCTCAGGTGATTCTCCTACTTTCGCCTCCCAAAGTGCTAGGATCATAGGAGTGGGTCATCACGCCTGGCCTCAAACAATATATTTCTTAAGACAGGATCTATGTGATATAACTATTTATCTCCATAGGACCTTTCAAATAAGAAATACTTAGTACATATTTTTTGATGAATAATGTTAGGTAAATATTAATAACAATTTCCTGTTTTATAGGTTATGGTTTAAAAGTTGAGGGAATCGATAAGGCTCTTGGAAAGTAAATGAGATCTCCAAGAAGACTAAGATTGAGAACTTCTTGGAGGTGTAATTCTAACTTAAACAACAAAGTTGGGATGCAGAGGAAATGAAGATGTTTGGGAATGTTTTGTGATTTACACTTGCATAAGAAGCTTCGTAAGGAGAATGAGTACAGACTGATCCTTGTTTGAGAGCTATGTGATGGCCAGAAAAAGGAGCATGGCATTAACAACCAAAAAGAAATCAGGATGATACTAAAGTAGTGTTTCCCAAAGTGTGTTCCAGGGAACCATATGCCCAAGAAACACCACCCTGCAAGATACTTCTCTAAAAATGATCATAATTCAATACATATGGAAACACTACGTATTACAGTTGACCTTGAACAATGTAGGGATTAGGGGGACAAAACACCTTTCAGTCAAAAGTCTGCATATAACTTTTGACTCCCTAAACTCAAGTACTAATAGTCTACTTTTGACTGAAAGCCTTATTGATAGCATAAACAGTTGATTAACACGTATTTGTATGTTATGTGTATTACGTACTGTATTCTTACAATGAAGTAAGCTAGAGAGAAGAAAATGTTATTGAGAAAATCACAAGGAAGAGAAAATATATTTACTATTCATTAAGTGGAAGTGGATCATTATAAAGGTCCTCATCCAGGTCATCTTCATGCTGGGTAGGTGGGGAGGAGGAGGGGTTGGTTTTGCTGTGCCAGGGGAGGAAAAAAATCCACATATAAGTAGACCCACACGGTTTAAATCTGTGTTGTTCAAGGGTCTATATACTCTTGTGATATATATTAACACATTAAAGGCTGAAAGTTCTTATAATTATAAAAACTAACAATAATACAGCCCTTTTTATTTTATTTCATCAGTATTCCCAAATGTATTTAACACTTATCTTTTCCCATCTCCCCTTCCATTCCACCACTTATTTGCACACCAAGGAACTAGTGGTTATCAGAGCCCACTGAGAAATGCAAGAAAGGAAATAAAATAGTAGTTTAAAAAAATACCTCTTTTCTCACTTTCATGTCTTCTTATTCAGTATTCATATAACTTTCTGTTAGTTGATGGAGGTTGGCCTACTCAATGAATATTTACTAAATACCCATAAAGCGTAGGACATGCTCTAAGTTAGTAGATCCTTGCTTTCTCTTGACCTCATGAGGAAAGGAAGAGAAAGGGATCAGGGAGACAGGGGTGTAGGAGTATTGGGAATCATGGCTAATTAAGGTATTCCCATATTTCTAGCCTTCAGAAGTTATTCGTGTTAAACAATAGTCTAAGTCTCTATTTTATGGCCATCAAGGAGTTGAGTATTTTATTAGGGTCTCCTCCTCAAGTAATTTTTGAGAACTACTGTGGTTTGAATGTGTCCCCCAAAGGTCATGTGTTGGAAACTTAATCTGCTGCGCAATAGTATTGAGAAGTGGAACCTTTAAGAGATAATTAGGTCGTGAGGGCTCTGCCTTTATCATTGGAGTGGGTTAGTTATCACAGGAATGGGTTTCTGACAAAAGGATGAGTTCAGTCCCCTTTCTCTCTCTGTGCGCACGTACGTGTTTTATCACCATGTGATGCCTTCTGCTATGTTGTATTAGCTTGGTGCAAAAGTAATTGTGGTTTCCAACTGTGAATTTTAAATCATTGTAACTAGACTCGAACACATCTTTATTAATCAAAATAGGAACCATTACAATTAACACATTTTTGCCAATGAGAACTAAGTTTGTTTATTCCTGTATCATAAAAATCCATGCTTCAGGATTCAAGGAACTCTTGGAAAGCATTTTCTGCATCCTGCTGGTTGCGGAAGCATTTTCCCTGCAAGAAGTTGTCAAGATGCTTGAAGAAGTGGTAGTTGCTTGGCGAGAGGTCAGGTGAACATGGCGGATGAGGCAAAACTTTGTAGGTCAATTCATTCAACTTTTGATACATTGGTTGTGTGACTTATGTCTGGGCGTTGTCATGGAGAAGAAATGGGCCCTTTCTGTTGACTGATGCTGGCTGCAGGCGTTGCAGCTTTTTGGTGCATCTCATTGATTTGCTGAGCATACTTCTCAGATGTTAATGGTTTCACTGGGATTCAGAAAGCTGTAGTGGATAAGACTGGCAGCAGACTACCAAATAGTGACCATGACCTTTTTCTGGTGCAAATTTGGCTTTGGGAAGTGCTTTGGAACTTCTTCTCAGTACAGCCACTGAGCTGGTCATCACCAGTTGTCATATAAAATCCACTTTTCGTTGCACTTCACAATCTGATAGAGAAATAGTTCGTGGTTGTTGTGTACAATAAAAGAAGACAGCACTTCAAAATGATTATTATTTTTTTTTATTTTCGGTCAGCTCATAGGGCACCCACTTATTGAGCTTTTTCAGCTCTCCCATTTGCTTCAAATGCTGAATGACCGTAGAATGGTCAATGTCGAGTTCTTTGGCAACTCCTCATGTAGTTGTAAGAGGATCAGCTTCGATGATTGCTCTCAAGTGTCAACTTCCCATGGCTGGCCACTGCACTGCTCATCTTCAAGCCTCTTGTCTTTGCAAAACTTCTTGAACCACCACTGCACTGTACGTTTGTTAGCAGTTCCTGGGCCAAATGTGTTGTTGATGTTGTGAGTTGTCTGCTGCTTTACGACTCATTTTGAACTCAAATAAGAAAATTGCTCAAATTTGCTTTTTGTCTAACATCATTTCCATAGTCTAAAATAAATATAAAATAAATAGGAAGTAATAAGTCATTAGCAAAAAACATTAAAATGATATATAACATAACCACATTTTTTAAAGGGTCATGGGACAGGGTGGGCCACTGGGGCTCAGTCCAGCAGCGAAGGCCTCTGAGAAACTGTAGAACACACCTTGGAAGTTTCTTCCGTAAGCGCAGAGCGGTGTGTTTACCTGAGGGCTCTAGAGCTCACTGATCAAGGTTGCCAAACGGGGTCTTCACTCGCTCACTTCCAGGTCTGCCCATAGGTCACATGCTTAGTCAAGGCCCCAGGGAAGAGCGATACCAGCTACCGTCCAGCGAAGCCTGCATTCCTCTCCAGACAGACACTGTCATTTATTTATCATGTCACTTTCGGCTGCGGTCTTTATCTGCAGCAGCTTCTCAGTTCAAGGGTCAATTGCTCATAAAGCTATAGGCTGCCGGAGAAAGCACAGATAATACGAAGAGCGAACTAAAGCTGGAGCAAAGGAGACGGCTTTGCCAGTGGGGCTCTCGCCGCCTTCCCATTTTTTCCGGCTGCTTTATTTGGTGCGCTTTGCGTACCGGGCACTGCACTCAGCGCTTTACACGCATTACCTGTCTGTTTAATCCTCACGAGGTGGACACTCTTATTGCCCTATTTCAGGGTTGATGGGTAGGCACGGATGTTGTGGATCAGCTATCTCCGTGCATCTCAGTGTGTTGCCAAAGAGTGGGAGGCTTAGGCACCTGAGAGATGGATGGGAGCAAGGGACTCTTTCCACAGGTTTGGAAAAGGCTGGGCCAAGCCCCCATCACCCTGTCCTATGACTGCTTTATTTTTCTTCTCAGTGTGTTATTTATTGGTTTCTTTACTTGCTTATTGTTGACCTGCAGATGGAGCATAAGCTCCATTGGAGTCCGGGTTTACCTGTTTCGTTAGAACGACGCCTGGGACGTAGTAGGTCGTCAATCGATATTGACTATTGAACGAACAAGGAAAAATGAGATTTTGTTGGTGTGGGTGCAATGAGGTTTGTCCTGTTTAAAAATTTTTTGATAAAGAGGTGACAGACACTGGTACAGGTAAATGATAAATTGAAAAATCTAAGGGAGCGGGAATAGATTTCAGTTGGAAGCCTGTAGAATACGGAGTCGGTGATGAGAAAATGCAAAGAAAAAGGAGGAGAAGGGAAAAGATGGGGAGGGGCTTCATCCACAGTGGCCCCATTTGTCCCGTATTTATTGGGTATCTTATCTGTCCTCGTGCACGGAGGACACAGTTGCTGGGTGCAGCGTGATGGGATGCAGAAGGAAGAGCCCTGAAGAAGGCTGTCTGTGAGACAGGTGTGAGGGCCGGGCCTTCCCTCTGCCGCTCCGTGGGAGTCATCTGAAGTACGTGTTGCGGAAAAGGATTGCAAGAAGTTTCGCGCTGCGGAGACCCGGAGAGAATTTGCCTCTGTGGCCGGGTTTCCAGAGCCCAAGCGGGCTGGGCTAACGTTTGCTAAGGAGGCAGATCCTCAAAGATCATCCAGACGTGGAGGGCAGCCTCGACAGAGATAAAAACGGAACAAACTAACAATCATGCGAAAATTACCTCCCTGAGGGTGAATTTTTTGAAAGTGCAAAGTTTAGAAAACCTGAGAGGAAAAAAAGGAATGCAGGAAATTATTTTGGGCTTGGGGGCTGTGGGTGGCGGAGTCGGGCGAGGTGAATTCAGTCAATAGTTGAGCCCTAACTATTTGTTGAATGAATCACTGTTTCCTCCACGAAAGGTGGATTTGTCAGACAGACCTTCAAAGGTTCGAGGATCCCACGGGTTCCAGGAAGAATGTGCCCACTCTCCTTCCTTGTCTCAAAGCCCTTCTTATGGGGTTGTCTCCGTGGCTGCCTCCCCTTATCTGTGGGGGCAGGGCGCGGCTTGGGTCCGCAGGCGGGATCAGAAGCCACACTCGACCCCCACACGCTGACTCTTCCTTCTTCTCTCCGTGTTGAACTCGGGGGGCATTTCTGGCCTTTCCTGAAACTCTCTGTCCTGTTATGATAAATAATACCACCGTGACGTAAGTGATGTAAGTCAAGCCAGGAACAGGGAGCCCAGGGAAGAAGTACATTAGATGTTTAGATTTCTTTTTTGCTTTTGGCAAAAACTTGTTGTTCCCGTTCCCGCTAGGACAGAAATAAAGTCCACTCGGTGTGGAGGTGGGAGGGGCCGTTCTTGACCGAACATTAGCTTGGTGCCTGTCCCGGAGACCCAGTCAGTTACAGAGAAGCCACCGTGGGAAGCACAGAGTGGGTAGGTCTGGGGCTTGGACAAATGAGCCACTCTGGCCTCCCAGGCTGGCTCCCACAACATTTCCGGGCAGGTCTGGGTCTGCAGTCTGGATTGCAGGTTTGATAAGATCTCATTGCACAGCGCACAGAGCCCTGCTGGAGTTAGGGGAGAGTC
>NW_012145967.1:953407-996543 GCF_000956105.1 Propithecus coquereli
GCTCTGTCCCACTTGTCTGTTGCCAGACAGGATTTAATAGCTCATAGACAGTAGGTGCTAAATAAATACTCACTGAATGACTGAGGCCCAGTAAAGGAAGAGGCTCCAGAAGTAGGTACCTCGGCTGGGCCGTGCACCCTCCATCATCTGGCATGCGGCCCAGCGCTGGGCTGCCTGTGTCGTTGCCCCAAGTTTGCTGCTTGGGCGGGCCTGCTTGCGGGGGAGCAGGCCACCAGGGGAACATCCCCAGCTGGTGTCCCTGCCCCTCCTCCATGAGGACCTGGATAGGGTTTGAAACTCAGAGAGCCCCCAGGGCAGTCTCTCCAGCCTGAGGGCACTCCTGCGCGCTGGGGAGAGGGGAGAGGGCTGTGATTCAAAGAGAAAGTGAAGGAAATGGAATTAAAAGGGTGGTTTGCGCGAAAGTCTCCAGGGACTTGGGGAGACACACACACACACACACACACACACACACTGCCCAGCTTTGGTAGCAGGGCGAGGCGAGGGCGTCTCCTGACACTGGGCAGCCAGCACCACTGACACCTGCCCCACGTGGGTGACACTGGCCTGCAGGACTTCATCAGACAAACGTGAGCGAGCCAAGCCTCCTTCACAGAGCTTGGAGGAAGCCAATGGCAGGGGCCCCACCGTGGCGGACAGGTCCAGGGCGCACGGGCGCGTGCGAGCACTGCTGGAGGACTCCCGTGGCTGGCTGTGGGGGCTGATGGGTTGAGGCGGGCAGAGCCTGAGTAATGCCTGGCACCTGGCACTCTTCTCCCCAAGGCTAGCGCGAACCAAGGAGTAAGTACTTTGTGGGTACATGTGATGCGCTGGGATAGCGACCCATTGCAGATGTGTCGACTGAGAAACAACAAGAAATGGAGTTAAACCCACGCTCTCCGTGGTCTTAATACAGCGCACCTGGTCACTCGCAGCTCAGGGAAACGCGGCGGGACAAAACCGCAGTGTTCCAGGCCATCAGTGGACGTGCGGGGTCGGTGAGACCCCATGTGATGTCGTTAGGGCAGGACAGGGAGCAGGTGGACTCTGTTCGTTGCATCTCCCCCCACATCGTTTGCCAAGATTGGGAACATCGATGCCGTCTATGCTCTGGGATGTTTGTCTCGGGGAGGAAATAGCATACGGGGCTGGGGCGTGTGCGTGTGTGCACATGTGTGCGCGCCCGCGCGCCCGTGTGTATGTGCACGTGCATGTGTATGTGATAGATCGAGAGTAAATAAAAATATTTTTAAATATGTTTTATGTATGAAAACAATGTTCATGATATACTTGGTAAGACTGGCCAAAAAGAGGGATCAAGATATTAAATATTTGAATAAGACTTCAAGATAGCAATTAAGGAGGTATTATAGGCATGAATGATAAAATATCTTTCAAGCACTTATAATGATTTCATTATTATTTCACATGCATTATTTCGTCTGGTTCTATGACGTCCCGTGAGGTAGGCAGAGCATTCATGGATTGGGAAGGTGTCTTGGTCCACTGGGCTGCTATAATGAATGCACCACAGACTAGGTGGCTTATAGGCAGCAGAAGTTTATTTCTCAGTGCTCTGGATGCTGGAAGAACAAGATCAAGGCACTGGCAGAGTCGGTGTCTGGTGAGGGTCTGCGTCCTGCTTCACAGATGGTGCCTTCTCACTGTGTCCTCACATGCTGGAAGGGGCCAGGCCGCTCTCTGGGCCCCTCGTCTAAGGGCTCTAATCCTGCTCATGAGGCTCCACCTCCGCACCCTCATCACCTCCCAAAGGCCTCACCTCCTAATCCCATCGCATTAGACATTAGCATTTGCCAAATGAATTTCAGGGGGACAAAGACATCACACCACGGCAGCCGGTAAAGTGCTTTGCCACAGCGAGTGACCAGGCAGGGACATGAGTCTGGATCTTTGGATTCAAAATCCCTTGTTTTTGCTACTACATTAACAGCAGTGACACTTTGTACCTTGCATCTCATCTTACATCTTTTATAGAAGACATTTTATATCTTATATATATCTCATGTATCTTAGATCTCACCAATCATTGTATCAAAAAATCTGGATGTAATTCTGACAGAAATAGAAAGTCCACGTTTCCTGAGAATGGTGTTCGTATGTTCATAGGCCATTTCTCTGTTTATGATTTCCAGTACAATTTGTGGACATAAACCTTTTCGAGACTGTTATTGGGAATACATTTACGGTGATATGTCAGTTGTTATTCTGTTACCCTGTGTCTGCTTTGACTCTCGCGTTCGCCGACACCCCCTGCCCCAGCCCCACCCATAGGTGATTCAGACGGCGCCTGTCTGCTGGTGTGGAGGTTGGGGGTGGGCTCTAGAGGAGGGTGGGTTGTGTGTGGGCATGGGGATGTGCTGGACGCTCCCCTTCGAGGGAGGATCGATTGGTTGCTGTAGGTGCTGGGAGTGTGGTGGACACTGATGGCCATTAGCAGTGAGCTTCTGAGAGCTGCCTAGCCAAGGTGACATTTTGGGTGTGGCCCACACCCAATGACTGATGAGGTGGAGGTATAAAAGCCTGGCTGTTTCAGCCAGTGCAGGACGACCTGAGGGGCCATTTGCTCTGGAGGAGCCCCCTGTGGAGCCGGCAAGGCTGCTGGACCTGCGTCACCCTCGGCTGCTCCCTCTGCCCACTCCAGCTCCTTCCTCTCCCTTCCAGAGCTGTGGATCTCAGAGTTGTTCCCAATGTAACAGCTGAGCCCTGCACTCTTTCTCAGACTCTACCTCTTGCAGAGCTCAAACTGCAACAGTTGGATTTAGCTATGCTTTCTCTTGGAGCCCAGGTCCATAAACTTTTCTATGAAGGGCCAGAGAGTAGATATTTTAGGCCTTGCAGTCCAACTCTGCCACTGTAGTGTGAAAGCAGCCATAGATGAAATGCAAATGAGTGAGCATGGCTGTGTTCTAATAAAACTTTATTTACAAAAATAGGCAGTGGCCTAGAATTGTCCAGAGAGTTACTTGTTACTGAGAATTACTGATCAATTTCAGAAAATTAGGAGAATTCTGGACAATTCTTGATTGATTAATTTCTTCATGCCCAATATTGCATAAGTTACGGAGTGGCTCATTATTGTGCATGGTGAGTGCTGAAAGCTGATAAAACCAGTGAGACACACACCTATCAGAGCTAACGGCCCACAAATACGGTTTCAACATAAAACAAATTTATGATCGAATACTGAAAGGCACTTTTAGAAGTTATCTTCTGCCCCGGGCAGAGTTATTTCCCTTTGGCCACTTTGGCATGCCCTTCCTGGGGTCTGTGGTGATGGAGAAAGAGGACTCCCTGGGGGAAGAGTGAAGGAAGGAGATGGACATCATTGAGCAACATCGAGGGCCCAGGGCTCTCCCGGGACCTCCGCATACACTATTCACTTAATTCTCACAACACTGTGGGTGTTCTCATCCCCATTTTATAGATGAGGAAATAGAGTCTCACGGAAGGTAAGGGTCATGTCCTGGTTTGCAAAGCACACATGCAGTGGCATTGATTTCAAACCCAGATGTGTCGCTCTCCAAAGCCCAGGCCCTTTCCGTTAGCCCAGGCTGACCTGTCGGGCCTTTGGCTTTGGATTACAGATATTTCTTCTTTAAACCCTGGT
The DNA here is from genome assembly GCF_000956105.1 of Propithecus coquereli. Classification (NCBI taxonomy): domain Eukaryota; kingdom Metazoa; phylum Chordata; class Mammalia; order Primates; family Indriidae; genus Propithecus; species Propithecus coquereli. Next base: position 957,033 of record NW_012145967.1, read on the forward strand.
CAGTGCTGCCTGACGGCGCTTGGCACAAGGAGTTGGATCCTGGACGAACTCCTATGGCTCTGTTCCTGGGGGTCATTGAAGGCTGAGTTTCCACATTCTTCCCGTCAGCCAGCTCTGGGCTGTGGCATCTGATGAGCTGAGTGTCTGTGGTCCCCATGCCTGGCCACGCGGTGCTGCCTGTGGTGCATTCACTTTCCAGCTGTTGCATTGGGCCAGGAAAGAAAGTTTCACTCTTGCAGGTACGAGTGTGGTGGGGGATCAGCACCAAACCCGTCACCTTCCTTCTGTCAGGCAGCTGTCATCGCCCCCACAGGCCTTTTCTTCGCAGCCCGTTGTCAGGAGGCTGGCCAACTCCTTGGGAAGGTGAGAGAGGAAATTGGGGGCTGGAGGGAATCGGACCGTCGCTATTCTCTCTTACCCGAGGTCTGATGGAAATAGCACTGCTCTGGCACCCGGAGACCTGGCTGTAGCCCAGGCTCAGCTGCACGTCAGCAGTGTGGCCCTGGGTGAGTCCTGCAATATGTCGGAATTGCTCTTCTTACTCTTATAAGAAGGATGAATGCTCCGGCTGGCCTGCCTGCCGCACAGTGTGGTTGTTAAGGATCAACGTGAGCGCCGTGTGAAAGACAGCTCCGAGAAGGAGCGGGACACAGTCCAGTGGTTGTCACATCACTGTGCCTCAGGGTCACCAGAAGCCTGGGGAGGCACAGAGTTCTGGGGCCACCCCCAGAGTTTCTCATTCAGTAGGTCTGGGGCAGGATCTGGAATTTGTGTTTCTAGCAAGTTCCTTACTCATCCTTCAAGGCTTGTTTCAAATTTCTTTTCTATAAAGCCTTCTTTTTTTATTTAAAAAATTTAAAAATTAAAACAAATTTTTTAGCTTTCTTGAAGTGTACTGATATGTAAAAAATTGTACGTATTAAATGTATAGATCTTAATGAGTTTGGATCTATGCATACAGCCATGATACCATCACCACAACCAAGGTACTAAACAAACCTCCAAAAGTTTCCGCGTGTGTGTGTGTGTGTGTGTGTGTGTGTGTGTGTGTGTGTTTGGTGAGAATACTTAACATGAGATCTATTCTGTTAAGATATTTTAAAGTGCACAATCCCCTGTTATTAACTATAGGCACTATATTGTACGGCGGATCTCTAGAACTGTTCCTTCTTGTACAACGGAACCCTTCCACCTGCAGAGCATCAGCTCCACGTTTCCCCACCCCGCCCCTGGCAACCACCATTCTATTCTCTGTTTTCTTGAGTTTGAGTATTTTAGGTGCCTCATATAAACAGAATTACTCAGTACTACCTTTGTCCTTCTGTGACTGGCTTATTTCACTTTGTATAATGTTCTCTGGGTCCATCCATGTCATTGCAAATGGCGGGATCCCTTCCTTTTTAGGGCTGAGTAATCTTCTGTTGTGTGTGCACCACATTTTCTTATACAGCCCCCTGTAAGCACGGTAGCTCCAGCCGGATCTCTCTCCTCTGAACTTCCCACTGGGATGTCCTATCGTTCGTGTCGAGTAACGAGGTTCATGAAGAACACAGGAGGGGCCACCTGCAGAGTGTGGCTCAAGGCAGAGGGGGGCGCTTATTCACAAACCTGCGGCCGGGGAGGCGGCGGCCTGCGTAACAGAAATCAGCCATCTCTGACAATCTGGGTGATTGTTTTTCGTTATTTGGTCTATCTTCCGCTTGACCTGCGCTGACTGCTCTGTCTCCACACCGGGGTGAGAGCGAGCCAGGTGTGGGTGGGCAAAGTGTTGGGAATGGTGGTGGGCTGCACGTCAGCCGGGCCTTGAGAGAGAAGCCAGGCTCGCTGGGCGGCCAGCAAGCTGCATCCAGGCCCCACTCCCGCTGCGGTTGGAGTAGTCTGTTTCATTTATTTATTGGGATTTTTTTTCTTAAGACTTCATTGTTTTTTTTCCAAATGGAGGGTTTTTTTTTGCCCTCAGGAACAGATTTATATACAGAAAATATTATTCAGAGTTTTCTTTGGTTTTGAAAAATTAATATTTAATTTATTAAAGTTATAGTCTAAAATTCAATTTTCAAATCTTCTTATTCTAAGTTTAGCAAATATTGGCAATTACCTTTGTGGGGACCTTTGATTAATAATTGAGCCTATGTAGAGCCGTTGAAATGCCTTTAAGCCTTTTAAACTGCATTATAAATGGAATATTTTAATCTCATTTTGAAGTCCTTCAATATCTTAACAAAATAATCCTTCCCGACTTCTTAAGTAACTCATAAATTTAATAAAATAAACTTACATATAGGGTGATTAAGTACTCTTAACTGTTCCAGTACTGTATATAAACTTAGTAACATTACACTTAAATATACAAATCTAAATCAGTTACTCAATCACACATTTCAAATAGAAATTTTCAAGGCAAGTATGTTTTATAATACTCAAAGTTCTCTAGGATATTACAAATACTTCCAAATACCTACAGATTCGTTATTAATGCATAGATATTTATGCTCTGAGTTTGGTTCTCTTAAACATTTCTATTTTTAATTCTAAGTCTTCCCAGAGTTAAAAATGCTTACCTACTAAGGAAATAATGATGCTGTCCCAAGCAATTTTGACAGAATTCAGAGATTTTATCAGGGACGTTAGCTTGGATTCTTGTCAGCCCTCTCTGTAGTCCACACTGGGCATTTTGTAATGTCACGAGCGGTCGATCTTGTATACAGGGCTGTGCCCCCTGATGTGGCCTCAGGGTCGTGTACCACGGGTGTCTACCCTGTTTGTTGGGACCGGCACCGTACGGGGTGTTACGAATTTGGGGTATCCCCCTGCTTACTTCCATCTGATACCACTCAGCCCCATCCCAGGCTAGTCATGCAATTCTGTCTCCAACTCAGGCTGCTACACGCCTTGACTCGATTTTGCTTTCCTTTGTCTAGGATGTATTAATTTCTTTTCCATCTAGCTCCACTGACCTTTGACAATTATGGAATTCTATCTTCTTTCCATATTCTTCCTGACCAGTAGGACCACACAGCTCATACTGTTATTAAAATGATATCCGATTGCATCCTGCAAATCCCACAGCTTCTAAGGGAAAACTTCTGACAATTTTACAAAGGCTCCTATTGTTTAAAAACATGTTTTTAAACATAACACGGACTGGTGGAATCTTCAAGGCTTAGAAGAAAGAGCAAATATTTTGGGGGCACCTGCTATGAGCCAAGTGCTTTGCATGTCCTACAACACCTACTCAAAGTGTTTATTTTTATCTTCATATTGAAATGAGGAGGGTGAAGTCACATGACAAATAAATGGTGGAGCTGGGGCTAGATTTTAGGATCATTTGCAAAATGCACTGTCCTTCCACCATGCTGGTTCCTGTGGCTTTGGAGGGGTTACTACCAGGCTTTCTGAACGAGCCAGTCTCCTCTCTTCACTCCGACCACCAAAACTTTCCAGTGTAAACCTGGTATTTCCAGGCAACCACAGGCTCCAAAGCAGTGTCTGCCCCCAGCCCTGTCCCCTCATATTCTGTAAGCCACCAACAAATCTGGTGAACACTTCCAGAGATTTTCATGATAGCCACACATCCAGGGCAAGTCCTAAGATATGAGTTACAGCCCCAGCCTTGGGTCAAGGTCCTAGGGTCTGGCTTGCAGAGTTCAAGTCCTGACCTCGACTGACTCCTCAGCACACCCAAGAGACCTCTGGGCCTTCCTCCCTCTCTGGGAGGCCCTCCAAGTGTTTGAGACATGAGCACTTCTGTCTCCTCCTCTTTTTTGCCTCCTTTTCTGTTTGCCCAGTGAGATCTGCTCTCTCCGCCAAGTCCCTGAGTGGGTCGTGACTCACACCTTCCTAGAGAAGGGGCCGGGAACTGAGGCCTTGGCTCTGATGGCTGGGCCCGCTGGGGGTGGCTCCTTTGCAGTGTACAGGCCCACTGGTTGTCTTCCTTCCAGTCATCCTGAATGGTCAGCTGAGAAGGAAGAAGGGCAGTATTTGATGCCTTCATAGAAATTCATTGTCCCTCTGGTGGTGGTGGTGGAGACTTCCACCAGAGCGCCAAGCAGATGGCAGCATTGGACGGACACCTGATGAGGGGCCAGTGCCAGCTCACAGGGCACTGGAGCCCTAGCAAAATGGTCCTGGCACCGGGACGAGTCCGTGATTCCTGTCTGGGCTCCGTCATTCACTGTTGTGTAATTTAGCTAAGATACTGTCTCAGTCTGTTCAGGCTGCTATAACAACATACCTTAGATTGGGTAACTTATTAACAAAGAAATTTATTTCTTACAACTCTAGAGGGTGGAAAGTCCAAGATCCAGTGCCAGCAGATCCGGCGTCTGGTGGGGCTCGCTCTCCGCTTCGCGGACGGAGCCTTTTCTCGGCATGCTCGCACGGGGGAGGGGCAAAGCAGCTCTCTGGGGTCTCTTTTATAAGGACACTAATCCCATTCACAAGGGCTTCATCTTGTCACTTCCCAAAGGCCCCATCTTCTAATATTATCCCACCGGGGAGGAGGTTTCAACATCTGAATTTTGGATGGACATAAACATTCAGACTATAGCAACTATGAATTAAGGTATTCCCCCCACTATTACTTAGAATTTTTAGTTTATTCTTTTTAAAAATACTCATCTAGACATATTTTGACATAGGTTTTTAAAAAATCATAGGTCACTCTTATGCATACATAAAAAAGGAAAATATGTGTAAAATAGATTGAATAAAGTATTCTTAAAACTTCCTCACATTCAGAGTTCTACTCTTCCGAATTACTTTTTGGCTTAGACATTAAAAATCACATTTTCTGGCACAATATCATCCTGGGTGCTGAGTAAGGCTGTGATGTCACGTTGATAGTGCCACAGCAAGGGAGATCCCAGAAGCCTGCCACCCTAATCCCACTCCCACCAAGCTGCCTAAGATGCCTAAGGCAGTGCACACCCAAGGGACAAGAGTTGAGTAGGAACAGAAGGATCACTTGGCTGTCAGCACCGATACCTCTGATCAAAGCTCCTTAGAGTCCATGTCATGGGAAGCCTAAGTGAAGATTTCTACTGTGGCTTGAAATATCAATTTGGGACCTTACTCAGGTGGAGGTGGGGCGCCGAGGTTGTTAATATGGGGAACCCGGGGCATCCATTAATAAAAGGCAGCATTGTCTGTCTTGCACCAGGAGAGGCCGCCTTACCAGAAAACCCAAAATCCTGGTTTCCTGGTTTCTTCATCAAAGGGTTAGCTCAGAGCACCATAGATAGCCACAGGCTGTGGGAACAGATCCCTTCTCTGGACTGGCATGGGTGCCAATTGCTGAGCCAGGGACAACAGCTTGAGTCTCAATTATGGGGCTGGCTCCGCAGCCAAAAGGAGGAGGCTGAAAGGGAGTCAGAGATTGAGTGGCGCTCCATTGTTTTCTGGAGGAGGAAGGCCAGGCAGCATTAATGGCCACATTCATTCTGGAGACAAAAGAACATTTGGTGAGATGATTCACCCCACCCCCGCCACGCCTTCCTTTATCACCTCACAGGATGCTGAGCAGACAGAGGTATTTCAACCTGCTGGCTTGGGCCCAGTTTCTCATCCCACCCCATACCCAGTACTCCCTTTCCTTTCCATCCAGAGACCAGGCAGGAAAGTGGGAATAGGTAGGTATTAGTGTTGGGAAGTGATCCTTACTTCCAAATCAAGAAATGACTCAAATTTCTTATTCCTACGTGGCCTTGAGGAACCTTGGCTAAAGTTTCTTGCTAAGTTCCCAGGAATAGCTGAGAAACTATTTAAGACAAGCTGAGTGTGATCCTAGCCATCTGCACTTGTCCAAGCGAGTAAAATGGATTGGGACACTGAATTTGCAGAGGCCAAAAAGATATGAATGTGGCTGTGTTTCAAAGTGGTGACGGCCACAGAGATGTGGGTTTGACTCTTGGCTCTGCTGCTTATTCTGTGACTCTGGGCTCTCAGCTCTCTCTAGACGGCAGTGCCCATCTCCAGGAGTGGATGGTGGCAGTGCCCACCTCCCGCGAGGGTTAACTGAGAGAGAGATGTGTGCATGAAGCTCCAGCCTAGTGCCTGGCAGTCACTTAGGCACTCACTAAACCATAGCTGTCATTGTTGCCTGGAAAGAGAAAGGGCGGGGCAGTGACTCAGCACAGAGCTTGCGTTAGCACAGAAATGCTTGCTCCGTTCGCCTCCCTCCCCGCACATTTTACTAACGTCTCTAAAATCCTGACATAGTGCAGTGTGTTGCCTGAAATGATCTAATGAAAAAGCCACTAATGAGGCGTGGGGAGGCGTGGCCAAGTTGTGGGGAGCGTATGTGACTATGTGGTGCCAAGTTAGGGAACAAAGATAAGTTCACTAATTCTTTGGTAATTGGATTGTTGTGACAATTCTACTAGCAGGTGAAATTTGTCATTGCGGTGGTCCATTTTTCTTCTGTTTTCTAGATAAAGATGTAAATGTGTGGTTTTTAAAGCTTCCCAGCATCTTCCAAGCTCTAAATGAAACCAATAACTGTAGAAATAATTGTGTTTCTAGAAACACCAGCAGGAATTGAATGCTGGTTTCTGTGTAAGAAAGAGCCTGTAATCTCCACACAGTCTTTAGCTTATCTGTCAAGCAGAATATTCTGGGACTTTATTAATCTCCTTTCATTAGATCTGGCATTAGAGTCGTGGGTAGCAGCAGGCAGCTTTAAAAGTGAGGAATACGGTGCAAAGCTTTCATGCCAAATATCCAGTCTTTCTGGGAAACAGAGGCAGCTCCTGAGGAATAATTCAGCAGCAGAGAAAATCCGGAAACCCCTATCATGGCCTTCAATGCAGTTGAATTCCCAATTTGCTCCAGAGGCAGCCCAGGCTGGGTGAGAGATGAATGTACCTTAATTGAGAGTTCTAATTTCTATTGCTCAAGACAAGAACCAGACAAAAGGCTTTGAAAAGATCTAAGGAAAACTGAGACACGAAGAAGGATCGGACAATTTTGATCAGAAAACTGCAGTTCTGGGAGGAACCCCAGAGATGAGCTCGTCTCCTGGTCCAAAGCACTTATCTTACAGATGAGAGAGCTAACATGCTGACGGGGGCGTTAAGATCAGTGGAGACTAGAGCCCAGACGTCCTCGCTGCTGGCCTTGCGCTCTTCCCACCCGAAACCAGTCAGCACCTACTTGTGGGGTGCCTGCTGTCTGTGGGCATGTAAGGCACCCCGCCTTACAGCACGAAGCTCACTCCGCAGTCAGCCAAACGAGGCGTGCGCACATGGAGTAATTACAGCATTCGCGTCATGTGCGGTGGGAGTTGAGGCAGAAGAAGGAGAGATCTTCTCATTCTTGATGGGCCAGTGAAGCTTTGCAGAGAGGCGGGACTTCAGGGGGGCCATGGCAGATGAGTGACTTGGGTGGGAGGAGAGGAAGGCCATTTTAGGTAAGAAAAAAAGACACATTCTGAAGAGCAGAGGTAGAAACACAAGAGGAATATTTGTGAGTCAGCAACAGTTTGGCAGAAGGGGTGGTTTTCCTGGGATCATAGAATGTTAGAACTGGGAGAGACTTCAGAGATTATCAGGCTCAATCTCTTCATTTTACTGCTGAAGATATCAGGTCCGGAAGGTTCGAGTGGCTTGTCCGAGGTCACGTGGCTGAGAGCGGCAGAGGGGATCAGAGCCCGGCCTCCAACTCTCCTCCAGGCTCTTTTCCACTGCACACTGTTGACCTGAGGGAAGAGACGATGGAGGGACAGAAAAACCACAGAGGACCTTGTGTGAGCTACACGACGCTTGTACACTAAACACTGGAAACCTTTGGCTGTTTTTGAACTGGGAGGTGACACATGGTCAGATTGGTGCTGCGTAAAGAAGGAGCTGGGGACGGTATGTAGGGTGGATGGAAAGGATTGAAGGAAGCAGAGAGACCAGTTAGAGAGGCCTCGGACCTGGACCAGCTATGAGATCATACAAACTAGGATGGTAGCAGAGAAAGTGGAGAGAAAAGGACACTTGACCGTAGGCTGCGGGAGGGCATGGGAGAGTCAAAGACAACTCTGGAAATTCAGAGTTGACCAACTGTCCATGGGAGAAGCCATTTGCTACTTTCCCCATGGCTTTCGCTGTCACTTCCCCTTAGCACTTCATTCACTGATTGATTCTTTCGTTCAGCAAATACTTCTCAGACCCTGTGCACGGTGTTGCATATTCACCCCAGCCAGTAACCAACTGAACGTGACACTTCTGTTGTTTTCTGGAGATCTGCCCCCTTCAACTCTTCTTGTACGGAATTGTTGGAGAGAACCGAGGTGAAGTAAGGAGAACAGCTTGGTTATTGAAAAGAAAAGAACCTGATTGTCTGGAGGGTGTTGAAAAGCCAGCCAGATTTCGAAAGGGAGGAAGATCAAAGTGTCTTGGGGAGGCAGGAGGCGGGCCCTGTGCACACAGATGCTCCTGGGTCTTGGGGAGAATAAAAGGTCCCAGTGTGATAGCAACAAAGGGACGCTTTTGTGCATTCACGGTCAGGGGCCTGAAGGGGTGGTGGACAGCCTTGGCCCTGGGGCCCTGCTGGGGTGGCTCTAGACTCAGGCTGCTGCCCCCCAAAAGAGTGGAAGGGCCCTTGTGTCAACTGTCAGAATAGGGGAAGGTGCTGAGGGCTCCTTATGGCCCAGAGGCCACAGCTTGGAGGCTGCTGAGGAGTGGGGCTGTGCCCCTGACTGTCCGTTCCACCTCCCACGTTCCTGCCCCACCCCGACCTTTGCGTACCTATAACAGTTACGGTTTGCCCTTCTGCTCTTGGCCATGGAGGCATACCATCTATTTTTATCTCACAGGTTTAAGCTTTACCAACTGGACTCTTGAACAAATAAGACAAATAGGTTAAAACACATGGACCAACTAACAGACTAGCCATAGCTATGTGGAGAAGTATTCTCCCAGGCATCCAGGCAAAGCATAATGATTCTGGGCATACAGGGGGTTTCAAATTGTTTCACTGAGTTTTGTTTCTGTCTCCTAATAATATCAAGGGAACATAGGGTGAAGGAGGTCCCCAAAGTAGGTATGGAAATGTGGTCACAACTCTGAGTCACACAGCTTCTCATCCACCTTCCACAACGTGTGACCATTGTGAGTGGTCTCCGGCTGCCCGCTGTGCCCTCCAAGGGCAGGACGCTTGGGGCTGCAGGGCAGTGCTCTGGAAGCCTGGCTCTGACACTTTCTGGGGTGTGACTTTGGGTAAATTACTGAATTTCTCTGCACTTTGTTCTTCATCAGTAACACAGATATGATACTTACCTTGCATAGTTTTAGCAGGAGGGTTTAGCAGGTCTCTGGCAGAGAGTAGCTGTGTGCTAAGTGGCAGTTATTATTGGAATTAGCTCTTAGTGGGACCAATGCAGCGCTTAGGACGTGGTATCTGATTCTTGCTGTTGTCTCATAATGGTTTCCTATGTAGAACACTGGGGTCAAGAAATATCATTCTCAGGGTAAAGATGGTGGGGGCTGCCATGCGTGAGTTGTGCTGGAGGTCAGCTCCCTCATCACACTGCCCTGGGCCTGGACACCAGGGGCGGATGCCCATTTACTCTGTGATAGGAAGCTGAGGGCTGGGGAGTGTGTGATTAGTGAAGTCACATCCCAGCAGGAAAGAGTCAGCGACTTGTGCAAACTGCAAGCTGAGCCAGGAATGCAACCCAGGCGTCCTGACTTCCCGCCCCAAGCCTAACGATAAGGCGCTGCTCCGCGCCCTGTGTGGGGGTATGGACCGCTCTGGAGCCAAGAGTGTGAGGTCAGGACATCTGTGCACTCACTCTGCTGCCCTGGTTTGGGCATGGAGAAGTGACAGCAGCTCCATGGGAAGAGCTCTGCAGCCCGGGTTTCTCAGGCCAGTGGTGGGAACAGGTCCTTCCCCGGAGACTAGAAAGACCACAGAGCTTTGAGAAGGCTCCTCGGGCACGGGAGGGAAGAGCCGCCCAAGCTGTGAAGGAGAAGGGACAGAATGATTTATGAGTGAAACCTAAATGAGCAGAACTTGCCGTCCTGACCTCAGCGCCAACTGAGGGGCGTGGGAGAGCATTCTGCAAATATTTAAGAGGCATCAATGCCAGAGAACTCGATGACTGAACCTGGGTGGAAGGGAGGGAGGAGCGCAAGGCTGAGGCTGACAAGGAAGTCTCGCCCAGAGCCAGGGGGGCAAGGCTTCCTCTCAGGGACGCTGTCTGTGTGGGCATCTCTCCGTGGCACAGGTTTCAGGGCCGACAGATTTCAGGATGCAGACTGCATGGGCCAAGGCAATGGGCCCAGAACACTGTTCTTGCAAGGAAGCGGGGCAGAAAGTGTAAGGAAGGCTAGGCAGTGGGGACAAAATGAGTGGGGTGGCCCTGTCCTGTCCTTTCCTAGCCTGTTCCAGCTGGCTTTCTGGGCATCAGTGTTCTCCGTGCAGTCCTGGCTTGTTCCGCCTTCCTCTCGCCTCCTCCCTGTAGTATTGTCCTGTTTTATCACGCCAAAGCCTGCATAGCCTTCAGGCCCGGCTAACCTTTATCCCTCCGGAAAGCCTGCCCCAACCTTAGCTGGACATGGCATCATCACCCAGCCCCCCACCCCGTGAAACTCCCAGCACACTTGAGCATCTGAAGTTCTGTGCTGTCCTATGTTCAACACGTATTTTGAACTTCACGTTTCCTAATCCTTCCTCAACCTGTTTGATCATGTAGTCTGACTGTTAGAATGTGTGACATGCCAGCTTGCTTACTTGGTGATCCGTATGTATGTGACTGGCACCCCTCGATTACCCCCTATGCTAAGTGCATCCGTGGTGAAGAAGACATCTTCCGCTTCCTGTACCGCCCCTGTGGCATACGACGAGCCCCATGTGCTCCCAGCATTTGGGTTTAGTTAAAAGGTGAGAAGAACACTATACACAAAATGAAAAAGTGAATGACAAAACTGGGAAAAATTTGCAATATATACGCAAAGGAATGATACCTTGAACATAGAAAAAAATTTTGTATATCAATAAGAGAAACAATGAATGTTGCAGTAGAAATAGAAATCTTGAACAGTCAATTCACAAAAGAAATACACAAAGACTTTGAAAAAGTCTTTAACCTCACAGCAATCAAAAATACGGAATAAAAAATGAAGTACCAATTAAATGGGCAAAAAGAAAAAGAGAGGGGTTAGTGAGAATATAGGGAAACAAGCACTCCTACACTCTTGGCTTTTAGAAACGTCACAATATACCTATTTTTCAGTCTAACGCTCTCCCAACTGAGCTATTTCAACTCTCTTTACCTATTTTTTCATGATTGTACTAAAAGTGGGAATTTTCCCATCATGAACTGTTTATCAAAAATGTGCTGTTTACTGGATGCACAATATTCCATAATATGAAGTATCAAAATTCATTTAGCTGCCATTTCTGACTGGACATTTAGGTTGTGTCCAAGGTCTTGTCTGATCTTAGATTATTTCCTTAGGATCAAATTTTAATAACAATGTATTAGCTATTTACTGCTGTGTATTAAATCATCCCCAAACTAACTGAATATTATGTAGCTCGAAACAACAATGGAAATTTAATCTGGTGTCTATGGGTCAGGGATTTGGGCAGGATACAGCAGGGGCTTGTCTCTGCTCCCTGGTGTCTGGAGCTTCGTCTGGAAGCCTGGAAGCCTGGAAGCCTGGGGCTTGAATCACCTGAAGGCTCATTTACTCACGTGAATGGCATTGATGCTTAGCTGGGGCTGCCAGCTGGAGTCCCCACATGCAGCCGCCTCATGTGGCCTGGGCTTCCTTATAACATGGTGGTTGAGGTCCAAGGGCAAGTGAGAAGGGTATTGACGCTGTAACAAATTGCCACAAACTTAGTGGCTTGAGGCTGGGTCACCTGCTCATGCATCTTACTCGTGCCCTCTGTCCTGTTTGGGCTCAATCCCAGAAATGTCCTTTCCACTTTATGTGGATCATTACCAGGCTTATCAGCTTTATGACTAGGTGGATCTGACAGAGCACAGTTCATCTCATATTGGGTAGTTTTAAGTGTGTGCTCAGTTGGTATTCTGTGGTCAAGCATTCTGTCTCTACCAGGACTCAATAATATTCCGGGAACTGTTCTCAAATGGCCTTGCACCAGAATCCCAGAGGGCTACATCGTGATTTTCCACTGGGGCTCATCATAATCTCTATGTTGCATTTTTCCCAGTACCGACACTACCAGTAGTACAGGGTCTGCTGGATCCCATGGCCTGAGTGGCAAGGCTTTTGGCCTCATGGCCTGGACCTACTGTAAGGACTTTCCTAATCTGGACACCTCTCAAGGCTGGCAGCCTCCCATGTTACCCAGTATATGGAGAAGAGCAATACTTCTAGGTGTGGACTTTGTGGCTTCCAAAACCCAAAGAAGCCATCCAGGCTCTGTGCTTTGGTCTTTGCGGTAGTGCATGTAAGATGCAGCCATTTGTCTTTTACTCTGGAGGGCATATTCTGGTACACCTCTTACCACTGGACCCCAAGAACTTAACACAAGTGGCTGATACCTGGATCTTCATAGGGTTTATGACCCACCTCTGGCATGCACTGTCTTCTCAAAGCCTGTCCTTCCCAATCAGCATGAGGTTGGGGTGTAACGGGTCAGTGCGATAGTCTGTGAGCTGTCTAGGTAGTAAGATCTCTTTAGATTCTATTGTGACACAGAGAGTGAGAATTAACACAGCCCCTTGGCAAACCTCTAGAGGAATATCGTTTTCTGTCCCACACAAATACAAACTGTTCTTAATTGGAATGGAAAATAATGCACTTGCAAAATCAGTGGTCATGTACCCTGAGGCCTTATTAATCTGCTCTAGCAATAAAATTTCTTTGGACACAGCAGCTACAAGTGAAGTTCCCACTTGTTTAGGCCTGTGATAGTATCAGTCATTCTCCAGGGTTCACTGGTTTTTGCAGGGGCTGGACTATTGAATTAACCAGAGATATATATCACAGGGACTCCAGACCCAGCATCTTACAGGTTGTTAATGGTAACACTTATCCCTCTGACCCCTCTTTCCCCCCCAGGGATCCGACACTGGCTGGGGGTGGAGGGGGTAACAATTCACAAGTTACTGATTCACCTTTCCTACCATGATAGCTCTCATTCCATAAACCATAACCCAATGTAAGGGTTACTCTAGCTGCCGAGTATACACATTTCAACTGCAAGCTTGGGGACTGTGTGAGTGTGAGGACCCAGTGGGCCCACTGTGCGCTGTACGTCATGTAGTCCTGCTGTTGGCCAGGACCGTGTTCATCATCTGGCTCCAGAGGCCTCAGTTCTAACAGGGGGGCCATTGCCATGCTTTGGGTCTCCGGGTGTCGACGTCAACTTAGATCCTGTGTTCAATTGTCCTGGAAAATTCTGCTTATTTCCCTCTCCCTGGTTTACAGTCCCATGAGTAGGACCCTCTGGGACTCACACGGTAGACGTTTGCCACAGCGTCCAGGGTCTTTCCTCCTAGGAATGCAGTCAGTGGGTTCCAGCCATGTCTGGGCATTGAGCAAGAGATATTTTTTTTATTGGGGTGACTTTATTCTGCGTTCAGCCTCCTGCTCCTCCAATTTTGCCATTTTTGGACTATAAATATTAAGCAGAGCTCCTGTTGCCTCTATTGCTTTGGAGGACTGTCATTCCTTTGGATACTAATAAGCCTGTCTTTGTGCCTGCCTTTTCTACCATGAGTCACGCGGAGGGAAGCCACCACTAGGGTTGCCAGATAAAATACAGGATGCCCAGGTAAATTTGAATTTCAGATAAACGGTGACATTTTAAAAAAGTATAAGTATATCCCAAATGCTTCATAGGATATACTTATACAAAAATAACATATATTCTTTATCTAAATTAAAACTTAACTGGGAATCCTATATTTTTATTTGCTAAATCTGGCAACTTTGGTCCGTACCAGTCTTTTTAGTGATTAGTGGCCTAGGTGAAGAGTGGGCTTTGGGGCCCTCCTATGAGACATAATCCTTTGGGGAGGTCTTCTGGCCTCACATAACACACCTGCTCCAGCACGGCCACCTCCCTCAGCCTCTTAATGCCTCCTCTGCTGCCTGCCCAGCAAGTCGGGCATCTCCAAGTTGACGAGTGACCATTGTTTCTCCAGGGTTTTAAGAGTTATCCCAGCAGCCATTTGCACCATCCGCTGGGCTCTTTCAAGGATGTTAAATCCATTAATCACAACAGTGCCCCGAAGTCCACTAAAACTTGCTGACTCAGTCTTTCATTCTGGCCAGCTTGATCAAGTGCCTTCAAAGTGCAATCCCAGGAGCACTCCCTGCTTCCGTTGGCACGTCCGGGCTTACTCTTGCAATTCCTTCCGTGCGCAGTTTCTTCCCCTGCCTCAGACACAGCACATGCCCAGCTGGGTTATGCTCCAGGTATTAGCCTAGTGACTAGGAAACGCCATGGGGCCAGCTTCCTAGGGGATGCCTATTGCCTTGTGGAGGAGAGTACCCTGCAGCATCTTTCGTCACCAAAGTGCTGGCTTTTACTAGGGGAGGGTGTGTCATCTCTGCAAACCCAGAGGGTCTGGGGAGGAGGGGGAGCCTGCAGCATCAACGTCTTCCATCAGGAAGCCCCTGTGCCGTATTTCAGAGTCTTAGGTTTTGCCCAGCATGGCTCTGACATTTGCGAAAGAGATCTGTATCGGCTGCGTATTTAAGTGTTTCTGGAGCTCTGTGACTGAGAATTAGACATTCAGCCTGTCACTACGCTGTGTCTGTTCTTCCCTTGCAGGAGATGAGGGCCTCACCGGGGGCTCCCAAAGAGGCCCTGTGGCTCCCACACTATTATTTGTTAATGACTCTCTTCTATTGCCTTTAGGGTGTCTATAATTTAGCAGTAATTAGCCAACTCTGTTGTCTTTATAGGCATTGTTCTTTCCATATTTTTAAAACTCCACAGCATTCCCCTCAACTGGGACATTACCCAGGGTACCATTGGTGAAATTGGTGGTAATTTGAGCCACCATCTTGTGCCAGAGACTATCTGTGCTTTACCTACCCACAAGGATGTTGGGTGGGCCAGATTGCATCCCCAGTTCCCATCTAACCACTGCTTTTTTCCTGTATCACTTATGTTAGCAGCGTCCTCTGAGAAACAGATGCAAAAATGGGGTTAGAGAGAATGAGGAGGGGGCTGGGCGAGGCTGGGATTGCTGTCAGTCGGTGATATAGGTCTATTCCCAGTTGAAGATGATAGGAAAGGAAGGAAGTTTGGGTGGAAGCATCTTAGTCTGCAGTACAATTTTGAGAGAGTTCGGCAAGGCTATTGGGGTGTGACCAAGCCAACGTAGCTTGTCAGAGGTACACGATGTCTTCTGGGTACAGGCCTGCCTGGAACCCCTGGCCTGCTCTGTCATTGCTGGGAACAGCTATGGGAAGAGTGCGAGAGTAGGGGTCGAGGTCTGAGTGAAGTAGCTGGGGCTGTCAGTGATGCTCTTGCAGTTGGGACACGGGAGGTGCGCCGCATGGTTTCCATAGGAACCGTGCCTTTAAGGTTCCCAGAATCTCCTCTGCCCAGGTCAGAGGCTCTACTAGCACCACCTTGGTTCTTCCGGAGGTCCTAACAGTGAGTGTTTCACCTCAGCTTTGTATCCTGGGCCCCCCTGCTTTATTGGCAGCTTCCTGTATTTGGTCTGTGCTGTAGGTTAGACTATATTTTAAACTGAGAATTTTTACTGGGTGGAGAGACTGAAGATGAGGATTGTTTTATTTATATGCCTTCTAAATTCTGTGTGCAAATTGATCAGTTCTTTCCTAAGCTTGTCCTTTTTTTTTTATAGTATCGCGTACAGCTGAAGAAGTCAACTCATGTTTTCAACATTCTGTCCAAGTTTACAAGTTCATTAGATATATTTTCTATCCTCCAAGTTACTGCTGGAAATAATTTTACCAAATATTTCACCACCATATAACACAGCTGCCATTTTCTGGCCACTGTGATAATTTCTTCATCATTTTTCTAGCCTTCACCTACTGTCCCGTTTCAAAGCCCAGTGCCATATATTGAGGTTTTTGTAATAGCAGAACCTCATTTCTATGTAAGTAGTATCAATTTCTGTGTCATTTAATTACTGCTTCATTAATAGTGCATAACAAACAATCACAAAATCTGATACAACATGAAGCATTTAACTCAAGCCTTCCTGGGTCAGTGGATGCAGTCTCTCTGCCGGCGTGTCTCAGTCCTTTCCTGGGACTGGCAGGCCAGCTTGGCAGGGCCTTTCCAAGATGATGGCAGAAGTGCAGGAGAACAAGATCAATCGCATAAGTGCTTCCTAAGCCTTTGGTTACTTTACACTTGGTGGTGTCCATTGGTCAAAATGAGTCACATGGCCAAGTGGGACAGCCAAGGGCCAAGGACGAATACTCTGCTCATGGAGATTGACAGGGGAGGGGATGCAGTCATGTGCCATGTAAGGATGTTTTGGTCAACAATGGAGTGACGATCCCATAGGATTATAATGCTGTATTTTTGCTGTAACTTTCCTATGTTTAGATTATGTTTAGATCCACGAATACTTACCATTGTATTACAGTTGCGTGTTTCAGTACAGTAACATGCTGTGCAAACTCGTGGCTTAGGAACAATGGGCTATATGCTACACCACACAGCCTAGGTGTGCAGTAAGCTATACCATCTGAGTTTGTCTAAGTGCACCATAGGTGTTTGCACCATGATGAAATCCCTAAAGATGCATCTCTCAGAACGTATCCCTGTCATTATGCAACATAAGGCTGTAAATATCTTTGAACAATAATCTTTTATTTTTATCCTTTTTTTTTTTTTTTTTTTTTTTTTGAGACAGAGTCTCACTGTGTTGCCCGGGCTAGAGTGCTGTGGCATCAGCCTAGCTCACAGCAACCTCAAACTCCTGGGCTCAAGTGATCCTTCTGCCTCAGCCTCCCGAGTAGCTGGGACTACAGGCATGGGCCACCCTGCCCGGCTACTTTTATATATATATATATATTTTTAGTTGTCCAGATCATTTCTTTCTATTTTTTAGTAGAGACAGGGTCTCGCTCTTGCTCAGGCTGGTCTCGAACTCCTAAGCGCAAACGATCCACCCGCCTCGGCCTCCCAGAATGCTGGGTTTACAGGCGTGAGCCACCGCGCCCGGCCTCAAAGGTTTTTGAAGTAAAAGAAATTTAAATTTTTCTGGAACCAGACGACCAATTTTTGTAAACACTTTTGAGGTTACTTTCAACAACTTTTTGAGTCTCTGAATTGTCTAAGATCATAGGTACAGAGGTGGTCTGCACATTAACGCCATGAGAAGAACGGGTTCCTTGCTGAAGTTCTACACATGTTCCCTTAGGACTCCAGGGGAGTCTCTCGAAACCCCTAGCACTTTACCCAGCCCCTGCGCCCAGGAACAGGCAGACAAGGGCTTGCTTTCTGGTACACAATTACTCTATCTTTTCTAAAGTTGTCGTTTATTGACCACTGACTCTGCTATGTCAAGTTTTGTGTCAACTGCTTCAAATGCAGTATCTTACTGAGTCTTCATCCTAATGCTATGAAACAGGCATTGTTATTACCATTCTCACAATCTCTTCTGGTGTAGAAGGGATATGTCCCAAATATCACAGCAAAGTCAAAGAGATTTGAACTTGGGCTTATCTGACTCCAGAGCCAGTGCTCCTACCCTTATCGATACTGCCTTTTTGTTTGAAATCTGCTTCTATCTACTCTTCCGTCAAAACAGAGA
This sequence comes from Propithecus coquereli, assembly GCF_000956105.1. Classification (NCBI taxonomy): domain Eukaryota; kingdom Metazoa; phylum Chordata; class Mammalia; order Primates; family Indriidae; genus Propithecus; species Propithecus coquereli. The sequence continues at coordinate 974,755 of NW_012145967.1, forward strand.
CATCTCTACTGCCAGAGAAGCCCTTAAGATGCAGCAAAATCAAAGAAACTGCTAACTCACGAGAATCTGACTGCAGAGTACTATCAGAGAAGTGAATGGCATTGGGATGTTTTGCTTTAGCCTAACACTGAGTCTCCAGAAGGAAGTACAGTCTGCTAGGATTGGCTCCTGAACTTGCCAAGAGCACTCACCCCCATGACTCTGGTCTGCGTTGAGGAAGCACCAGTGACAATGGAAAGTGACAGTCACCCCTGCCAGATGCTCCCCTTCCTCTCTTCCCTGCCAGTAAATGTTGCTCAAGGGGCTCTGCGTTGCAGGACAGGGGGGAATCACAGGAGCAGGGGTGGTGAGCAATTTATTTTCCAGTTAACGAAAGGCCAAGGGAGTCCCTTTCTGAAGTTCTGTTTGGGGTCTCAGGCCATCTATATACATCAACCCAAGCAGAAAGCCCCTGGTGCCAACCTGCTATGGCAATTAGTTCTACGTTGTCTTCCTCTTTGCTCCGTAACCACTGCCTCACTCAGGCTGTGCCAACTGCCCAGCTCAGCCTCTCTTGCAGTTAACTTTCTAGCTCCGTCTCTGAGGGATTTGTCCTCATTTAAGGGTTGAAGTTCCTCACCTTCAAATTACACAGCCAGTTTCTTGAGAAGAATGAGATAATAGACCTGAAAGTGCTATGAGAGACAAAAAGGAAACGACAAGGCTAGAGGGAATAAAAGCTTGTTTGTCCTCATTCCCCACGCCCAGCGGCCTTTAGTAGAAATGAAGAGAGCTAGACTGGCCGAAAAAGTAGAGGGGTTTGAGAGGAAGGGGGGCAGGGACAGAAATTTCTAATTTAGAAGTGGCCCTTCCTCTAGGGACATATTAACTCGGGACCATGAGGAATCTGAAGTTAAGATCTCTGAGAGTCAACAGCAACACCAAGCTGAGGTCCTAGAAACTTCTGATCCTGAACACCTGGGGACAGAAGCAATCACACAAGAGAAAAGGCCATCTAGATCAACCTTCTCTTGCCTCCTCCTCTCTCTCTACCTGATGCTTGGGTCCTTTTGACAACTCAACTTGTCTTCTGGCTTCTGGTTGAACACACCCAGTGACGGTGAGCTCACCCTGCTCGGAGACAGAGCTTTCTCTCCTTGGGCAGATGTGTCAAAACGTTCTCCCTTGCACTGTTACCGTCGCCACCCTCCCTGATCCACTACGCTCCAGAACAGGAATTAAATAATTGTGAGCAGCGTTTGGAGGTAAAGAATGTGTGTCTGGGGAACGAGGAAGACAGGATTCATAGCGTTTCCCAGTGCAGAGGAAGAGAAGGAGGCAGAGGAGGGTAGGCAGTCACCAGGGAGGAGAGGCTTATATGCCTGCAGTTGGCTGTGTGCGCCCAGTCTCCTGGGACTGATGGATGAGACACACTCATCCCCACCACCCTTTTAGTGAATGGCAACCCCCCAGCAAGAGGGTGAACTTCCCCCGTGAGGGTTTGCAACGTCTCGCTTTGCCTCCAAAACACGGTTATTCCCGATGCTCAGGAGGTCAGAAAATGAGGGAGTAGAAGGGAGGAATAGGGCGGGGGCGGTGGGGCGAAAGAGAGAGAAGGAGGCGGTGGGAGGGAGTTGGGGGGGAGAATGAGATAGCGACATAAAGACACGAAGAGACAGTGAGAGACTGAGTATACCACAGAACAAAGGGAGCAACAGGGAGCGTGGGCAGGACGGAAAATGAAGAGGCAAGGAGAGCAGGGCAAGGAGCAGCAGGCAGGTGACCCCGAAGGCTCTCAGAGCAGCAGCGCCTGGACCCTGGAGCCCACGTTGCTGTTTCTCCTGGGCAACCTGACTCCTGGCCCCAGACCGGGCACCTGGTAGGGCTGGGGGACAGGGAGGCGGGGACTGCCGAGGAGGCCGCTGGGTGGGTGGGACGGCACAGAGCCGCGGAGCTCTGTCGTTGGCAATCGCCCCGGCCGGTGCCCACCACCACCGGCCTCCCCTTGCTGGCAGAAGCCTCCAGGAGCCGGAGGACGGCCCCGGTCCCCGGTCCCCGAGCTGCCCCAGGCCCTGCGGAGCGCCGGGAGGCGGGCAGGAGGGCGGCGCATGCGCAGCGGGCCCGCGCACGCGTGGAGACGAGGGCGCAGGGGGTCCCGCCGGCTCCACGTCCGCGGCTGGGGAGGTGGAGTAGGGGGCATCTCGGTGACAGACCGGGGTCCAACTAGGCCGGGAAGTGCTAGTATTTTTTGTTTTGTTTTTCAGTTTTCACGAGTGAAACCTATTTGGGAAAACCTTTTCTAAAGCCTGTAAAGCTTTATGTTGTTACCCAGTCCTCAAGCCAATGAGCAATGTGTCCCCGTTTTACAGAAGAGGAGGCACGTGCAAGCATGGCTCAAACGGTGTGTGACGAGACTCCAAAGCTAGCGCTCTGTGCACTGTGCTGTGGCAGCAGCTGCTCCCTCGAAGGCTTGGGACAGGTTGAAGGCTTTGCTGGCTGGGGCCAGGACACAGGCAGGACTTGGCCTGTCACTCCCTTGGAAGGTCTGCCCACGTGGCCTGTGCGCTGCAAGGAATAAAGGAAAACAACGATTCACGCTCTTTGTTTTCCCCTTGCCAAAGTGAAGCCACTAAACAAGCACAAATCCACAACAGAACGTCTCACTCCTGCTGGGCTGATAAACCCAGGGAAGCACATCCTGGGCCCATTTAAAAAAACCAGAGATGGTCTGCTCTCCTGAGAAACACGAGCAAGGGGAGAAACAAGCAGACACCAAGAGCATACCGCAGGGGGGCTGTGGAGAGTGGCCTCAGACCCTCCCGTGGCCAGCACAGCCAGAGCTCAGTCAGAAGCTAAGAAACTGGGGTTGGTAGGAACCACATTTAACCCTGCAAGCCTTAATTTCGTGCAAGGGCTATACAATGAGCTGCAAGAGGTAGAGACTGAACAAAGCAGTTCAGTCTCACAGTCCGATAGGGCAGGACCGGTACATACAGAACTGCCATACACTCATAACTGGCAAGACACGAACAGACAGCATCCTGTGGGGGATCAGAGGAGGGGAGCAGTCACCTTGGACAGAAAAGTGGGCAATCAGGAAGACTTCATGGAAGAGGTGGCCAGCGGTGTGCCATTTTGGATATAGATGAAGTGTCACAGTTTGCAACCCTTTCCAATACGTTAGTAATGTTTTGATACACAGTATTATGGCAGCAAATGTTGGCAAGGGGGAGAAACAAGTACAAGTACAAGGTGTCGGGAGTATAAATGGAGATAACTTGTTTGGGAAGCAATCTGACACTCAGAATTAAAAATTCTAGGAATTTATGCTACAAACATACTGACACATTTGGGTGGGTGTACATGGACAAGATACCCACTAGAAATAATGTTAGTAGCAGCAAAAGATTGAAAACAACCCGAGTGTTCAGCAGTAGGGATCAGGTTAAAGAATTACAGGATGTGCAAGCCATGGGGTCCTGTACAGCCATTAAAAGGCATGAGGGAGCTCTGTACGTGTTGACATTAAACAAAATCTCCGAGATACAATGTTGAGTGAAAAATAAAACACGGCAAAGAATGGTGTGTGCAGCATGCTCTCATTTGAGTGTCAATAGGGTGTGTTTATATATAACAGAAAGTTTCCAGAAGGATACACAGAAACTGTTCACAGTGGTTGCTTGGGGTGTGGGGAGTAGATTGAGGGTTTGGAGTGTTTGGAGTGGGAGGTGAACTGTTAAAAACATTTAAAATAATAATGAAATGTATCATGTATCTAGAAGAGTGTATAAAACACATGTACCATCTGAAAAGCGATTATAAAGCATACCAGACTTAATGTATATTGTGTAATAAATTCTTGTACTCTGAATTTTATACCATCTGCATATAGTCATCAGTTACTTTTCCTACTGAAAATAGTCTCTGTGAGTAGACATTCCTTCCTCTCCCATTTCCTAAGTGGACAGCAGGGGCAGAGAGCTTGGTGGGAGGGCCTGAGGGGTGTCCAGGGAGGCAGCGCTGAGGCTGTCATGACATCGGGAAGAAGGAGGAGGAGGGGAAAACTGGGCTCCATGCCAGCTGGGGATGGCCGGGCTCAGTCTGGAGTTTGTTTGTTAGCTCCTGAGGACTCGTTAAATGTTTCGGAAAGTGACGTGATCAAAGTCTTACAAAGAGGAAGTAAAATCAGATGCTCCAGTGGCCAGCCAGTCTACCAGCCAAGCAGATTAGCGTGGGGTGGGGGCACACGGGGCGGGGCAGAGGCTTGTTTCCCCTGTGTTCTACTGCTCCGGAATAAGGATGCAGCACCTGCAGATGGCCCTGGCGTGCTCTGACCACGTGGACAGCATCACGGTGACTGCGAATCCTCATAACAACACTACAAGAGAGGTACTTCATTCCCATTTAACAGGCGAGGGGAGGAATTTAGAGAGTAGGCACCTTGCTAAAGGCCGTGCAGCTGGGAAATGGCGCAGATGGCATTGGCTCTTGCCATGAATCTGTGCATCTTCCCTCTCATTCTCATTTTGCCTGACAGCTGCTGGCTGCCAGGAGGCCTTTCCCAGGTGCATCTTACGTGGTGTTTCTTCTGTCTTCCTGTGGCTTTGGCCTTGCCACCGAGATGAATGTGGAGTGGATGCCAAGGTAAATAAGCATGACCTGGGGAGGCTGGGCTCCCCCTGCTCGCTCACCTGCCTCCATCAATCAGAGGCCCTCAGTGTGCGTGAGAACGCTGCAGAGCAGTGGAGCCTCCTTTGGGAGTGGAATCTTCCCAAGCTCGGGCTCTGGGGCAGCGGACGACCCGCCCCTTCACTCTGACTCTCTCGCAGAGCCGTGTTGGGTGGGCCTCCGTGCTCACCGCCCAGCTTCGCCGGGCGTCCGTGCACAGCACACAGCTTCTGGGGAGAGGAAGGGGTTAATGGCCTTGTTCCGTCTCCTGCCTCCAGACCCCCAGAAACACACTGGTTTTATTTTTCAATCTTGCACATACCACTGATGAGCGCCATTTCCTGGTGTCTGATACAATGGAGTGACTCCACGGTAAGATTTGGCCAGGATCCTGCAAACGTAAAGAAATGCCAGATATTGCAGAGTGGCCTGGGCTCTGGCCCTGACCCCTGGGGTCGCCCCGATCCATATAAAAGGCACGAGGGGCACTGGCCATCCCTCAGAGTCTGTGCAAAGGGGTGAGCAGCATGGCTGTGTTTACAGTCTTGATCTAGTCGTGTGCTGGCCACGATGATGGTTGCTCGAAGGGCCTTATTTGTTAGGGTGAGCCCACGGGCCAAAATTGAGGCCTACCTTCCCTTTCTGGGAGTTTGGTGGGAGGAACCAAGGTAATAATCCTGATTTATTTCTCTAGCCAAACCCCAAACACAGCTCCAGTCCCTGACAAAAGTAATTCTCCCTTGGACGGTCATGTGCAGGACCTGTGCCAGTTTGAGCCTATACTGTACATTCTTCTCCTTGACAGGACAGAGCTCAATGAATATTTCACCTTCATAATCTTGGCCACAGTCGGGGTTTGCGAAGCTGTCTAAATCCAGTTTATCAGCAGGAATAAATGCCCTCAGACTTAAAAAGTGGGAAGCAGAACTTGGCTCTGTTGGACGGATGATTTATGAAGGAATACCGAGCTGGGAACGGAGGAGGAGAGAGGGGAGGGAAGGCAGGCAGGAGTCTGTGGGATTCCTCTCGCAACCTATAAAAGCAGCAACATGTACTCTAACGAGAGATCATATTCCAAGATACATTTCCTCCTGTGAAGGATAAGGCATCTGGCATCCATCACTTGCTGGGGACAGAGGAGCTGTAGGGACTCCAGCTGCCTTTGGGGTGCTTGGCAGGTGTGGGGATAGACTCAGATTGAGCCCAGGGCTGGCTCTGCAAGAGTCATGGCCTTGGGATTGCATGTCCTTTCCCTTGGCTGTCCAGGGGACCCGCCAAGCCTGGCTTCCCACAGCCTGGAGGACTTGTGCTGCCACCATCGGTGGCTCCGGAAACCCTGTTCCCTCCATAGATCATCTCAGACTGAAGCCTGCTTGGAGTGTCCTCTGCCTCCACGAGTACTTCTTTGGAGCCTTATGTGGCCCAATCAAATCAGTAGTTTTCCTACTTGCACATTTAGTTTTTTGTTCTGTCTCTGTGACCTGCAAGGTCACACCCCACTTCCCCGCAGGTAGAATCTCAAAGAATAAGCAGTGTGGTTGAGACCAAGGGACCTGGGTCAGGCTGCTCGGGCTGACATCTCTGCTCTGCCTCTCAGCAGTTGTCTGATTTGAGTGAGGTTTTTTTCTGTACCTCAGTTGTTTCATCTGTAATGTGGGTACAATAATAGCACACTTAAACTCATTGGATTGTTGGGGGAATGAACCAGAACAATAACTTAGCCCAGTACCAAGCATGTGGGTTATTGTTCATTATATGGAGACTCATGAAAATGATGACGACGATGATGATGATGATACGAGAAACAGAGCTTTACAGTCACTAAAAAATACTGTGAGTAAGTGATTGTTCTAAACAGCAAAGGCTTTTTGTAGAGTCTGTAACTTGGCTGTCTTCTGCTTTTTCGTATAGTTTTGGGATAATCGTCACCAGAGCCTCCTCTCAGCTCCTCCTTGGACACAGTGCAGTGCAAGGAGCACGAGCTTTGCAGTCACACAGGCCTGGAGCTGTACCGTGAGCATGCATAGATCGCTTAATCTCTCTGTGCCTCAGTTTCCTCATCTGTAGAAAGGGAATAATAGCTACTTCGCATAACTGTGGAGTGGATTGAACCTGTGTGGCCTGTTGAATGTGGTAGCAACATAATGAGCACCTGGGTACTGATTTCCTCCCCTACCCGTGCCCCGTGAAGCTCTGGGCTCCGTCTGTCTAAATCCTCTCTTTTTCCAAGATCTCCTTGAGACTTGTCTCCTCCATACGTTCTTTCCCATATGCACCTCCTGGTGAGATATTTCGTCATGTGTTTGGGTCTGATTATTTCATGCATGCCAAATTTGTCGCTCAAAGTAGATGATAGGCTTTTAGGGGCAATGTTTATCGTAAATGCCTTTTTTTTTCCTTATAAAAAGCATGTTTCGTGGCACACCAGTGCATCGTAGACAGCTGAATTGAGTTGACTTTCACTTTAAGAAGAGCCGGCTACAGAAAGAGGTGAACTGGGAGAATTAAGGAGACAACTCTCTCTAAGGTTGCGTTTCTTCTCTGTCCCACTCTTTCCCTCTCGATCTCTCTCATTCTTTCAGCTCTTAAGATCAACTTCAATTTGAAGAGACTATGAGAGAGAAGAAGGTGTGGTCCTTTTAAAAGAGGAAAGAGGAAATTAAGAGTGGAGCAGGACATGGAATATTCATTCATTCATTCTTTTTCATTCAACAAACATTTGTGTGATTACTGTGTGCAAGACAAGCTATCAGCCTTTGAGAGGTGGAAGAAGGTTATAAAGAGTATGGACAAATTCCCTGTCCTCGATAAATTTATAGCTTTGGGTCACTCAATTGGAGACTCCAGGTCTAGTTGACCTGCCAGGCTGGAATTCCATCGCTTTGCTTTTTGCAAGTAATGAAGTCAATTCCCTTGGACTCAAGCAGTCTGTCCAGAGGATGTAGATGTGATTTGCTTCCCAGTAAGAATGAGGACTCTTTGAAGGTGCTTTTTCTGTTTAATACATATTTGTAGATCTTGCTCAAAGCACAAGGCCTGGCAAATAGTAGACCCAGTAAGTATTTGTTGAGTGAACAAAGAAAAAAATGATGCTCTAGAGAGGTGGAAGAGACTCTGCTATTACAAGAGGACTCCCCGGCTCCAGGCGGCCTTCTCGCAGCCCGGGACGAAGCTCTTTCTCTGCACCAGCCCTGTAGCTGTGTCAGGCCCACTCAGGCCTCCAGAGTGCGGCTCAACAAACAACCGCAGAAAACAAAAGCTTTCTGATCAGCCTGTTCTGTTTGGATTGGCAGGAGGTTTCCAGCTGGAATTAGTGCCTCAGACGTGAATACCAGAGTCATTCCATAGGAGAGGAGGGCTTGCTGGCGCTGCCTCCGACTTTGATCTGGAGCATATGGGCCTGGGGACGTGAATGCCGGCGAGGCGGTGGGGGAGGGTGCAGAGCAATTGCTGCCTGGGGAACTTCTGAAGTTCTTCTTGGTCCTTCCTGTTGGCTCAGGCGTTCTAACTTGTCCCTGTGTGGCCAAGGGTCAGGAGAGCAGGTTCTGATGTTAACTAGGTGACCTCAGGCAACTCATTCTACCTCTCTGGTCTTCGGCGTCCCTATCCATAAAACAACAGGGTAGATTAGGTGATCCCCAAGGCCCCCCCTGCAGTTTTGTTACCTTATGGCTGCAGATCCTGGCCAGGGATCACTGAGGTGTTAATATTAATATGTTGGGATGTTGGTGGAAGAGGGAGGGGATATGGAGAAACAGGGGTATAAAATGTACCCAAAACAGAACCCAAGATTCCTTTTCCCTGGTCTCCCTCCTCTGTTTTTGCCTGTCCTCTACCCCACCTTCAAAAGATGATCCTTCTGGAAGATGACAACGTGCTACAGTGTAAGCACAGAACATTCCTCAATCTCCCAGTCTTGGTTTTCTCGTCTGCACGGGGAGGCGAGCGCCACCTCCCTTACTTGAGAGGATTAAGCGACGTCATCTGTGTGCTGCGCCTTGTAAACTGTCAAACACCACGGCAATGTAGGGAATTGTTATTCTGACATGAAGCTGGCCTGGATGGGAAAACTGTTAGCAGACAGCACTCTGTCCGGGAGTCCCCTTCTTTCCTGAAGATGCGTCAGTACAAGGGATGCTTCCCTGCCACCTGCCCATGGCCCGCCCTGTGTGGGTTTCCCTGCCCCTGGAGGTAGAGCACTGCTGCCCGGGACTTCACGCTTTGGATGCTTTTCCCCTAGGGCAGAAAAGGCATTTACTGTGTGACTTGGTTCATCTCACCAAGCACATGCAGCAGCCCCTCAGGTCTTAGGACGAGAGAGTTGGGTCTCCATCCCCGGTTGGGAGCAGACGCCAGGCAGTGGTTGTTGGCGGGACGTTCTTTCTCGTGACTGCAGCGGAGCTGGGTGCAGAGAAAGGGCACTGCACGGGACCAGAGTTATTTAATGATATTCCTGGTTTTCGATTCCACATATTAGGCGAGAGTTTGACCAGACCTCAGATAACATCTAGTTCTGTCCCTCTCTTAGACCTGAGAGTTGGGGCCTGGCTGAAGCCACCCAGCTTGTTCAGAGAGGAACAGGGCCTAGAACCCAGGCTCTGGACTCGGCTCAAGTGCTCCTTCTGGAGCAGCACACCGATCCCTTTTCTTCCTCCTCCTTCCCACTCATTCCCTGTTTCTCCCCACTCCTCCCTCACCTCTGTCCTCTCGCCTCCCTGTCCTAAGCCCATTTGGTGTAACTTGCAGGATGGAAAACCTTTCTGAATTTCTGGGGCAGGCTGGCTGTTTGATGGGGTGGGGTGACCTTCCCGAAGCAGCCTGGACGTGCTCTCGGGATGTCAGTGAGCATCCAGGGCGGCAGTTCACCGCCTGGCCCCTTCCCAGAGATCTGGGACGTGCGAGAGAGTCAGACTCCACCCGCGGGCCCCGTGCCTGAGGGTCAGAGACAACCTGAGAACTGGACTCTGCCCTCGCTGATGGCACAGAAGGAGGGCTGGTGTGTGCTCGCCCAAGGCCTCCCTGCACCCACCCCTTCCCACCCCTGCTCTCTCACTTCCCTGGGGGCATTCCACAGCCACGGGGAAGGCCACGCAGCATCCACTTGGCAGCCCTGTCCAGAATCACCCAGATAGCGCTGGCCCAAGCTCAAGTGCCCGTTTCAGCTCAACACGGTGTTGGCCTGTCTGGGGGAACTCACCCTGGGGAGAGTTCACCCTCTGGCAACAGCTGACTCTATTTATTCAGATGAGAACAATTTTCTCTCCCTTGCACTTTCAACATGTTCGACCTCAGGCCCCCCTGCTCGGCTGCCAAAAGCAATAAAAGGCTGAGGAGGAGGTGGAGGGCGGGGAGACACTCCATGATAATTGAGCTGTCAGCTGGGGCCTGGGCTTCCTGGATCTGGGGTGTCTCATGGCCCACATGGACCAGTTTGCAGCCTGGGGAAGGGAGCTGTTTGACTTCCTAATCACCCTGAGAGATAGCGGTGCTCAGGGCCTCGGGAGAAGGAGCTTCTAACCCGCCTCCCCTTGGCTGGCTTCCTCCTGGTCTGGGCTGGAGCTGCCTCAGTAGTTTGATCGGGGAACCAGTCTGTCACTTGGGGTGGCAGGCAGCACTGGGGGCCTCAGTGCTGTGCTCTGTGGTGCACCAACAGGAGTAAGTCAGGATCTGGTGTCCAGGTATGTCCCAAGTCTAATGGCCGAGAGCAGCTGCGCCCTCCTGTTAGCTTGTCCCTATTCTACAGGAACTACCTTGTGGTGGGCTCACTGGGTTAATGGTCACCCCGAGGAGGGTCCTGGAGTGTTGTTTCCATCGACCTCACACCGTCTCAGCATCTCATGTGAGCCGACGGGCGCGTGCTGTGGGCTGCGCTGGTTGGACCCGGGCGCCCTTGGGTGTGGAGGCCACGCCGAGTGCAGCCTGCAAAGCTGGGCTCCTTCTGCCCCGGGACATGGGTGGCTCTGCATCTTATCAAGGGGGCCAGGCACAGGGGAAGGACAGTGAACAGGTTCCCTCCAGTGTGGGGATATGTGGGACCCGGCGTCACTATTATTTGAAAACAGTTTCTTCTCCCAGCTTGGCATTCGAGCCCTCCTTGGTGCTCACTGCCCTGCTTGCCGTCCCCACATCACGCCATGCTTTGTCCTCCCCAGGCCTCCAGGCCCACCATCCCGCGGACGCAGCCGGCACTGAGGGGGTCTCTGCTCACGCCGGCCCCTCTGTCGCAATGGGCCTTTCTTCGTGTCCTTCCACACCCATAAATTAAGCCTTGGTTACACGCTACTTCTTCCCGAATTCCTTCCCACATCCCTCTGAGACCTCTCCTGTCTCCTCATCCTGCCTCATAAGCACTGAGAACACTCTGTCTTCTGTCAGTAGCTCACGAAGGGTCCTGTCTCTCCCACTAGGTTGAGCTCCTGAAAGAGAAATTCCCTGCATTCTCACTATCATGTCTCCACGCGGCCTAGCACAGGGCCTGTGGGTAGGTGTGCAGCAATTGCCTGTAGGCATAAGCCATCTCGAAGCTTGCATTACATACATTTGCATGTAGCATATAGCACATTTACATGGTGCATGATGGAGGTGGAGTTCCTGATCTTGGTAGCTCTCAGTCTTGAACAGAGGGCTCTGATGGGACAGATAAATAAATGAAAAGGCTCTAGGGCTCCAAGGATGAGTTAGAGGCATCGAATTTCCAAGCTGGAAGAAGTGTTGAAGATAATCTAGACCAATCTCTTATTGTACAGATGAAGAAGCTGAGGTCCCAGGAGGTGAGTTGCTGACAAGTCACACAAGCAGATAATGGCAGAGCAAGCGATGGCTCACTCTGGTCTGGTAATCCTTAAACCTGTTTTGTGGTTATTGGAGAAGATTTTCTACCCATACTGGGGGGTTCAGTGAGTTCTGGGTCCCCCCACATTGCCCTGTCCATCTTGCCTGCAATGTTCTAGTTTGCAGCCTGCCCTAGACACCTCTGTGCAAAGTCCTGGAGGGGAAGGAACCAACGCAGCAGCAAGCCACCACTGGCTGTGGGATTCCAAGTCCTCAGGTCCCGTCCACCCACACTGCTTGATTCCTGCTCTGGCCCCTGGGGGACGACTTTGAAATAGATTTCAGGTCGTAGTTGATGGGAAAAAAAAAGAAGATTGGGATGAAATTAAAAATAAGTGACAATAGCATATGGAAGTGTGGAGGGGGCAGGGGAAGATCTGGGGCAGGGCCCCTGGGTGCTGAAAGGAGAAAGATGTTCTTCCCGTGAGAAAATCATCCAAGAGCTTCAAATAAGCCCCTTGTGAGGGACAGAGGCTCCTACGTCCCCAGACTCCCTCCGCTGAGCAAATAGAAAGTTCTGGCCTTGAGCTCTCCCCAGATGTTGGGCCCAGGCTCAGAGCTGGCGAACTGGTTCTGGTGTTCTGGTTGTCTCAGAACAACTGGGAAGGCCTCTTGCAACATCTGTCACAACTAGATGTAGAAACCAATTGGTGTCAAGGGGTAGAGATGCAACGTCCTCTCTCCCCTGCCCTCCTTCTCACCCTCGTCAGCCTCCTAAGCTCGGAAAAGAAGTGATTTCTAACAACCTCTCTTCCTTGTCCAGGGCTCTTTGGGGAAAATAAGACACACAGGGTCAGAGGGAGGGTAGCCCAGCAGGCGGGTGTCCCAGCTGGGGATGCTCCAGCAGGGCCTGGCACAGGCCTGACAGCACCCTCTGTCCAAGTCGGCTGTGCTTGCCCCTGAGAGGGCGGGAGGAAGTACGGGGCACTGCCCAGGCTTAGCTCTCCCCTTCCCCTGAGAACATTTGTTGTTATCTGACCTGAGAGAATACCCTTTAAAGAGACTCCTGAGATCCAAAGAAAGTCCTTTATCTGCAAACCAGAGACCTTCTTTGGCACCTGCCATCAGCAGAGATCAGAGCCGGCCAGAGGGAGGGTGGCCAGAGGTCCAAAGTCCGTCTTCCTTGAGTCCCAGATGTGAGCTGAGCCTTCCAGGTAGGGGCCAAGAGGTTTGGGTTTGCCATGTCCCCACATGGCTTTTGACTGCAGAGCTCAGAGGCTGTGCAGCCTGCAAACCCACTGCCAGGAAGAACTCTCTTCCAAGCTGGGGCTGGCCCGGGGCCCAAGGGTTCCATGAGAGGAGCCGCAGCCTGCAGACCACAGAATGGTCGGATGTTGTGTCGTGCTCACGGGTGAATCAGGCGTCGTGGGCGTGAAGGGTTTTCAACATTTCTCCCCTGTGCAAGTCCGCCTCGAATGTCGTGGACCCTGCCCACATTTTCTCAGTCACTAGCATTTATTTCTCTGGGCTCCGAAAGTCAACTCTCTCAGGCCTGCCTGGTGCTCGAAGTGAGGCAGGATTTCCGGGACACCTGAAACTTGGAAGTTAGTAGAGGAACGTGGGGGGAGAGCCTAAGCCTTTTGTCACTTTTGTGCACTTACACAGACATTGAAGACACTTTCATGTCCTGAGTTTTCCAATTGCTGTGACACGCAAACTCTCTTCTTCATAATTTTTTTGGAATGTGTTTACTTCAGCCCTGGATTCCTTGCCCAGCTTTCTTTAGATTGGCTCTGGAAACCACAGCACAGGGAAATTAGCACTATTATTTTCCAAAGCCTGCCATGGACACATGGACAGGGGCATGTTTTCTGACCTTGGAGGGAAGTTGAAAGATCCTCCCTCCGTTTCTTGAATCCTCTCCTGTTACCCAGGGGAGCAAGGTTGGCTGCCATCTCCAAGATCTCTACAGATCCAACGAGGGAAACAAGTGGGCTTGATTTCTGCAGGGCAACGCACATTTGATGTGTACACATCTTGAAAGGCCAAACTGGGAATAAGAAAACAGCAGGACCCAGGGCTGGCCAGGGTGATGGGCTGTTAACTGTCACTGGAACCAGGCTAGGTGGAGTCCCTTGAGATTTTCCTGAGGGCACCATGTCCCCAAATTCCATTTTTTGCCTTGTCTTGGAGAGTCTGGCTTGGCAGCCAAGAACAATTTTCTAGAACCGAAATGTCCCCTTCCTTTATGCCCTTCTCTCCTCAGTTTTAAACCTTGTTTCTACTCCATGGCCCACTGAGTTTTTCATTTTAAAAACAAGGCCCTATTAAGAATAAAAAAGAAAAACTTCTGCTGGTTGTCATGTGCTTCCAGAAATAGTGCCCAACTGCTATTTAAGACCCTGTAGTCAGAATTTCCAAGGAAGCATCTGGGATGGGATCTAGGGGGGACGGGTGCCTGGCAGTGGCCTGGGTAGTTGCTCTGCCCCACATATGGGACCACATGCTCCCTGGGGAGTTAGACTGTCTCTTTCTCTTGGTCCCATCTGGCTAGTCTGTCAGCTGAGCAGCCCCCAGAGGAGGCAGAGAAAGATTTGGCCCTAAACCGACCCAGAGATCGGCCACTTCCACTGACTGCTAAAAGATTCGGGGATCTAGTGTAGCCCAAAGGTTAAGAGCAAGAGTTTGCAGTCAGACCCACCTCTATACTTCTTAGCCGTGTGACCTCAGACAAGTTCTTTAACATCTTCACCCTTCTAAGTCGTCATTTGTAAATGGGGGCTAATAATATCTGCCCTATAAGGTTGCCATAGTGACTAATGAAAAAGCACTGAGGAAATGCTTAGCAGAGGCCTGGCCCATAGTAAGCCAGTAGTACCATAGTACATGGTAGCTGTTAACACATGTAAATTTATCTGTAGTGATGCTTCTTTCTGGATATGCACCAATCTCTGTAAGCAGAACAGACAATTGCCGACTTGTCTGTGTCACTTCTAGACTGTAAATGTCTTGTTTTGTTCAGTTTATTTCCAGTGTCTAGCCCAATGCCTGGGACCTAGGAGAGTCTCACTAAACATTAGTTAGGTAAATTAAGAAATGGACAAATTCAGTAGGTGGGGAGGGAGGCAACTCACAAGGTGAATCTGTGTTTCTTTGGAGGGGAGTGTGAACACTGCTGTGGTGAAGACACACCCAGGCCCTCATTTTGCACAAACCCCTGTGAATAGGCCTGCTGGAGTTGTGTGCTGCAGAGCCCAAGTGGCCCTAGGTGGCAGCTCTGGACACTGCTAGCTTTGAGGAGGACCTGGATTCCTTGACATTGGGATTTACCTTCCAAAGGATGATTCATTTTCAAATGGCCTGAAAGAAATGCAGGAGGTGGGAAGATTGAGAGCAATTGAAATGTCTCTCTGGAGATAGAGCTAAGAAGGTCTTGTCCTAGGAGATTCCGAGGAGTCCAGGGCTGTGCTGGAGCTGCTCATATCGTCTCGTGAGCGAGGCACCAGGGAAAATGGCGTATGCTGCAACCCAGCCTCCCTTCCTCCCCCTCTGCCCCAAGAGCTGGTTGTTACATATTTATAGCACACCACTGACTTTGACTGGAGGCCAAGAATATCCACAAGAAATAAAAGAGAGGATGGGCGAGGAAGAGGATAAAAAGAAATCCTGGGGAATGTGTCTGGGCCTATGCAAACATCGCTGGGGAGATGGAATTTGCTTGCAGAATGCAATGTGAAAAGTGTTCTCAGACCCAAGCTGGTGAGAATGGCTCTATTTTTAGTTTTTAGTGCTCTAGCACAGGGATTTGCCAACAACCCTTTCTGGGGCCAACCCTGCCTTGAGAGAAAGGGATTGCCTTGGGGCTGAGGCTGCTGGAGTTTCCTAGGAATCATTTTGATGTAGAAAGTGTTGGAACAGCCCTGGGCTATTGCACCTGAGCCTGGACAGGTCATGCTGTTGCACCTGGGGCTGGATAGGTCAATGCTGGGGCACCTGGGCCTGGACAGCTCATGCTGTTGCACTTGTGCCTGGACAGGTCATGCTGTCGCACTTGGGGCTGGATAGGTCAATGCTGGGGCACCTGGGCCTGGACAGCTCATGCTGTTGCATCTGAGCCTGGACAGCTCATGCTGTTGCACCTGGGGCTGGACAGGTCAATGCTGGTGCACCTAGGCCTGGACAGGTCATGCTGTCGTACTTGGGCCTGGACAGGTCAATGCTGGTGCACCTGGGCCTGGACAGGTCATGCTGTCGTACCTGGGCCTGGACAGGTCGTGCTGTCACACCTGGGCCTGGACAGCTCATGCTGTCGCATCTGAGCCTGGACGGGACATGCTGTTGTACCTGGGCCTGGACAGCTCATGCTGTTGCACCTGGCCTCCACATTTCTTTTTGCCCTGCTAACCCTTCCTTTCCTCTTTAAGCATTTGAGGCAAATTTCAATAGGTAATACACATATACTAATTTAAATTTTATTCAGCACACAGTCTGGCACATAGTGAACACATTAAACAGAAATTTAAAAAACCCTAATGTTAACTGAGGGTTTAGGCATGCTGTGCACAGATTGCTTTACATATATTATCTCATTCAAGTCTAAGAACCATGTGAATCGAGTACTGTTATTCTGTTCCCTTTGAATGAAAGAGGCTCCGAGACACAGAGAGGCGTTCACTGGAAGCGAAGACCATGATGCAGACGCAGGTCTTTCTGTGTCCAGAGCCCCCATGTTTAGCTGCTGTGCTACAGATACCAAGGAGAGAAAAGAGGAAGATACAATGGGCTTTTTCTAATTAGCGTTTGCTAAGCTGTGCTGTATCTGAATGGCCCTGCTGTGAGGCATTGTTTTACTTTTGGGGGACTTTGAAACTCTCTGGCACAACTGGGGCACAACTGGGGCACAGCCCATCCTAATCTGAGTTTTAAAGAACATCCACTAACCTGTGCTCCAGACTCCAGCCTCCCTCCTGTCCCTCATCTTGCAATCTTGCATTTGTTCATCCAGCTACTCATTGCAGCCAGCTTGTTCCTGGGAAAGATATACCCTGTATCCCTCAGAGTGCGCGCCTGTGTGTGTGTGTGTGTGTGTGTGTGTGTAGAATAATAACAATAAGAAACCCAACTCCTAAACCACATGTTTCACTTTGTTGCTTGTTAATTTTAACAAGGCAGCTGGTGGTTTGGACTGAGAGCTTGCTTTTCTATTAATCACAGATTTTCCTCTCCGTGGATTTCCTGTTTGTAGTTTCGGAGGTAAAGAGTCTTGGTCAAGGCAAGCCAGAATCATTCCACCTAACAGGAGTGCTCTAAGAACGCAGGCAAAGGGAGCCTCTCATTGGGGCAGACTTGGTCCTTCCAAACAAGAATTTTTATAGCACATTGGTCATGGTCCAGGACTCTCCTATGTTCAGCATGGGAGACACAGCAGAGGTTAAGATGACCAACACCCCCAAGGAGCATACAGTCTAGTAGTGGGGATTAGATGTGTCCCAAGAGTTATAAAAATGTGCTAAGTACTCTAAGAGTGGCACAGGCTATGTCTGGAATGCAGAGGAAATAGCAGCTTGTGTACCTGCAAAGTCTTCATGGAGAAAGTCAGATTTGCATTGGCCTTTAGGGGGCCGGCAGGTGTTTTTATTTGTTGTTTTGCTTTTATTTCTTTTTATAAGCAGGAACGAGGGGAAGGGTGTTCCAAGCAACAGATGACCCTGCGAGGAAAGGTCCAGAGGTGAGCAGCTGTGAAAAGAATGACTCTGCTGGTTAGACCAGAGAAGAGAAAGTGGGCGAGCAAAGACAAGGCTATAAAGTCACACGGGAGCCAGATGAGGGGGCATGTAAGGTCACATAGGAGTTTAGATTGTTTTTAGGCAAACAATGGTCACTAAAGATGATTGAGTGCTAGAGGGATGTATTCAGAACTGGGTTTTAGGAAGGTAACTGGTAAATGGCCGCTAGAATATGGAAGCCGGGATCATGTCATTTGGAGTGCACTTGAGGAGTGAGCTCAGTGGGGATGCAGAGGAACTGAGGGCCAAAGACAATTTGGGGGAGGCTGGGAGTAGCTGAGGTGACTCTGAGGTTTTGAACCTGGGTGAGTTGGGGGCATATTGACAAGAATGGAGATGAGGAACAAGGAGGGCTCCTCATCCATGTTGAGGAACAGACTTCTTGACAGGCTGAGTTTGAGGTATTGGTGGGTCATTGGGGTGAAAAGATTCAGCCACTAGCTGGAAATGCGAGTCTGGTTGGGAAGAGAGCTCAGGACCGGGGTATGGGCTTAGACTTCTCTGGGTGGAGGCGAAGCAGAAATTCTGAAAGAGGAAGACAATCTTAGAAGGCAACACGACAGGAGAGATTGGAGAGTAAAGAAGAGAATCAGGAGAATTTAGGGCTCCAAAGCCAGGGGAAGAGCTTTTGAACAAGGTATAGTCTGTGCGCTAGAAGCTGCAGACAGGGGAAGGAGGGTGAGAGATGGGGAGGGACGATTGAATTTTACAAGTGGGAAGAAATTGATGACAAGCTCAAAGAGAGAAGATGCAGTAGGGCAGTGGCTTCAGCAGTCACCGCACTGAGGCACGTGTGGAAGGTTCAGAAGTGTTGCCTGCAGTTTCTTCACTTATAAGTTCATTCAACATTAAGTAGTTCCCTCCATGGTTTTGCTTTTCCCAGTTTCAGATACCCATGGTCAACCGTGGTCTGAAAATAGTAGAAGGAAAGTTCCAGAAGTAAACAATTCCTCAGTTTTAAGTTTCACTCTGTTCTGAGTAGTGTGATGAGATCTTGTGCCATCCTGCTCCATCCCACCTGGGATGTGAGTCATCCCTTGGTCAGCATATCCAGGCTGACTGCACAGCCCACCTGGTGGTCGCTTGGTAGCCGGCTCTGTGATCAGCTTGACGTTTGCGTTATCATAGTGCTTCTGTTCAAGTCACCCTTATTTTACTTGATAATGGCCCCAAAGCACAGGAGTGATGCTGGCATATTTGGATATGCCAAAGAGAAGCCATAAATTGCTTCCTTTAAGTGAAAAGGTGAAAGCTCTTGACTTAATAAGGAAAGAAAAAAAATCACATGCTGAGGTTGCTGAGATCTACGGTAAGTACGAATCTTCGATCTGTGAAACCTTAAAGAAGGAAAAAGAAATTTGTGCTAGCTTTGCTGTCACACCTCAGACTGCAAAAATTACGGTCATAGTATGTGATAAGTGCTCCATTAAGATGGAAAAGGCATTCAATTCGTGAGTAGAAGTCATGAACAGCAACATGTTCTGATTGAAGGTAACTTGTTACTCCAGAAAGCATTGAGCCTATGCGGAGACTTCAGCAAGGGATCCCCTGAAACGAGTGACCCCAAGCCATTTACTGCAAGTAAGGGATTTTTACACAGATTGAGGACTGAAAAATATAAAAATGACAGGAGATGCCACGTCTGTTGATGAAGAAGCAGCTGCCACATTTCTAGCTGAGTTCAACTTTGTTAAGAAGACAGGATACCATCCAAAGCAAGCCCTTAATTGTGATGAAACTGGGCTCTTCTGGAAGAAAATTCCCAATTGTACCTATATGTCTAAAAGCGTGAAGGAGGCACCAGGCCATAGAGCATGCAGGACAGATAACTGTGGTGCTGTGTGGCAGTGTGGCAGGGTGCACAATAAAGCCAGGCATAGTGCACAGAGTGAAGGACACACGCACTTTCAAAAACAAAATAAAAAATTACCTGCCTGTGTTCTGGTAACATAGTCAGAAAGCTTGGATGACAGCTATCTTGTTTGTGGAATGGTTCCATCAAGGCTTCATCCTTGAAGTAACCAAATACTTGGAGGAGAAAGAGTTGTAATTTAAAATCTTATTAATTAATAACAGACAATGCACCTGGCCATCCTCAGTCTGTTTGCTGTGAAAATGAGGATGTTGAGGCTGCATCTTGACCTCCCAATACAACTTCACTACTTCAGCCCCTTAGCCAGGGCATCATCGGGTTGGCCAAGGCTGCATATACCCACCTGGTATTTGATCACATCTGATCAGCAATTGATGCAGACCCTACTCTGGATGTAATTCGGTGCTGGAATCATGCAGTATTGCTGATGCATGAACATCAATCAAATCTGCAATGGATGAAATAAAATCAGAGACTGTAAATGCCTGCTGGAAGAACTTATGAAGTCGTGAATTATTTTTAAGGCATCCTAGGGCTGGATAGAGAACTTAGGAAAATCATTCATGCAGCAAGACAAGTTGGTGGAGAAGGATTTGCCAATGTGCTTGATGAAGAAGGGGAAGAACATACTGAAGGCCATTGAGAAGTGTTAACAGATGAGGGATTGGAAGAACTTACTGAGTCATCTACACAGGAAAAGGAAGAAGAAACTGAAGCAGAACCAGCAATGTGGACATTACTGAAATACGCTGAAATGTTTTGAATTGCACAGACATTAAAGGAAAAAATTATGGAATATGATCCTCGGATGGAATGCAGGATTAGAGTCATCCATGTGGTCACCAAAGGATAACCTCCTCTGCAGCAACATTTTGAAGGATTGAAAAGAAAGAGAAACCACAGCTTCCAATTACAATGTTCTTCCAAATGATTTTAGCAAAAAAATCTTCAACTACTGGAGACCCCAACCATTGACATCATCTGCTCCTGGCATCCAATCATTGACATCATCATGGCTGGATGATCACGTCACTCAAGGCAGATGATCCTCCTTCTGACGTCTCGTCAGAAGGCTGGTAGAAGCCTAATGCTACACCGGGATTCCCCTCACTTCATGTCATCACACAGGCATTTAATCATCTCGCATCGTCACAAGAAGGGTGAGTACAGTATAAGATGTTGAGAGGGACAGACTACATTCATATAACTTTTATTACATTGTATTGTTATGATTGTTCTATTTTATTATTAGTTATTGTTAATCACTTACTGTGCTTTTTAAATAAATTAAACTTTATCATAGGTATGTACGTATAGGAAAAATACAGTGTGTATAGGGTTCTGTTCTATTAGTGTTTTCAGGCATCCACTGGGGGTCTTGGAATATATCCCCTGCAGACAAGGGGGCACCACTGTATATCTTCTGAGCATCTAGTGTGTTCTAGACACAGAACTAAGAAAGCACTAAGGATACAACATGGAACAAGATGGAGACATTTCTTTCTTCCATAGAGCTTGCAACTCAATAGAGGAAACTACCATTAAACCCATTATTACTAAAAGATTACTTATTACATTATGACATCTTAGTCTGGGGATCAGGAAAGACTTCCTTGAGGAAGTGGCATTGAAACTGAGGACAAGCAGGAGCTAATAAAGTGAAAAGGGAAGAGCAGGAGGGGCAAAGGAGAAAGTCCTGAGATGAAAAGGAGCTTGTCAAAGGGGAGGAACTAAAGGAAGAACCTTGGGACTTCATGAATGGGAGGGAGTGGCTTCTTTTAAAAGTTTGTCAGTGAAGCCAAGATAGAGATGTGAGTGGCTTGAGGTGGTAAAGGTCTAAGTAAAGTTGTGGTTATGATAAGGGAGCTCAGTTTGGAGGCAGAATTCTAAGAGAGCTCCATGCTATCCACCCCCTGGTGTCATACCCTGTATACCCCCCTCCCCTTTAGTGTGGCTGGAACCTGTGACTTTCTTCTAGCAGATAGAATATGGCAAAGGTGATGAGAAGTCATTCCCATGATTTTGTTACTTTACAAAAGACTTATCTTCGCAGCCTTGGGTGAGACTGTGCTGCTGACCTTGGAGAAACAAACAGCCATGAGCTGCCCATGGGGAGGGCCATGTGGCAGGGACCTGAAGGTGGCCTCTGGCTGACAGCCTTAAGAAGTGAAGACCCTTATTCTACAGCTGCAAGGAAGTGGGCTCTGACAGAACCTGAGCGAGCTTGGGAGATGATTCCTCCTCAGTTGAGCCTCCAGGTGAGCATGCAGCCCAGCTGACACCTTGACTGCAGCCTGTGAGATCCGAGCAGAGGGCCCAGCTAAGCCATGCCCAGACCCTTGGCACACTGAAATGGTCAGGTAATAAAGGTATGCTGTTTTACACTGGTTTGTTTGTGGTGACTTGTTACACAGCAAGAAAAAAACTATTAATAATACGCTTAGTATATTTTTTAGGCTAAAGTGTTGAAGGCTGTGGGAGCAAAATGCTGGGAAGGGGCACCAGCTGTGTGGTCTGGGTAATTAATGGGACAAGGTCATGGAGAAGTCAGGAGAAGAGAAGATGGAGGGAAGATAATTAGGCCCTCCCCTCCAGCTCAGTGACCCAATAAGAAGTGCTAAGCCAACTTGGGCTTCGTTGAGGCAACACTGACAATCATGGAAAAAAGTTTTTCCTTGAAAATATTACTAACATTAAGGGAAATTAAATACC
>NW_012145967.1:1007778-1018699 GCF_000956105.1 Propithecus coquereli
CACCTGGGCCTGGACAGGTCATGCTGTCGTACCTGGGCCTGGACAGGTCGTGCTGTCACACCTGGGCCTGGACAGCTCATGCTGTCGCATCTGAGCCTGGACGGGACATGCTGTTGTACCTGGGCCTGGACAGCTCATGCTGTTGCACCTGGCCTCCACATTTCTTTTTGCCCTGCTAACCCTTCCTTTCCTCTTTAAGCATTTGAGGCAAATTTCAATAGGTAATACACATATACTAATTTAAATTTTATTCAGCACACAGTCTGGCACATAGTGAACACATTAAACAGAAATTTAAAAAACCCTAATGTTAACTGAGGGTTTAGGCATGCTGTGCACAGATTGCTTTACATATATTATCTCATTCAAGTCTAAGAACCATGTGAATCGAGTACTGTTATTCTGTTCCCTTTGAATGAAAGAGGCTCCGAGACACAGAGAGGCGTTCACTGGAAGCGAAGACCATGATGCAGACGCAGGTCTTTCTGTGTCCAGAGCCCCCATGTTTAGCTGCTGTGCTACAGATACCAAGGAGAGAAAAGAGGAAGATACAATGGGCTTTTTCTAATTAGCGTTTGCTAAGCTGTGCTGTATCTGAATGGCCCTGCTGTGAGGCATTGTTTTACTTTTGGGGGACTTTGAAACTCTCTGGCACAACTGGGGCACAACTGGGGCACAGCCCATCCTAATCTGAGTTTTAAAGAACATCCACTAACCTGTGCTCCAGACTCCAGCCTCCCTCCTGTCCCTCATCTTGCAATCTTGCATTTGTTCATCCAGCTACTCATTGCAGCCAGCTTGTTCCTGGGAAAGATATACCCTGTATCCCTCAGAGTGCGCGCCTGTGTGTGTGTGTGTGTGTGTGTGTGTGTGTGTGTGTGTGTGTGTAGAATAATAACAATAAGAAACCCAACTCCTAAACCACATGTTTCACTTTGTTGCTTGTTAATTTTAACAAGGCAGCTGGTGGTTTGGACTGAGAGCTTGCTTTTCTATTAATCACAGATTTTCCTCTCCGTGGATTTCCTGTTTGTAGTTTCGGAGGTAAAGAGTCTTGGTCAAGGCAAGCCAGAATCATTCCACCTAACAGGAGTGCTCTAAGAACGCAGGCAAAGGGAGCCTCTCATTGGGGCAGACTTGGTCCTTCCAAACAAGAATTTTTATAGCACATTGGTCATGGTCCAGGACTCTCCTATGTTCAGCATGGGAGACACAGCAGAGGTTAAGATGACCAACACCCCCAAGGAGCATACAGTCTAGTAGTGGGGATTAGATGTGTCCCAAGAGTTATAAAAATGTGCTAAGTACTCTAAGAGTGGCACAGGCTATGTCTGGAATGCAGAGGAAATAGCAGCTTGTGTACCTGCAAAGTCTTCATGGAGAAAGTCAGATTTGCATTGGCCTTTAGGGGGCCGGCAGGTGTTTTTATTTGTTGTTTTGCTTTTATTTCTTTTTATAAGCAGGAACGAGGGGAAGGGTGTTCCAAGCAACAGATGACCCTGCGAGGAAAGGTCCAGAGGTGAGCAGCTGTGAAAAGAATGACTCTGCTGGTTAGACCAGAGAAGAGAAAGTGGGCGAGCAAAGACAAGGCTATAAAGTCACACGGGAGCCAGATGAGGGGGCATGTAAGGTCACATAGGAGTTTAGATTGTTTTTAGGCAAACAATGGTCACTAAAGATGATTGAGTGGTAGAGGGATGTATTCAGAACTGGGTTTTAGGAAGGTAACTGGTAAATGGCCGCTAGAATATGGAAGCCGGGATCATGTCATTTGGAGTGCACTTGAGGAGTGAGCTCAGTGGGGATGCAGAGGAACTGAGGGCCAAAGACAATTTGGGGGAGGCTGGGAGTAGCTGAGGTGACTCTGAGGTTTTGAACCTGGGTGAATTGGGGGCATATTGACAAGAATGGAGATGAGGAACAAGGAGGGCTCCTCATCCATGTTGAGGAACAGACTTCTTGACAGGCTGAGTTTGAGGTATTGGTGGGTCATTGGGGTGAAAAGATTCAGCCACTAGCTGGAAATGCGAGTCTGGTTGGGAAGAGAGCTCAGGACCGGGGTATGGGCTCAGACTTCTCTGGGTGGAGGCGAAGCAGAAATTCTGAAAGAGGAAGACAATCTTAGAAGGCAACACGACAGGAGAGATTGGAGAGTAAAGAAGAGAATCAGGAGAATTTAGGGCTCCAAAGCCAGGGGAAGAGCTTTTGAACAAGGTATAGTCAGTGCGCTAGAAACTGCAGACAGGGGAAGGAGGGTGAGAGATGGGGAGGGACGATTGAATTTTACAAGTGGGAAGAAATTGATGACAAGCTCAAAGAGAGAAGATGCAGTAGGGCAGTGGCTTCAGCAGTCACCGCACTGAGGCACGTGTGGAAGGTTCAGAAGTGTTGCCTGCAGTTTCTTCACTTATAAGTTCATTCAACATTAAGTAGTTCCCTCCATGGTTTTGCTTTTCCCAGTTTCAGATACCCATGGTCAACCGTGGTCTGAAAATAGTAGAAGGAAAGTTCCAGAAGTAAACAATTCCTCAGTTTTAAGTTTCACTCTGTTCTGAGTAGTGTGATGAGATCTTGTGCCATCCTGCTCCATCCCACCTGGGATGTGAGTCATCCCTTGGTCAGCATATCCAGGCTGACTGCACAGCCCACCTGGTGGTCGCTTGGTAGCCGGCTCTGTGATCAGCTTGACGTTTGCGTTATCATAGTGCTTCTGTTCAAGTCACCCTTATTTTACTTGATAATGGCCCCAAAGCACAGGAGTGATGCTGGCATATTTGGATATGCCAAAGAGAAGCCATAAATTGCTTCCTTTAAGTGAAAAGGTGAAAGCTCTTGACTTAATAAGGAAAGAAAAAAAATCACATGCTGAGGTTGCTGAGATCTACGGTAAGTACGAATCTTCGATCTGTGAAACCTTAAAGAAGGAAAAAGAAATTTGTGCTAGCTTTGCTGTCACACCTCAGACTGCAAAAATTACGGTCATAGTATGTGATAAGTGCTCCATTAAGATGGAAAAGGCATTCAATTCGTGAGTAGAAGTCATGAACAGCAACATGTTCTGATTGAAGGTAACTTGTTACTCCAGAAAGCATTGAGCCTATGCGGAGACTTCAGCAAGGGATCCCCTGAAACGAGTGACCCCAAGCCATTTACTGCAAGTAAGGGATTTTTACACAGATTGAGGACTGAAAAATATAAAAATGACAGGAGACGCCACGTCTGTTGATGAAGAAGCAGCTGCCACATTTCTAGCTGAGCTCAACTTTGTTAAGAAGACAGGATACCATCCAAAGCAAGCCCTTAATTGTGATGAAACTGGGCTCTTCTGGAAGAAAATTCCCAATTGTACCTATATGTCTAAAAGCGTGAAGGAGGCACCAGGCCATAGAGCACGCAGGACAGATAACTGTGGTGCTGTGTGGCAGTGTGGCAGGGCGCACGATAAAGCCAGGCACAGTGCACAGAGTGAAGGACACACGCACTTTCAAAAACGAAATAAAAAATTACCTGCCTGTGTTCTGGCAACATAGTCAGAAAGCTTGGATGACAGCTATCTTGTTTGTGGAATGGTTCCATCAAGGCTTCGTCCTTGAAGTAACCAAATACTTGGAGGAGAAAGAATTGTAATTTAAAATCTTATTAATTAATAACAGACAATGCACCTGGCCTCAGTCTGTTTGCTGTGAAAATGAGGATGTTGAGGCTGCATCTTGACCTCCCAATACAACTTCACTACTTCAGCCCCTTAGCTAGGGCATCATCGGGTTTGCCAAGGCTGCATATACCCACCTGGTATTTGATCACATCTGATCAGCAATTGATGCAGACCCTACTCTGGATGTAATTCGGTGCTGGAATCATGCAGTATTGCTGATGCATGAACATCAATCAAAGCTGCAATGGATGAAATAAAATCAGAGACTGTAAATGCCTGCTGGAAGAACTTATGAAGTCGTGAATTATTTTTAAGGCATCCTAGGGCTGGATGGAGAACTTAGGAAAATCATTCATGCAGCAAGACAAGTTGGTGGAGAAGGATTTGCCAATGTGCTTGATGAAGAAGGGGAAGAACATACTGAAGGCCATTGAGAAGTGTTAACAGATGAGGGATTGGAAGAACTTACTGAGTCATCTACACAGGAAAAGGAAGAAGAAACTGAAGCAGAACCAGCAATGTGGACATTACTGAAATATGCTGAAATGTTTTGAATTGCACAGACATTAAAGGAAAAAGTTATGGAATATGATCCTCGGATGGAATGCAGGATTAGAGTCATCCATGTGGTCACCAAAGGATAACCTCCTCTGCAGCAACATTTTGAAGGATTGAAAAGAAAGAGAAACCACAGCTTCCAATTACAATGTTCTTCCAAATGATTTTAGCAAAAAAATCTTCAACTACTGGAGACCCCAACCATTGACATCATCTGCTCCTGGCATCCAATCATTGACATCATCATGGCTGGATGATCACGTCACTCAAGGCAGATGATCCTCCTTCTGACGTCTCGTCAGAAGGCTGGTAGAAGCCTAATGCTACACCGGGATTCCCCTCACTTCATGTCATCACACAGGCATTTAATCATCTCGCATCGTCACAAGAAGGGTGAGTACAGTATAAGATGTTGAGAGGGACAGACTACATTCATATAACTTTTATTACATTGTATTGTTATGATTGTTCTATTTTATTATTAGTTATTGTTAATCACTTACTGTGCTTTTTAAATAAATTAAACTTTATCATAGGTATGTACGTATAGGAAAAATACAGTGTGTATAGGGTTCTGTTCTATTAGTGTTTTCAGGCATCCACTGGGGGTCTTGGAATATATCCCCTGCAGACAAGGGGGCACCGCTGTATATCTTCTGAGCATCTAGTGTGTTCTAGACACAGAACTAAGAAAGCACTAAGGATACAACATGGAACAAGATGGAGACATTTCTTTCTTCCATAGAGCTTGCAACTCAATAGAGGAAACTACCATTAAACCCATTATTACTAAAAGATTACTTATTACATTATGACATCTTAGTCTGGGGATCAGGAAAGACTTCCTTGAGGAAGTGGCATTGAAACTGAGGACAAGCAGGAGCTAATAAAGTGAAAAGGGAAGAGCAGGAGGGGCAAAGGAGAAAGTCCTGAGATGAAAAGGAGCTTGTCAAAGGGGAGGAACTAAAGGAAGAACCTTGGGACTTCATGAATGGGAGGGAGTGGCTTCTTTTAAAAGTTTGTCAGTGAAGCCAAGATAGAGATGTGAGTGGCTTGAGGTGGTAAAGGTCTAAGTAAAGTTGTGGTTATGATAAGGGAGCTCAGTTTGGAGGCAGAATTCTAAGAGAGCTCCATGCTATCCACCCCCTGGTGTCATACCCTGTATACCCCCCTCCCCTTTAGTGTGGCTGGAACCTGTGACTTTCTTCTAGCAGATAGAATATGGCAAAGGTGATGAGAAGTCATTCCCATGATTTTGTTACTTTACAAAAGACTTATCTTCGCAGCCTTGGGTGAGACTGTGCTGCTGACCTTGGAGAAACAAACAGCCATGAGCTGCCCATGGGGAGGGCCATGTGGCAGGGACCTGAAGGTGGCCTCTGGCTGACAGCCTTAAGAAGTGAAGACCCTTATTCTACAGCTGCAAGGAAGTGGGCTCTGACAGAACCTGAGCGAGCTTGGGAGATGATTCCTCCTCAGTTGAGCCTCCAGGTGAGCATGCAGCCCAGCTGACACCTTGACTGCAGCCTGTGAGATCCGAGCAGAGGGCCCAGCTAAGCCATGCCCAGACCCTTGGCACACTGAAATGGTCAGGTAATAAAGGTATGCTGTTTTACACTGGTTTGTTTGTGGTGACTTGTTACACAGCAAGAAAAAAACTATTAATAATACGCTTAGTATATTTTTTAGGCTAAAGTGTTGAAGGCTGTGGGAGCAAAATGCTGGGAAGGGGCACCAGCTGTGTGGTCTGGGTAATTAATGGGACAAGGTCATGGAGAAGTCAGGAGAAGAGAAGATGGAGGGAAGATAATTAGGCCCTCCCCTCCAGCTCAGTGACCCAATAAGAAGTGCTAAGCCAACTTGGGCTTCGTTGAGGCAACACTGACAATCATGGAAAAAAGTTTTTCCTTGAAAATATTACTAACATTAAGGGAAATTAAATACCTCTAGCCTATTTTAAAATTAATTTTGTAAGTTAAAAAATTCATTCAGAACTCTACCATCTTAACATGTAAACATACCTCTGCATATTTGTAATTGTAGTTGCATGTAAAACAGTAATTACTATTTACATTTTGATTATAGAATCTACACATGCACCTTATAGAAAAATGTACATACAATGTCCAATTTTCCCTTACCATAAATATTCTTCTATGTTGTTTCATAATTTCTGTTGTTATTTTATGGCTGCCTAATAATCCATCAAATTGAAATAACCTAATTTATTTTAATATTTGTAGGTTGAAGGACTTGTTACATTTTATAGATCATGCTGCAAAACTATGCAAATAACTTTTTTGTTCTTTTGAGAAAAAAATTTTAGGATAAATTCTTACAAGTGGAGTTACTGAGTCAAAGGTAATAAACATTTTTATGGCATTTGATATATAATCCCATTAAAAAATAAACATCTAAAGGTAGGTGAAGTGCTGCTTTTCCCCATATCCTAGAGTAAGCAGTTATTTAAAATCATTCCATTAGGATTTATATCTGCAATCAGTAGATTGGGCAGTGATATAGGAAGGCGACCCCCTTAAGGCATACAGGCATAATTCCCACAGATCATCTATCCATCAACTTATCCATTCCTCCATATCCACCCACCATCCATCCATCCATCCATCCACCCACCCACCCATCCATCCAGTCATCCATCCATCCACTCACCTATATATCTACCTACCCACTCACTCACTCATCCATCCATTCATCCACCCATCCATCCATTCAATCATCCATTCATCCATCCATCCATCCATCCATTCACCCATCCATCTGTCCATCCAACATATATACAATAACCACCCACTATTGGCTAGTGCTTCTATGATTATTGAGGCAAAGTGTTACTTTCTTCCTGCTTTCAAACATAACTGAAGTTTTTCTGACTTCCCTCTGCTTCTCAAGTCTGACTTTGATGTTCACGTTAATCAATCTTTCTGGGCTTAAAAGTTTTGGCAGAAAGAAAACCTTGGCCCTGTTGTTTGCCTCCCTCCTCATTCGTACAAGGACACCTGTGCTCATGTCCCAGACCAGTGGTGAAGATAGAATAGTATTATTTCCCATCTGAAGAAAAACAGGTCATGCGTTTCACAGGAAGGGAGCATTAACCTATGCTGGCGATATGGCACCTCCACTACTGCCAGGCCTGTCAAGAAATACAACATGGTAACCTCTTTAGAACAAGGCTCGTGTTCTCCACAGGGTGAAGAATGTTAAAGGAAGGTCACTAATTCAATAGTTCTTAAGGTTTGAGATTCTTCCTTCAGGTTTTATACTTCACATGATTCTGACATTTACACACTTCACTGTATTAAATGGGTAGTGTCTTTTCTGGGTGCTTACGGAGGGCAGAGCTTCGGGAAGGAAGCTAAGAGAAACAGGGCATGACCAAAGGATGTCACGGCCAGACTGGAGGGCAGATGTCTCTTGCTCTTTGGGCCTCTTGTTCCTTTTTCCTCCCTCTTTTCCTTCGTTCTTTCTCTCTCCTTTCGGTAACATTTCAGGATTAAGCCACAGGAGCTTACTTGTTTCAGTTAGTCGCGTTTTCACTCTTAAACATCCCTGGGTATATATCTCTATCTGTTGTATCTATCTACATCAGCTTTGACATCATCAAAGAAGAAAATGATAATGTTGGCTTCCTCTGAAGGCTTCTCCCTATTCTAGGGACAAAAACGAATATTTCCTGACAAAATTCACTTTGGTTCCCATTACAGTCTGTGTGACCCGACACCCTCCACACTGACTGTTTCCATCCTTAACTAGACCTCAGTGTTTGTCTGAAACCATTACTCCTCCTCCCCAGCTTCCCTGTCCCACTTGCTCTTGGAGCCACTTTCTTGTATTTGCCTCCTTCCTCACAGCGTCCTCCACTCTGTCCTTGCAGCCTGGCGTTGTCAGTTGAAACCCAGCTCCCAAGTTGTCCTGGTTCAGGTGAAGTCACTTCTAAGGCACGTTTTTCTCCACTCACTTTTTCTGCAGTTTTTCTCTGTTACGTAACCCCGACTTTATACAGGAAATCGATACACACGTACTCTGTGTTTATGTGCAAGGCGCTGTGGTGGGTGTCTCGGAGCAAAGAGGGACACTTGGTTTCTGTCCACAAGGAGCTCGCAGGGTGTTCAGGGAGAGGACACAGGTGCATAGGAAGGCTTCCCCCCAAACCCCGAAACAAAACAAAATCCAAACCAAAAAACCGACGACAGTGCCATCTGGCAAATTCCTGTGTGTATTTGTCGCAGCTGTGCCCTCATTCATCTGGGTCCTTTCCTCAACTGTGAGTTCTCCTCGGGGGCGGGGAATTCCATCTCTGTAAGGTTCGCTTAGCTCTGAATGTTCTCAGTCACGAAGCCAGGAGCACCTTTAGTGAGTGTCTCTGTGTGTCAGACACTGTGTCAGTCCAGGTAGCAGTAACCAGGAAGGCCACGCCAGATGGCCAAACTGTTACAGGAGGTTAGAAAAGGAGGAAAGAGACCCTTCCGTGCAGGAGAGGTTAAGGTGGTGGCCTGTGGGGTGGTCATTAAGAGCGTGTAGCGCTGGGTTATGTGGGTGGGAGGGGCTGCCGGGCTTCCCAGGCAAGAGAAACAGGAGCGTGGCTCTGGGCTGCATAACGCACGGCCTGGGAAGTGAGCAGAAGAGTCTGGCTAAGGCGGAAGGCTTGTGTTTGCATTGAGATGTCCGGAAGGTGAGGCTGGAAGGCGGGCTTGTGTGCTAGAGAAGCTCCCTGGCCGCTCACCGCACTGGCGCCCGGTGCCCACTTCCCCACCTGCTTTTAAGCAGTGTCTGTTTCCTCCTGGCCCCTTTCATCCATTTTGCTCTCCTTACGGATCGGGGCTGGATTTCTGCAGGCATACTGGATTGCACGTTATAATATTAATAGAATGTTTGGATACTGTACGTTGCTGCATTCTTAATGAAAACATCTGGCTCACCTCTGCATAAACCTGTCTGCTCGCAAGTGCCCGGAGCCTCCATGTTTACAGAAGGCTCTTGACTGCTTTACGTAGTTACAACTCTCTGCTTCCGTTCGCACACAGAAAGTTCCAGTCAGCCAATATCTCTCAGCTAAAATTCATAAAATCATGTAATGTCAGAGCTGGAAGGGATTTTGAAAGCCCATTCGCCCAACCCCTGCATCTTACAGATGATGAAACTGAGACCCACAGAGGGTTGTCCTTTGCCTGCGTCCACATTGCTGACTTGATTATTCATCATCAATTCGCGCTTTTGTTCTCTCATTCAGTAAAACATTTAGAAGTGCGTAAAAAGGCTACATACTGGAGCAAATACGAATAAAGCATGAGGAATAGACTAAGGGAACTCACACGCTAGCGGGACAGACTTAGAAGGAGATCGTTACAGCCCACGTAAGTGCTGTAATCATGATCTGAACAAAGCGGGGAGGAAGGCCTTAACCTTGTCTTGGGGAGCTGGGGAAGACTTTACAGAGGAGTGGTTGGTAGATGTGGGTCTTGACAGATGAGTGAGGGTCTGCCAGGGAGGGCTGAGGCCGGGATGCTCCAGGCGAGGAGAAGAGCAAAGCAACCCAGGAATCACGGAAGGGGATGTGGGGCCTAGTAATGGTTAGAAGCACACTGTGGTTTGAGGGAAGGAAGATGGGGAAGGAAGATAGGAAGATGTGAGGCCACAGAGGAAGGTAGGGGTCGTACTGTGGCCTGCTAAGGCAACGATGAGTTGTTGGAGGCCTATAGTCAGGAAGTGACTGATCTGATTGTCTTCCTTAGCACAGTAACATCTATGGCATTGCAGCAGATGACACAGAGTGTGAAAGGCTGGTGGCAGAGAGACTAATAAGAAGATCGATACGGAAAATAAATCCTGCTAAAGTCCTGGATTATCTGGTGGTAATGGATTTGCAGAAGGGGACCTGATTTGGAAGTTGGTGATTAGTTGGTTGTGGGCATGAGAGAAGAGGAGGAGAGGAGGACGAGTAACGTTTTCAGGTTGATGTGCTGGTTGGGAGGATGCTGCTGGGTTAGGGACTGCAGAAGAAGTGATGTGAGCGGAGAGCGAAGGGGGAGAAGGCGAGGTGCCATCTAGGAGGAGAGAGGCGGCAGGCTGGAGACCGGAGTCTGCGTATTTGGATCCAGGTGCTATCACATCAGTAGCAGACGTGTCAGGGCCAAAACTCCCAGTGAAATATACTGATCCCCAGCTCCATGCTCTAATCCACGTCGCCGTGCTGCTCCCGCCCTCCCTCCATCTGGACTCCAGCTCTTACCGGGTTCCCACTCGAGTGGAGGGAGTGGACTCAAAGCCTTCTCTCACTCCGGTCAAGACCAAGGAGGCTTTGTTGTTGGCTTTTTTTTTTCCTCAAGTAATTTCCCAGGACCGATGTTACTCCAGGACTCCAGGGGAGGGCCTGTCAGATGGAGTTTATTTATTTAATGAAAAGAACTTCATAATTTGGTTTTGTTTCCCCTCGCTTCTTTATTTTTCTTTCTACCCCCTTCTCCTTCCCTGGGCTTTGCAGGCGGGAAATGGGTCAGCAGCTTGGCCAAAACGTTCTTGAGTATTTAATTCTTCAGCTGTTTTACAAGCCTGCCTGGTTTATGCAGCTGATCTCTCTTCTGCTTGTCCCTGGAGGAGTGTGTGGGATGTGCGTGTGTGTGGGGGGTGTGCGAGGGGCGGGATGGCCGCGAGCAGGGGCCTGTTCAGTCAAGAGAACTAGAAGCACAGCAC
>NW_012145967.1:1019889-1020936 GCF_000956105.1 Propithecus coquereli
GTTTTCCGAAGGCTGGAAAATTCCCCTGTTTTAATCTCCAATCTTAAAGTGTAACTTAAAGAGCCCCAGGGAAAACAAATCAACTGCAGCGCGTTTTTGTCGAGGCTACAGAATCTACCCCAGAGTTAATAGGACAGTTATTGTATATAAAATACTAACCTGATTAAAAACATATTTATTGAGGATTAGCAAGTCTATAACAGCCATAAATCTCTTCATGGTCATTAAAATTTTAAAATATGTTTCCAATAACAATGCAATTATTTATATAATAATTGCCTGAGTAACATAGAATTAAATGCATGTTTGGAGAGTATGGATGGATTTCAATCTGTAGCCCTCACATAGAGAGCCTGGGATCGTGGGGTGGGACAACGGTAACAATAAAGGCCTCTTTGAAAACAGGGAGGGTGAGCAGGAGCATGAGGAAAATCGCCAAGGCCCCCAGCCTCCCACCCCTGCGCCCCAGACCCGCCTGGGCCTCGGGTGTTTCCGTTGACTTTTCACATGGTGTTCATGCCAAGTATTTTCACTGTGTTTCCAGATGTAGCTAAAGTATTTCCTGGGCGAGAGTCAAAGCAAAGAAGAGAGTCAGTGCCAGCAGATCGGGCCACGGCAGGCCAGCCTATGTGGCTTGCCACCCCTTGCCTTGCCCCAGCCAGCTCATGGGATTGCCGCGGCAGTGATGTAAACAAGAGGGATTACATAATGGTATCGTTTTGTGGCAACAAGGTTTAACAACTCTGTAGAATTGTTGGCATTTTAGTGATGGTTTTACTGTCACTGTGATCTTAGGGACATTGTTTATCATACACTGAGATGGAATTGATGGCAAAACGAGCAGTTCCACAGGTGGTGTTTCCTGCACCAGATCTGACCACGTGGTCTTACCCACATTCTCCCGTATGTTGCATTAGTTATTTGTTCATTTACCCATTAAGCAAATATTTATTGAGTGCCAGGCACTGGGTAGGCATTATAAGTGGGTAGAGTAAGCCACCCCTGCTGGTATGATTCCAGGGTATGGGGAAAGACACTGAACTAAAC
>NW_012145967.1:1022941-1051724 GCF_000956105.1 Propithecus coquereli
GATGATTCAATGGGGAATGAATAATCTTTTCAACAGATGGTGCTGAGGCAACCTGATATCCACATGCAAAAGAATGAATTTGGACCCATACCTTACACCATGTACAAAAAATTAACTCAAAATGGGTCATAGGCCTAAATACAAGAGCTAAAACTATAAAATTCTTAAAGAAAACATAAACATTTTTGTGACCTTAGATTAGACAACGGTTTCTTAGATATAACACCAAAACCATAATCAACCGAAGAAAAATTAAATAAATTGGATTTTATCAAAATTACAAGCTTCTGTGCTTTGAAAGACACTATCAAGAAAGTGAAAAGACAATTCACAGAATGGGAAAATATATTTGCAAATTATGTATCTGATGAGGATATAGTATCCAAAATATATTTAGAACTCAATAATAAGAAAAGTAGCCCAATTAGAAAATGGGCAAAGGATTTGAATAGACATTTCTACAAAGAAGATAGACAAATGGGCAGTAAATACAGAAAAAGATGCTCAACGTCATTAGGGAAAAGCAAATCAAAACCGCAATGAGATCTCACTTCATTCCCAGTGGGATAGTTAGAATAAAAACATCAGACAATTGTAAGTGTTAGTAAGGATGTGGGGAAATTGGAACCCTCATGTCTTACTACTGGGAATGGAAACTGGTGAAGCTACTTTGGAAAACAGCTTGGCAGTTTCTCAAAAAGTGAAACATATAATTACTATATGACCCGGCAATTCTGCTCCTAGGTATATACCCAAGAAAATCGAAAGCATGTTTCCATATAAAAATGCGTACACAAATGTTCATAGCAGCATTGTTCATAATAGCCAAAAAGTGGAATAAACCCGAATATTCATGAATTGATGAATGGATAAACAAAATGTAGTATGTCCATATAACGAAATATTATTCAGTCATGAAATAGAATGAAGTACTGATAGATGCTACAACATGATTACCTTGAAAATACTATGCTAATGAAGGAAGCCAGACTCAGAAGATCACATATTATTAATATATGATCCTATAGATATGAAATGTCCGGAACAGGCAAATCCATAGAGCCAGAAAATTGATTAGTGGTTTTCAGGGGTTGGGGGAAGGAGGAATTGGGGAATGACTGTTAATAGATGCAGGGTTTCTTTTTGGGGTGATGAAAATATTCTGGAATTAGATAGTGGCGATAGTTGCACAATTTTGTATATATAGTAAAATCCATTGAATTGTACACTTTAAAGGGGTAAATTTTAAGGTGTGTGAATTATATCTCAATAGAAAAGTGTTTAGGATGAAAACTTGAAATGCAAATACCCTGAAGAGAAGTTATAAACAACTGATATTTTACCTGCCATGGTACCTGGGACAAGTAGGTGCTCTCTAGTAGGTCCTCAACATATATTTGTTGAATAAATGCCTGAATAATCAAATTATTGTCCCAGGAATCAGAAAATCCTTCTGAAGAGGGAAGACACAAAGGGAGAAGCTTGAGGGACCTTCACAGTACCCGGGAGAGGGGAGGGCACAGGCGGGGTGGAGAGCGATAACTAAGAGATCTACCCGCGGCTGTCTCTGCATACTCCTGTCATCTCCTTTCTCTGACCTGGTTTGGTTTTGCCCGCTGGTGAATCTCTAGTGCCTGGAAGC
Organism: Propithecus coquereli; assembly: GCF_000956105.1. Lineage (NCBI taxonomy): Eukaryota > Metazoa > Chordata > Mammalia > Primates > Indriidae > Propithecus > Propithecus coquereli. Next base: position 1,024,584 of record NW_012145967.1, read on the forward strand.
TAGTAGGCTCTCAGTGAAGACTTGTTTAATGATGAAAACCTCAAGAACTTGTCTGAGACTTCTTGGTAATTTTGGAGGAGATGAGCCTTGAGAAAAGGCAGAGTCCCAGGCAGGGCAGCCAGATTTACCTTTTGAAACAGGTTCCTTCTATGGGACAGGAAAGTTAAGCCTCTGTCCCACGGGCCCCCTGCACAGCTGGGAACAAGGCCAGGGCACGTCCCCTTCCTTGTTCTCCCACTGTGAGGTCTGGTGCTACGCCAGCCCATGGGAAGGAAGGGGTGTTGCCGGAATGCAGAGCCTGCAGTCATCAGCAAACTTGCTCTGCTCCCATGTGAGGGAAGACCTATGAGTGTGTCCTGCCTGTAAGCCGTGTGGTCAGTACAGCTGGCCACGCATTACTGAGGGACTTTACGACAGTATCTGTAGTTAGCTAAGGGTTGTACTCAGTCAATGGTACACGTATTTATGTACGGTTTCAGGTGTGTGTGTGTTATTTTTATTATTATTATTTTTTTGAGACAGAGTCTTGCTCTATTGCCTGGGCTAGAGTGCCATGATATGTGTGTTATTAAAGAAAGTATAAAATGTATAAAAGACAGGCACACATTTATGTGTATGAGAGAAACGTGTATTCATTTATGACTTCTTATTTATCTTTAAAAATACCTTTAACAAATTTGTTGAAATAATGTAAGAAGGACTGGACTTTTTTCATCCTGCTTTCTCTCTAATCGAGGGTCTTTGGACATGTGGCCTGAAATCTCTCACCTGCAGATATTCCGAGTTTTGTTTCTGGCTCTTGGGTTTGCTTTTTTCCATGTACTTACTTGATGGAGGGAATAAGGAGCAAGGAACATTAGAACTGAAGTCTTTCTGGTAATTATTCCAAAATAAAATCAAGATGCAATGAATGTAAAATTATCTTACTAAATCAGAAGGTAATGATAATATTAAATTTTACTCTGCTGTAAACTAAGGCATATCTGGGCTCAAAACAAGAGGCACTGAAGAAAAGCCTTTAATTTAACTGGAGAGCAGGTGAGTCACCTCCCTGTGCAGCCATGTGTCATGTGCAGTTTTTGTTTACATGCTCTTTGTCTCACAAGTTCTAAAATAATGTGATAATAGCTAACATTTTTAGTATTTCCCATATGTCAGGCATTGTACTGGTATCATAGCATTTAATTTTCATAGCAGTCTTATGAGGTAGGTACTACTAGTATTATTTTTCTTTTATAGGTGAAGAAACTGAGGCACAGAAAGACTAAACAACTTACTCAAGGCCAATAGTTAACAAACGACAGAGATGGGTTTCAAACCCAGGCAGTGTTTGTAGTACTCTTAACTACTAGACAACACTACTTCTTGCTTTATGCTTCTGAGACATGAATTCATGAATTGAACATGTCATGTGCATCACTCCCAAAACTATAGAGTAAGAAGTAGGGTAAGAGTAGGGACTGGTTTATCATTGATGGGGGATTTGAACCATGTCGCAGCTTTGTGAGAGGATTTCTTTGGTCAGTCAGATGGCCCAGCTACAGCCTGCCCAGCCATCGAGACAGGCTGTGCAAAGCCCAGCACAGAATTCAGATTCCACCTCTATGTCCTTCTTGGTTGATGACAGGCTGCAGTGGCTATCTTCCGAGTCTTGGTCTTCTGTAGTGGTCTACTCCCCTGCTCTTATTTGGTTGCTGGGCATAGGAAAAATAAACAGAGAAGGTATGGTAAGAAGGAGTCCTTTTAGAGGTGGAGCCAAAGAGTGCTTTAGGGGGGCTGCTCTCACTCTGTCTGCCACTCAAAGGCAGGGCTATGCCCAATGACTTGGGGTAGCTGGTCTGAGGGAGGTTTAGGTTGATCCCCGTTCTCCATGGGTAGGTTCCCAGGCTTTGATTTATGATTGCGGTCCCCAACCCCTGGGCCATGGACAGGTACCAGTCCATGGCTTGTTAAGAACCAGGCTGCACAGCAGGAGGTGAGCAGTGGGCAAGTGAGCAAAGCTTCATCTATATTTACAGCCATTTCCCATCACTCGCATCACCACCTGAGCTCTGCCTCCTGTCAGATCAGTGGTGGCATTGGATTCTCACAGGAGCATGAACCCTACTGTAAGCTGTGCATGCCAGGGATCCAGGTTGTGTGTTCCTTATGGGCATCTAACGCCTGATGATCTGAGGTGGAGCTGAAGCGGTGATGCTAGTGCTGGGGAGCAGCTGCAAATACAGATTATCATTAGCACAGAGGTTTGACTGCACAATAAATGTAAGGCACTTGACTCATTCCCAAACCATCCCCTCCCCACCCCTGCCACCATCCGTGGAAAAATTGTCTTCCATGAAACCAGTCCCTACCAGATGCCAAAAAGTTTGGGAACCACCGGTTTATGAGCAATGAATTCTTCCATGAAGTTTGTCTTTTCATTTTATTGGAAAATTTTCCTCATAAAGTCCTTTTCCAGGCCATCAAAACTTTCCCAAACTCTTGGGAACTGCATTCTATCTCCTTGCCTTGTGGTCCCTCACCCCAACCCCATGTGTCCTTTTCTCTCTCCATTCCAGTCTCTCTCCCTCTCCAGTCATCCTACCCTCAATATATGATCCCAAGAAGCTTTGTTTTCCTGGGGCTGCCTTTTTGAAAAATTTGCTTCATCAGCAATAAAAAATCTTCCTAAAAGGAAAAGTCCCAGACCAGATGGTTTCACACCTGAATTTTACCAGACCTACAAAGAAGAACTGATGCTTATCCTGAAGAAATTATTGAGAAGGAAGGAATCCTCCCCAACATGTTTTATGAAGCCAACATAACCCTGATACCAAAACCAGGAAAGGACACAATAAAAAAAGAAAACTACAGACCAATATCCCTTATGAATATAGATGCAAAAATTCTCAACAAAATCCTAGCAAACTGAATTCAGGTGCTTATCAAAAAAATAATCCATCATGACCAAGTGGGCTTCCTCCCAGAGATGAAGGGATGGCTCAACATATGCAAATCCATAAATGTAATTCACCATATAAATAGAAGCAAAAACAAAGACCATATGATCCTCTCAATAGATGCAGAAAAAGCATTTGACAAAATTCGGCACCCTTTTATGATAAGAATGCTTAAGAAAATAGGCATAGAGGGGACTTACTCCAAAATGATACAAGCCATATATGACAAACCCAAACCCATACTGAACAGGGAAAAATTGAAAACATTTCCACTTAGAACTGGAACCAGACAAGGTTGTCCTCTATTACCACTTCTATTCAACATAGTGCTGGAGGTCCTAGCCAGAGCAATCTGACAAGAGAAGGAAATCAAGGGCATCCAAATGGAGGTAGAAGAGGTCAAACTATCTCTCCTTGCTCATGATATGATCTTATATCTAGAAAACCCCAAAGATTCTGCCATGAGACTACTGAAATTGGTAAATAATTCAGCAAAGTCTCAGGTTACAAAATCAATGTATACAAATCAGTAGCATTCTTATACGCCAACAACAGTTAAACTGAGAACCAAATCAAAGACTCAAAACCCTTCACAATAGCAACAAAGAAAATAAAATACCTAGGAACATATTTAACTAAAGAGGTGAAAGACCTCTACAGGGAGAACTACTAAACATTGAGGAAGGAAATAGCAGAGGACGTAAACAGGTGGAAAACCATACCATGCTCATGGGTTGGCAGAATCAACATTGTTAAAATGTCTACACTACCCAAAGTGATCTACAGTTTCAATGCAATTCCTATTAAAATACCAACATCATTTTTCACAGATCTAGAAAAAATAATTCTACGCTTTGTATGGAACCAGAAAAGACCCTGTATAGCAAAAGCAATCTTAAGCAAAAAGAACAAATTGGGAGGCATCAATTTACCAGACTTCAAGCTATACTACAATGTTATAGTAACTAAAACAGCATGGCACTGTCACAAGAACAGAGAGATAGACCAATGAAACAGAAGTGAGAACCCAGATATAAAACCATCCTCATATAGCCATCTAATCTTTGACAAAGCAGACAAAAACATATACTAGGGAAAAGAATCCTTCTTCAATAAATGGTGCTGGGAAAACTGGATAGCCACATGTAGAAGACTGAAACAGGATCTGCACCTTTCACCTCTCACAAAAATCAACTCACGGTGGATAACAGACTTAAACCTAAGGCATAAAACTATAAGAATTCTAGAAGAAAATGTTGGAAAAACTCTTATTGACACTGGCCTAGGCAAAGAATTTATGAAGAAGACCCCAAAGGCAATCACAACAACAACAAAAATAAATAAATGGGACCTGATCAAATTAAAAAGCTTCTGCATGGCCAAGAAAACTATCACAAGAGCAAACAGTCTACAGAATGGGAGAAAATATTCGCATGTTACACATCCGATAAAGGGATGATAACTAGAATCTATATAGAACTAAGGAAAATCAGCAAGAAAAAAATCAAACAACCCTATCAAAAAGTGGGCAAAGGACATGAACAGAAACTTTTCAAAAGAAGATAGACTAATGGCCAAGAAACATGTGAAAAAATGCTCAGTATCTAATCATCAGGGAAATGTAAATCAAAACCACAATGAGATACCACTTATCTCCAGTGAGAATGGCTTTTATCAAAAAATCCCAAAACAATAAATGTTGGCATGGATGCGGAGAAATAGGAACATGCATGCACTGCTGGTGGGACTGAAAACTAGTACAACCTCTGTGGATAGTAATATGGAGATACTTCAAAGAGCTACAAGTATAACTACCATTTTATCCAGCAATCCCATTACTGGGTATCCACCCGAAAGAACAAAAGACATTCTATAAAAAAGATATCTGCACTAGAATGTTTATAGCAGCACAATTCACAATTGCAAAGATGTGGAAACCACCCAAGTGCCCATCAATACATGAGTGAATTAATAAAATATAGTATATGTATACCATGGAGTTCTACCCAGCCACAAAAAATAATGGTGATCTAGCACCCCTTTTATTATCCTGGATAGAGCTAGAGTCCATTCTTTGAGGTGAAGTATCACAAGAACAGAAAAACAAGCACCACATGTACTCACCATCGAATTGTTATTAACTGATCAACACTTAAGTGCACATATAGTAATAACATTCATTGGGTGTCGGGCAGATGCTGGGGGAGGAGGGGATGGGTATATTCATACCCAATGGGTGCGGTGCGCACTGTCTGGGGGATGGACATGCTTGAAGCTCTGACTCAGGTGGGGCAAAGGCAATATATGTAAGGTAAACATTTGTACCCCCATAATATGCTGAAATAAAAAGAAATAAAAAAAAGAGAAAAATTTGCTTCACACTCTGGGAACTGCTTTACGGGTAAGACAAGACTCCGTTCCATTATCTGTCACATGAAGAATGGAAGTCTGTGTGTTGGTATAGAGCTTAGCTATCACCTAGTCAAACCTACCTCTCAACATCAGAATTGTCTTTACAATGATTATATCAAAGAGTCATCTCTTGGCTGTTTAAACACTCCCAGTGACATGGAACAGCCAGTTCGACTTTCAGATAATTCTGTTAGAAACTTTTTTGTTATAGCAGAAATGCTATACCCACCCATTAGTCCCACTTCTGCTCTTACCCATGTGACAAGTCTTTAAGAATTTGAAGATTTCTTTCATGGCTTTTGCCCCATTATTCATCCCAAGACATTGTTCACTTTCTTTATTGAAGCTACATGTCTCGTTCTTTAAGTGGTTCCTTATGTATCAACACCTCCTCCCTTGAAGGGTGATGCCTGGAAGTGAAGCAGGGGGGTCTAGCAACACTGAAGAGGACGTGGCTTCTGTGTTCCGTGTTCTAGTAACACAGCCTAAGAATATGATAGTTTTTTTGTTTGGTAGCTGCATCCCTATGTTAAACTTTTGGGAAATTAAATCTTTAAGTGTTTCTCACTAATGCTGCTATTTAGACATACTTCCCTGTGATCGAATAACAGGATAGCGAGAAGAATGAGAATAGGTCCTCTTTCCCACTGAGAGGCATTCTCTGTCTGAGCCATGGCGACCTGTGCTGGGTAATGACTGGCCAGATGTGTGAGGGCTTCAAGCCATGTGCTGCCATGTGGTCAACTGAACTGCTTGGTGAAGGAGTCTGCATGGACCCTTGGCCAATGTCAAGCGACTGGGTAACAAAATAGGCTGCTGCTTCATCAGGTATTTAGCAGGATGAGACCCAGTTACTGGAATTGAGTGTGAAAATCAGGGTAGAATTTGTCAGAGAAGCCAGAGAAAGAATATCCACAGTTAGGAATGAGTCAAATTCAGTGGCTGCATTTTCATTTTTGAAAGGAGGGAAAGAAAGTTTAACATAATATCTCCTCTCTGAGCTTGTGTTGTTTAACCTGTGAGCATTTAACGTACAATTTACAGACCCGGATAAATTTTCATCCCTGAACTAAAGGCATTTGTGTTGCAATCAGAAGAAATGTCTCAAGTATTCTTGGCTGATGTGATAGCACACTGCTGAGAAACTGCAGCGGGGAGAAAGGTACGGCTGTATTCCTGAAGATTGCTTCTTAAGTTTTCTCCAAGGTGGGGAGACCCTGCTTACTTCCCAGGATCCCATGGGCATCCCCACGGTCAGAGATTTAGGAGCCTTGTTGGTCACAAATGCAAACCAGGAAGGGAACCACCTCGTGACCTCAGGAGAGGAGGTGTTCTGGTGCTAGTGAGGGTGGAGTGGAGGCTATAGTCCGCTCGGGTCAGCCGAAGCAGGAGAAGCACTGGCGAGGGGAGAAGGGGCTCATCTTCTCTTCTCAGCAGCTCCCTCTCCTCCACTTGCCTCTTTCTGGTCTCCTGGTTGCCTCCTCCTGCTGTTGGAGTGGATGAGCTGGGGTCCCACACCAGGGTTTGAGGCTGGGGGAAGAGGGCAGGGAAGAGCTGGCCCTGGAGTTTCCCTAGATGTCCGCCTTCAGAGTCTGGACGGGGCTTCCTAAGCTGGGCATGCGGGCTGGCCAGGCTCACTGGGGTGGAGTCTTAGGAACGTTTTTGTCCTGAGAGCATCCCTGCTTGCTTGGTCCTTTAGAAACTTCGCAGGGATGGTGCCTGGAAAGGGTCTCAGAGATCTCACCATCTCTCATCTTTGCTGGTAAAGTCTGGCTCTGGAACTATCTTTCAGGTCCCCTAACGACCTGTGTTCCCAGCACAGTGGCTGGCACCTAGTAGGCACTAAATCAATATGAGCTATTATAATTAAAAGCCAGATCTATTTCCTCAAATAGGGTTAACCATTCTCAAACACGTTGACTCTGAAAGACCTGAAAGGATGTGGGGTTGCATGAATCACCAGCGAGGAGCTATGTGGAAACCGATTTTGCTGTTCTTGCTCCTGGCAGATAGCTTAGCACAAAACGGCTTCCTGAACCCCTCCCAGAGCGTCAGCAAAGGCCCTGGGAAAAGAACTGGGAAGCTGCCTGTCCCTTGCTATGTTAGACAGCAAACCCTGCTTTCCTCCGCCAGGAACAGCCACCGACAGTGCTCCCTCTGCCAGATCCCAGCTTCCCTGCAGAGTCAGGCAGGATGGGAAAGGCTATGCCAGCCCCGCGGGGCTCCACTGGAGACGTGTCCTGGCCAACGTGTGTCAGAAGCAGGTGAACAATGTCAAATTCCACACAAACTATGGCCCAGGAGCAGCACAGCAGCCCCGAGCTTTACTTCTGTGTCCAAACTTCTGTCTATTATGTGGAAAGAAGAGCACCTTGTAGTTATAGAACAGAACTCAGAGCTGTTGGGGGCTGGGCATAGGGCTGGGGGTGGGGCTTGGAGCCTCTCCCCCGCCCCCCCAACCACTGGTCATGTGACTTTGAGGCTCAAAAGAGGCAATAATTGCACAACAGTGGAAATATACTTAATACCACCGAACTGTATACTTAAAAATGATTAAAATAGTAAACTTTGTGGTCTATATTTTATCACAACTGGAAAAACAAAACCACAGCTGCCAACATGGATGGCAAAGTACTAAATAAAATAACAGCAATGACAAGTGGCAATAATTTGCCCCCAGCTTTCAAGTACAAGCAATATAATGGGGATTAAAACAACTCCCGGTCCTGGGGAGCGTGAAGACCAGAGGCCGGTGTGTGGTCAGTGTGTGTCGTGCGTGAGCCCCTGTGAAGGCTGCCCCGGAGGACACTGTAATTACTAGGGCTCTGCCCAGGCCTCTGACCACTCTTCCTGCCAGCATCGTCCTTGGGACCTACGGCGTGCCTTTCCTCACCATGATACAGCCCCCTCCACCCTTCCTCCAAGTGTCCCACCTAGGACCCCAGGCCCCCAGCTGCCAGCACCCGTGGCGTCCTGCACCCTCAAGGCTGGGGAAAACGTCTGGCACCTTCTTTCTCCTCAGTTAAGACAGTATGATATTTTTCAAAGGAACTTGGCTAAAAACTAACAGGAATAGATGAAGAAATAGTGACAAAAAGTACAAATTGCACAAGCAGAAAGCAGATCTCACCTCACTGAACGCATACCATGTATTAATACTTGTCATAAAACTAAGTGTTAGATGTATGTCATTTTTAATCCTTGCAACATTCTGAAGGGAAATTACTACTTTACTTTTTTATAATCAAAGAAATTGCTGCACAGAGGTCTTAGACACGTAGCAAGGCCAAACCAAGACTCAAACCCAGCTCTGACTGGCTCCAAAGTCTTCATTTACTTTTTCCTCTCTCCTGCTCCTGGATTTCACACCTGCAGGATGTTCGCATTGTAGAAACAGCAGAGAGCTCTAACGGATGCCCACAGGCTCTGCAACAGCCATGCTCTAGCCCCTGTTTGCAGGCATATTTTTAGGCCTTTTGCCTGCCTGTCTGTCTCTTAGCTCTGGCCTTGTTCTCGGCGAGCTCATGGGAGCAAGGGCTTTGATTGCTTTGTTCAGCCCGTACCCCTGTTGCAAGAACAGAGCTTGGCATACAGTAGGTGCTCATAAATACTTATTGAATAAATGGCTGAAGGACTGATCTCTCAGTGACCTGCATGCTTCCCCAGCACCATGAGCTGTTCTGTCAGTCCCTCTTGTCCTACTGTTCAAGGACAGACGTCAACTTTCATCTGTAACTCATTTTTCAGACCCCAGACTCTTCCTTCTCAACTTTAGTTTCTGGGTGACTCTATTATCTCTCCATTAACTTATCGGTGTCATCAAATGAGCTAGTCCTTTTGTAGCCCGGCTTACTTTCTTTAACACCCTTTAGGACACTACAGACTATTGTTCTCCTGGGCGAGTAATGATGGTGATAATGATCGTGGTGATGATGAGTAACGTACGTTTAGGGGGCAGTTAATATGTTCTGGGCGCCATGCTAAGAACTTTACAAGCGCCATCTCATTTAATTCTCACCACATCCTTGGATATAGATCCTGTCATTATCCCCATTTTACAGATGAGTGAAACAGACCACGTGGTTTAGTGCAATGGCCAAAGTCCTGCATAGTTCTTTCTGCTTCCAAAACTTTAAATTACTTTGTACTTTGCAACTTGAAATTTTTCTCCCTTTCACTTTACAAAATACACTGTCTTAGAAAACGCTCCACCCATCACAGCAGACCTCTGATGTCACAGTAGCCTGCAGCATCCCACTATGACAACACCACTGCAGCGTGAGAAGCAGCGCCCGCTCTGCAACAGGTGGGAGCCTTTTACGGTAGACCTGGAAGATCCCACTTGGCTGACGAAACTGGCCCATCTCCTCTCTTCCAGGACCATCCACCAGCACTGTATTTCCTAACTTGCTTCCTTTGAAAGAACACAGCCCTTCCAGAAAGCCCTCAAGCTGTATAAATTTTGGCTGGACCCCATTCAAGACCAGTATTTTACACTTAATCTGCTTCTAGATGGAGCAGTCAGGACCAGGAGGATTTATGAGGAGAGTTTTCCTGGAGCCTGACCTTTCTCTCATGTTTTATCATTTATTTATAGTCTCGTGTCTTCAGCGAAGACAGCCTGGGGCCTCCAGTTGTGTGATGCTAGTAGATCGCCCCTCACTGCTGGAATGGATGTTCTTGGCAATGAAAGGAAGAGACTGGGGGCAAAGGTGAAGCACGGGGCCTGGAAGCCTCTGGCAGCCTCGGGATGACTTCTCGGTGACCAGCTGTGTGGACCACTCCTCCGCTCCCTGCCTCTAGTAGATTCTGGCTCCCAGTGGGCGGTTTCCCCACAGTCTCTAGAGCCCCAGCCTGCTTGCTTTGTGCCTGGATGGCCAACGCTGGAATTCAGCCTTGGGGATGAGAGCGACGGGGGAGGAGAGGAGGTGTTTTGCTCCAGGATCAATTCATTGGGAAAAATAAGCCCACAGGATTTGAGCAAATGCCCATATTGCCCCTGGAATGGTTTCAGGTCTTTACAAAACCCATCCCTTCAAGGTTAAATGCTCCTGATTCTAGAGGGAGTGAGCAAGTTTGCGTTTTCAGACGAGTCCAGGAGCCCTTTCTCCTTCCTCACCTCAACTGGAACCTGGATACGCCCTTGAGGGGCTTCCCGCTCAGCCTCTCCCAAGCTCTCGTGCAGAATGGTGGCGCCACCCTCTTCCCACCTTCCTGAGTCACTTGGACGTTACCCATCAGAGTAACCGATTCTTTCCTCTAGAGACTATTTTCATTTAAAGTTCATAGCATTCACTTTTTTGTTTGTCTGTTTGCAGCAAAAAGAACTCTGAATTCTGACGGAAATCCTGCCCATGAGAGAGACAGTTTTATATTCTTCCCAAAATTTGCAGTCACTTGTACTGTTGGTAAAATTGGACACCGGAACTTTTAGATCCCTGGCCAGCCAAGGGCATGGGCAGAAAGTAACCTGGTCTCCAGAGCTCTCATGGCTCTCTGCGATGCGTAGGACAGTCCTTGGGGACCTTCCCCTGTACATGCTAGTGTTTATTGTTTAATAAAATATTTCACTCATGCAAAAAGAAAATATAATGTCTGCAAGGTATAAAAGGTAATGAAATAAACACCCCTGGACCCATCGTGGACTGAAGAAATAGAATGTTGCCAAAATGGTGAAGCACCTTCCCTGCCTGTCCTGTTGGTGATCTCCTCCTCCCACAGGAATTTTATGTTTATTGTTTGAAATCATGTTTAGTAAAATGAATACATTTTAGAATTTTGTGTACATTTTTTTTTGTATTTCAGCATATTATGGGGGTACAAATGTTTAGGTTATGTATATTGCCCTTGCCCCCCCTTCCCCTCCGAGTCAGAGCTTCAAGCGTGTCCATCTCCCAGACAGTGCGCACCGCACCCATTACGTGTGTATATACCCATCCCCTCCTCCCCCACTCCTGTCTGCTGACACCTGATGAATATTATTCCTATAGGTGCACTTAGGTGTTGATCAGTTAAAACCAATTTGATGGTGAGTACATGTGGTGCTTATTTTTCCATTCTTGGGATACTTCACTTAGTAGAATGGGCTCTAGCTCTATCCAGGAGAATACAAGAGGTGCTAGGTCACCATTGTTTTTTTTAATTGAGTAGTACTCCATGGTATACATATATCACATTTTATTAATCCACTCATGTATTGATGGGCACTTGGGTTGCTTCCACATCTTTGCAATTGCGAATTGGTTTCACACTTGAATTTTACCAGATCTACAGAGAAGAACTAGTGCCTATCCTGCAGAAATTATTTCACAACATCGAGAAGGAAGGAATCCTCCCCAACACATTTTATGAAGCCAACATAACCCTGATACCAAAACCAGGAAAGGATGCAACAAAAAAAGAAAACTACAGACCAATATCCCTTATGAATATAGATGCAAAAATTCTTAACAAAATCCTAGCAAACCAAATCCAGGTGCTTATCAAAAAAGTTATCCTTCATGACCAAGTGGGCTTCATCCCAGAGATGCAGGGATGGTTCAACATACACAAATCTATAAACGTAAGTCACCACATAAATAGAAGCGAAAACAAAGACCATATGATCCTCTCAATAGACGCAGAAAAAGCATTTGACAAAATTCAACACTCTTTTATGATAAGAACGCTTAACAAAACAGGTGTAGACGGGGCTTACCTGAGAATTTTGTGTGCATTTGAACTTCACATAAATAGTATCGCACAGGGTAATTCTCTGTGTCTTGTGCTTTCAGATCCATCTGCGTTGATGCGCGTAGCCTTAGCTGACACATTTTCACCACGGAGTGCTATTTCATTGTAGGACTGTGTCGCCCTTTACTCACCACCCCTCTGTCTGTCTGCGTTTGGCTGTTTCTCATTATGCTACTACAGTAAGGCTGCTATAAATGTCCTTGGCTATGCGTCCTGGGGTGCGTGGGCCGGGTTTCCCTAGGTCGCAGCATCTCATTTTAACCACCTTCCCCACATTCTCATCTCCTCACTGGGATTCTCTCCTTCTTCAGTGACTTCGTTCCTGGTACTTGCCCTCAGAGACACACGAGTGGTGTGAATGCCTTTCCTTGGTCCACTCCTGGTTTAGCAGAGTAACTGATGCTGACACTTACGCTGTCCCCACTGGAAACCCTGACACCCCCATAGGCCAGCTGGCCCCAGCACCCGACCCTCATGCTCTGCTGGCACCGCTCTCCTTTCCTGCCTCAAAATCACTCTCTTTACCTATTCTCTCCTCCTGTTCCCCTTTTTAATCTCTGCTTTCGAAGACAAATCTTTTACCTGTCCTCTCGATTCTATCCGATGACCAAATCCCCCATCTGCCTTTCCCATGTTTGTATTTTCACTCTGTACATTCATCAATGAGCCTACCAAACACAGAATAGGGCCTCCATGTCCCCCAAATCTTTGATGTTTTAATCTTAAACAACCATCTCACCGCTGCCTTCCCTGAAAAACTTCCCTGCTGCCTTCACTGCTGACACGCAGGGTTCTCTCACTGCACGAGAGATACCCACTGCTCTGCAGAAGATGCCTTCTCGGAGCGCACCAGTGCCCTCCCAAGGACCACCTCTGAAGCCTTTGTCACAAGCTGTGTTTCGCCTTGCTGATCCACCTCCTGCTCCTACACTCCTCCTTGGGTTGGCCCAGCATGCCACAGCTCTGACGGTCCCTCTGAAATTTGTCATCGTCTGTCCTCTTCTTCCTCTTGTACATTCCCTGTATTACGTAATACTTCAGAGGGATTATCCATTGCTTCCATTTTATCCTGGAGAGGTGGGGGGCTTGGCTGGGACCCCAGTAAAGGACAGGGTGTAAAGCTGTGGCATACTTAGGCTCGGTCTGAACCTGTGGAGACATTCAAGGGGAGAAATAGGTTACAATCTATTGTTATTTAATATCATAATTTATTTTTGTGCTTAAACTGCCTGGGATTTGGCCAGTGAGAGTTCCTTCAAGCTGGTTTTTCTGTCCTTTTGACATGTTCCATCATTCTCTGAGCTCTGCCTTATTTTCTGGCACAAAAATTGTTTCAGTCTTATCTTCTACTCTTCTTACCCAGCCCTGGAATTAGCCATTCTTCTAAGGAATCCTGGTTCCTTTCAGTGAAAGATGGCATTTAGAAGCCAAAATCTGGGTGATAGATGAGTTTTCTACCATCGGGGAGTTACTGTTCCCAGCCTCTCTCAGAGGGCAGAGCTAGGGAACACACACACACACGCGCACACACACACACACACACACACACACACTCACGTCTACATTTACAGATAGATAGATAGATAACCATGAATTCACATCTATCTCTCTAATTCAAATACAATGGATTCATCCTAGTTTTTTCCCTTTCCATTTTGGTAACTGTGATGGTTAATTTTATGTGTCAACCTGACTGGGCCATGGAGTGTGCAGTGAAACATTGTTCTAGGTGTGTCTGTGAAGGTGTTTCTGGATGAGATTAACATTAAATTGGTAGACAGAGTAAAGACAATTGCTCTTCCTGATGTGGTGGGCCTCATCCAATCCACTGAAGGCCTGAACAGAACGAAAAGACTAAAGACCAATTCACTCTTTCTGCTGACTGACTCTGAGCCAGAGCATCAATCCTCTCCCACCCTCGGACTCAGAGGGGAGCTACACTATTGGCTCTGCTGGGTATCCAGCTTGCCAATTTCAGAATTCAAACTTCTCAATCCCCATAACTATGTGAGCCAATTCCTTATAATAAATCATATTACTGTCTATCTATCTTCTATCTCTATATCTATGTATCTATATCTATCAGCCATCTGTCTAACATCTATGTATCTGTCTCTCTTCTATCTATATATCTACGTATCTATCTCTATCTGTCTATCTATCTATCATCTATCTATGTATCTGTTTATCCCATTGGTCCTGTTCCTCTGAAGAACCCAGACAGATACCGTAATCCAGGAAGAGCCTGGCTTCTATAATTCCCAGTACATTCTCCTGTTTGACCGACCCTCCTATATATTAACAATTTCCCCTCACTGCCACTACACAACGCACTGCCCCTGCGTGGAGACCACGATCACCTCCCTGAGGCCCTGCCCACCCGTGCGGGGCTGCACTCCTGCACAGAAGGCTGCTTGCTGAACTTGGGCTCCAAGACGCCTCACAGGGCCCAGGGCACCCTCTCGTGCTGACTCCTGCCTCCTGGCTCAGGCTGCGCCTCCTCCTCTGCACTGTGAACGCCTCGTTGTTCTGCTGCTCCCGTGGCTTGGAACTGGGAAAGGGAAGGGAAAAAGGAAGGGAAGGGAGGAGGAGTGGTGCTGAAGAAAAATAAGCAGAGAGCAGGAAGAGGAGGCTAATTTTTCTTCTCAAAGTTAGTTCCTTTTTTCTCAGCTATTTATTTGTCACTACTATTATGTGTGCTGTAGGCACTTTACAATCTGCATATCTGAAACTACTCACATTCCCCTCTGGTAAAAATCCTTCTCACTTCACCTCGCTGCTGGTGAGAGTGTAAGTAGACCAGTCTTGCTGGAGGACCATTTGACAATATGTTGCAAAAGCCTTCAAAAAACCCCCACATTTCCTTTGACCCCCAAATTACATGTTTAAGAATTGCTTCTAAAGAAATAATTAAAGAAGTACAGAGACATTTGGCTTCAAGGATGTTAATTAGAACTAAAATTGGAACATGTGGAATGGTTAGCATCAGGGAACAGGTAGGGTGAATTGTGATAATTCCATAGATGTAGATTCTATGTAATCAGTCGGCCAATGCTGAATTACAATTGTTGATGTGAAAAGATGTTTGTTATATGAGGGCTGTCCAGAAAGCACCCAGCCGTCGTATCCATGTATCCAGTGTATCCATGGCTGGATACTTTCCGGACAGGCCTCGAATATTGATAAGGGAAAAAATCATAAACTTGAATGATCCAAATTTCTGATTGAAATACTAGAACTATATAAGCCCAGGGAAAGAAAAAACCTAGGGGGTATATCAAAAGGGAATGATAACAGTGAGATTACGGACATTTTTTTCCTTTTCCCTTAACTTTGTTTTCAGATTTTTCTTCAACAAGTGCTTTTTATGTATACAATAATCAAAGCTATGAAAAGAAAAACAAAGCCCATGTTCTTGGCTTGATTTTACTATTTCTGTTACTAGTACAGACATTCTTGAAGTCATCGAATCCTTTGAACGAACATCGACGACTCCCTCTCATTAGTCATGGAGTCCTGTTGGTTTTCCTTTCATGGTATTTCTTGGGGCGTCCTTTCTTTCTGTGTGCCTGCCACCTCTGCAGCTTGGGCCTTGTGTCCTCGTGCCTGCACTGTTGCACTGGCTTTGGTTACACTATCTTGACAGGGCCCTCTGACCCAGGCAGCTGGAGGAATTGCCCTGGGGCAGTTCTTTGATCACAGCTCTCCGCACTGAAACCCTCAGTGGCTTCCCTCTGCTTCCCGGACCAAGACTGAATTCCTCAGCCCAGCCCTCTGCACCTGGTCCCGGCGGCGTTGCCTTGCACGTTTCACACTCACACTCTGTGCCCCAGCAAATGTGTCTGGCTGCACTTTCTTTGGCGTTGCATTTTCTTGCTTCTGTACTTTGCTCAACAAATGGCTGTTCTAGAATCACTTCCCCCCACCCTTGCTTCTGCCTCATTCTTCAGTGCCCCACTCACATGTCGCCTCTTCCATGATGCCTCCCCATACGCCCTGTTGGAAGAAATTTTCCCTCTCTGAACAATGTAGCATTGTGTGCCCCTCCCATTTTCTTCGGATGGGATAAATATGTACCACATTCAGCACTCTCTTCCTCCTTTCAATTGGGCCAACTTTCCTCCCCGGGGGTACAGTCTGTCCACTCCAGAATCTGAGGCTTCTTCCTTGGAATTTCTTATCCTTGGCTCAACCTTCTTGTCTATTTCATTCCCTAATCTCTGTTGGAGAAAACCTGACATTGAGATCGTAAGACTTGGACCTGATCTTCTTAATCTTCTTCCTTGAGATTACCTACTCCTCAATCCACTGAGACATAGCTTCTGTCCCCTTAAATGCCATCAGAACTGAACTAGCAAAGGTCATCAATGATTTCCATTTGCTAAGTCCAATTGACTGGCAGCCGTGGGGCGTACAGCGCCAGAAGGCTGACTCTGCGGCCAGGATTGGAGTCCCAGCTGCCCCCTGCACTGTCTCTCTCTTGTTCAAGTCACCTAAGTCCTTCGAGGACCAGTTTCCTCATCCATTAAATGGAGAAGAATAATAGCAATAATAGCACCTTGTTACTAGGATTTTTGTAAAAATTAAATGAGATGATTTTTGTAGAAAGCTTGCACAGTGCTGGATACCACGAAGTGCTCTGCAAATACGAAACTATGTTGTTAGCACACCGTAAAGTCTGAGATCACTGCACTGGTCTCTGCCTACCCCCTTCACCCTCACTGCTTACTGTGGTCTTCCCTCCTGCCCGTCCCACACGCTCTATGCTGCAATCACTGCAGGCTGCAGACAGCATCTCAGATGTACTCTGTGCCATCTCTCAGTCTTTGTGAAGCTGTCCCTTCTACCAAGAATATCCTTCACCCACTCCCTACTTGCCTGGTGGATTCCTTTCCATCTTTGGGAATCTAATTCATATGTTACCTCCTAGCAAAAGGCTCCTCTTCGCCTCCCCAGTAGTGGAATTTACTTTCCCCCCTGCGTGATCTCTTTACCTTGTATGTGTTTCCATTGTCACACTACCACCCTGCGTGATCCCTGATGTGTTTACATTGCCACAGCCCCCACCAAAATATAAAATCCTGACTCTGCCTCGATTTCTCTATTCAGTCCCTATCACAGTGTGTGGCACATATCAGACACTCGACAATACTTGTTGAATGAAAAAAGAAAAAAAAAAAAACCGGAAGGAGGCAAAGCTCAGAGCGGCAGAGCCAGGACTACTTACTCCTAACCCCACGTTCTTACACAGACATCACGCCAAAGTCGCAGACACATTGAGTCAGTTTTGCAAGTTGTCATCGAATGTCTCATGGCCCTGGACTGACCCTGAGTGTGAGATTTACTGCCTAGTATTATAAAAGCTTTAGACTCCGGCTCATCTCAAAGGAGTTGCACAAAGAAGGGGCTAAAGGACCTCAGCAAACAGTGGGCATCTGGAAGGCCCAGAGGCTGCAGCCAGGAACCTCAAAGACCCCATCAAAAACAAAATAAAAACTCTTTTAAAAGCTCAGTGAAAAGAGAGAGACACTTCAAAAAAATTTGATTTTGACGTGATCTCTAGGCTGTGTTTGTTGAAACAATCTTAGGTCCATAATCAAAACAACGTTTTATCATTTCCCCTCCAGGCTGGTCACAAGCTACAAACTGGATCACTTGACACATCTCTCGTGCACTTGAAACCCAACTTGAAACTCTGCCATTTTAACTGCACAAAGAAAAAATAACTTTCAAAGCCCCACATATATATTTTTCTGATTCATCCTTTTGATATTTTACTTGGACCAAAATCCAAATTCATTTGGTTTTCTCCAAGCACATATTTGGGCTACTTCCATCATTGTTCTTGGAAATGATTTTTCCTTTTGACACACTGTACATTCGATATACAACCTGGTCAGCCCCATCATAGGCCACGGCACCGACTCCCTCGTGAGCTGTCAGGAGCGTCTCTGAACTATTATGTCTTCACATAGGTTGACCAGCTGCTAGTTGCGCAATGTTCAGGAAAACATATGTGTGTGCACGTGTGTGTGTGTGTGTGTGTGTCTGTTGATGTCAGCATGAGTGAGTTTTGTGTCTGTTGGGGAAAATGCTGGGTAAGCATGTTTTTCAGGGGTTTGGAGCATTTCTGTGGCTTGTTTGCTGATACGAGCAAATGTGAGAGTATGTTTTGGGCAGATACGTGCATATGCTTTCATTTATCTGAGGGAGTAATCCCAGGTATAGGAGATTTAACACAGGGAGACATGGTGTCCCCTGGTGGTGTTGGGAGGGCACGTTTGTTAGGAGAGTATGGAAAGCTCATCAAAACTGGGCAAAATGTCACCTTGGCGTCTGAGAGGAGGAAGAATCAGCTGGGTCCCCTGCTGTGGGGTTTGACCAGGGCAGCTTCCAGGAACTGGGGCGGCCCGTCTGGAGCAGGAGGATGGAGCCAGCCAAGCTTCCACCTGAGGTCAAGCTGCTAATCTCCTTGTCTTCCCAGGTCACCCAGTGGGTCCACTGCCCTCGCCAAATAGACCTCAGCTCCTCCTTGCAGCCAAGCTCCTGTCCACGTGGGTCCTCACCCTATCACCTTATCATCTTGCACCTAACTGGTCTTTGCCCCTCCCCCTTATTCTCAAGCATCTTCTGCCCTGTCACTTCATCCCAATCTGGTCTCTCTCCATTGTCGGTCCTGGCTACCTGCTTCTTGCCGTCTGCTCCGCCTTAGTCCAGCCCATCCTGTGTCATCTTTGCCCCCATCTTCCCCATCATCTCCCGCCTCTGCTGGTCTTGGGTTCTGCCCTCCTCATTCCTGGCCGCTCTTCTTCCCGCCCTTCCTCCCTCCCCCAAGCTCTGGGTCTATGCCACCAAATGGGCATGACGGGGAATCACCGGCAGGCGAGGACAACCACAACAGAAGACCAATGCAAACCAAATGGTGTGCTCGGCAGGAGTGATTATAATCCTTTGGAGGAATGCAAATTCCTTTAACGTAGCCTGTTCTTGACACAACAGGAGGATCAGAGTCAATTAAGCAATGATGCCGCCTCTGGCTTATTGTAGTACATTTTTAATAAATGTTACAGCTGGATACAATGACAAGATGAACTTTAAGTTCCTCCCAATGCTGAGACTCTATGGTTTGTAGAATATCACAACTGTAATATGTTAAAATACTGCATTATGTACAATCGAAGGTGCTATATCTGTCTCTTCTAATTGTGGCCACAGGCTATCCAGCTGTGCCCTGGCTGGAAGGAAGAAGGCCCAGTGCGTCCTGAGCGCTGTAGAGTTGTCTGACAGGCATCCCTGTCCCCTCCTCTCACTGCTGCAGCCAGAGCCAGGGGACTCCAGCACACCCAGAACTTCCACAGAGGCCAGAGTTGCTGCTTTCCAATTCCTCCCACGGTTTAGGGAGGAGACGAGATATCAGTACTCTCATTGCAGTGTTGCTGTGACTTCAAAACACCACAAAGCTCACTGAGGATGGCCCGGGCTGAGCCCTGAGCCCCAGCCGCAGCATTCTCCTGGTCCTGAGAGGCCAGCCAGACACTGCGGGCGTTCAGCCAGAATGGGTGGTATGCACGTGATGTCAGAGTCTCCTCTAGTCCCTGCAGAACAGCCTTCCTGGGCTCTTCCACCAGAATCCAAGATGCTATGAGGTAGGGCACTGGATAGAGATCTTGGCTTGATTGGCATCTAACCAAGTGCAATGGTTAGTCCTCTGTGTCAGCTTGGCCAGACCACAGCACCCAGATGTTTGGTCAAACACATTTGGATGCTGTTGTGAAGGAACTGTTCAGATGAGATTAACATTTAAATCACTAGACTTTGAGTAGATCAGATGACCCTCCATCACATGGGTGGGACTCATCCCATCAGGTGAAAGCCTTAGGAGAATGCAGACCCACATCCCCCAAAGAACAGGGAATTCTGCCCCCAGGTGACCTTCAGAAACAAGGCTGCCGCTCTGACTTTTCCTGGGCCTCCAGACTGCCGGCCCACCCTGTGGATTTTGGACATGTCAGTCTCCACAATTCTGTGAACCCCAATTCTTTAAAGTATATCTCCCTTCCATCTCTGTGCAGGCACACATGTGCACACACATGCACACATATACACACACATGCATGCACACACACACTCTATTGGCTCTGTTTCTCTGGAGAACCCTGACTGATACACCAGGTGAGGCCTAGTCTAGAAGGATTAGAAGGTGCCCTTTGTTTCATCGTTTAGTTCATCCTGGCCACAAGATCCTTGGAGCAACTCCTTGAGTGTCCAGGAAAAATTTGCTCTTGGATAGGTGACCATGTTGGTAACTATGAGATATCCCAACTTCAGTGACCAACCTTCCTGGTTTGTGCAGGACTGAGGGGTTTCTTGGCATGTGGAGCTTCTAGGGCTAAAACTGGGAAACCAAAATAAATTATCAACCTAATCCACTTCGACAATCTGAGCTATTGACTTTTCCACTCAAATGTCTAGCATTTCTGAGAACATTAGTGGGAGCACCTCTGGTATACTTGATAAGGAACCCTTGTGCCTAATGTCCCTCAGATCTTGGTTACTGATGCAACAAGCACACAACCGCTACGGCAAACATGTCATTTTAAGGCCCGAGTGCTGCATCCAAGAACCACTCAGAGCTTTACATGAACGTCTCTCCTAAAGTCCCCAAAGCACTTTAACTATGCGTGTGCCTCTTGGCAGCAAGTGCATTTACACCCTGGCTGGGAATAGTCTTGGGGTTCTCACACTGGCTGTCACAAGCCACGGCCCTGGGGTGCTGGGGAGCTGCAGCCACGTATCTGTGAGGACAGGTCCTGTCTCCAAACTCTGACCCTTTGTGACCACCAGCACTCTGGGGAATTCACCTTTGGCTGCCGTGAGCCCTCCACGTGCCCTCCCGAGCTTAGCTCCCCGGCTGCACTTCTGCGCTCAAGCCCTTGACAAATCTAGGTGCGGTCCTGCCTCTCCCTCTGCCAAACTCCCTTCCTTCCGGACGTGCTTTCTTGGCGGCCCAATGTGTCTGACTGCACAGTGGAGAAGGGCGCGACAGGGTTGACGCCCCCTTGCCTGGTGGCCCAGCTCCTCTCCTTCCCGGGCTGTCACCGCCACTCTGAGAGACTGGGGCCTAGAGGGCCCCCCGGCCTTCAGGCCCTCACAGCCCTCACAGCTCCCCGGGGCATGCGGTTTTTTTTTCTTTTATTTCAGCATATTATGGGGGTACAGATGTTTAGGTTACGTATGTTGCCCTTGGTCTCCTCCTGCAAGTCCGAGTTTCAAATATGTCCATCCTTCGGGTGGTGCGCATTGCACTCCTTGGGTATGTGGTTTTTGATGTGAGAAGTTGCATTTTGGGGATTCTTGTGTTGTTATTTTCCAGACACTAAACTCAGGGCTCAGAAAAGCCAAGCCCATTCACTCTCATCCAATCATAGCTGCTATCGCCCTGAAACACGCCACCCACAGAGGCACAGGTGTCTGCGGGCAGAAGCTGAATCCCTCGATGGCCTCTGTGGCGAGGACTCTGTCCGCCTCGCTCCGGGCAATAGGTAACGCTGTCCCCACTTTGCAGACAGTGCGTGCACTCAGAGAGGTTGCACCGTGTGTCCAGTGTCACACAGTTAGCAAGCAGGGGGGCGAAGCTTTGATCCCAGGTTTCTCTGACTCACTCCACATGCCAGCGTCCTTCCCCCCGTGCCTCGCAGCCCAGCAAAGCACAGACACGCCGCAGGCTCCAGTCTCCACTTCGTCCTCCGTCAACTCAGAATCAGGACGGCGGGACAGATTGCGAAACAGGACCACAGATCCCCCCATCCCTGCGCTCACTTCCCGTGCACTGTGAGTTTGCTGTTCCTGCCTCTGAGGTGGCGGCTCGTGCTTCACGCCTTGAATCTGGGTGTCGCCAGGCAGGTTGACCTGGCGAGCGTGACGTTAGCAGATGTGCGGTGAGATGAGACTTGTGAGGTGCCGGGGCGCGGGTCTGCCTGCTCCGCACGGCTGCGCCTTTGCTTCCCACCCTTCCCCTCTTTCTGCCACGTCCCATCTCCTTCTCTTCCAGCCTCCTCGTGTCCGAAGTCTGTGGGTGGGGTGGGGGCGGGGAGCGCGGCTTTTCCCTGGGGCTCATCGCCCCTCTAGAGCGCAGCGACGTGCCAGTTCTCCGGCTCAGTCTCGTGCCTTGCAAATTCTAGAGCCTCAGATGCTTCAGGAATTCCCGACTTTTCCTTCTTTCCTTCTTTTGTTGTGTCCAGTGCCTTGTGGTTTTGTTGGGTTTGGGCAGCGCAGTGGGGCTGGGGGGAAGATGAGCTCTGATCCCCTGGGAACGGGGCTGAGGTGAGCTGGCAGGTGCTGCCGCGTGTCCACTCCAGGGTATGGCTGGTCTGTCTGTCCATACAAGGGTTAGTTTCTTCTGATGTACTCGTTCTTTCCCGTCATCTCGTTTACAAGGGAGGCTACAAACGTAACACAGGCCGCATTTCTCACGACCTGCAAACCCTGGCTGTTTACGCTTACGGTCTGGTAAAGACGACACCAAAGGTACGGGCGTCCTTTCCCTCCCAGACTGAGCAGGTCTATTATTGTTATTATTATAGGATGGTATGTCAAGGCAGTCAAGCAGTGTATTAGAATGTAAAATAAAAGCATACATGTATTTCAGATTGTCAATTTTCGCGTGTCTTTTCCTAAAATAAGAACGTAAGATTTGGTTTGGTATTTTTATTGAAACCACACAGCAACCGTCTAGAATAGGGGACGGCAAACTTTGTGCCTAGGGCAAGACAGGAACTACTTTAGGCTTCGCTTTCATAGGTCACTGCTGTAACTACTCAGCTACTGCTACAGCAGGAAAGCAGCTGTAGTTAACAGCAAACGAGTGAGCACGGCTGTGTTTCAATAAAGCTTTATTTATAAAAACTGGCAGGGACTGGCTTTGGCCCAGGCGGCTGGAGTTGGCCAGCCCTGATCTACAACATGGAGATTCTGAGCCATGGGCACACAGTCTTTGGGGTTATAAGTGAATCTTCCCATGAGGAGTTTACGTACAGGCACTAGGATACTGGCGTTGGAGAGGACCCAGGATAAGCCCGGCCTGGTATAAGATCTAGTCTCACCCTCTCATTTCACAGATGAAGCAATAGGGGAATAGAGAAGTGAAGCAAATCACCCCAAATTAGAAAACAGAACTCATTCTCCTGACTGAGCCAACGACGCACCAGTTGCTGCATATCCTTCTTTGAATACTTTCAATAAGTTTCCAAGAGCCTTTAACAATAACACCTGACACACAGACGTTTGCCAATTGATAATTTACGAAGGCAGAAAATGACATCCTGTCTTACACACGAGCAAATCAAAGCTCACAGACTTTCAGTGACTTGCCCGTGATCATAGAGTCAGGCAGTGATAAACCTAGACACAAACCCATGCCTTTGGTGCTCTTTTTAGCTGCATGAAGCACTGCTGCTCTGTAGACACAAATTCTGCTGATGATGCTCCACCTGCATACATCTGGCAAGATGCAGAACAGGTAGACAGAAGGTGGTAACTTCCCGTTTAATTCGTGGCTCTGGTCCAAGTGTGTTTCTGGGTAGAGTGCTGGAGGCAATCCTTCTTGGTTCTGTCTTTGGAGGTTCGATCCTGGGAGTCTGGGCCTGGCCGGATATGAAATTTTGAGGTGATCTCAGTACTTTAAGTCAAAGATCTCTAGTGCTTCCTGGTGCTACCCCATTACACGCAAGATTCTGGCATCCACATAAAGCTCTCGTAGCGTGTGTTCTCAGGGATTAGAGAGTGCAATCACTCACTGAATAGAAATGATTAGGTACAGAATAATTCAGACAGACAAGCTCAGCCCTAGAGACGCTTTCTGCAGCCTTTTTTCTCCTGGGGGGAGAAAGTGGTGAGTACTTGCATCCTGATGGCTGAGCATACCTGGTGCAGTTCGGGGTGCCCTAACAGCAGGGCACTGCCTGGTTTCTATCAGTCCCACCCCTTCCAGTCTCTCAGTGACACCCTGCCAGGGCAGTGGTGCCTGGCGACCTCTTCCCACACACATTCCTGAGCACTGCTGAACCCAGCCCAGCTAAGCAAAGCCTGCCAAGCAAGCCGGCACACTGAGTGCAGTGAACTGCCTGGAAGAATGCAGGGGCTGAGGCCAAGGCTTGCTTGGGTTTGTTATCATTTACTTTGCTGTATTTATTTAATTGTATTTGCAGTTTCTTCTTTATTTTCCTTCCTTGCTCTTGGATGGCTTGTGACAAGACATTCTGGCATTACATTTAATTATACTATTTTTAAATTTTCCCTTCACTCCGAGGGGCAAATGCTTTTCAAAAAACTTTATGGGATTAAAACTAAATTGACCAGATGGCTTCTTTGCACCTAATTTAGCACAGTCCAGTGGTGCCAGATTTCTAGGGCACAGGGACCCATTATCCTCATGCTCACTTCCTTGAGTTGCTCTACTCTGCTCTGCCTTTTATATTTATCAATTCTGGAAATGGAGTTAAGGAAATGTACAGATGTTACTGAGCTAAGAGGAGCCTTGGGGCTTTAGGATTTGGCAGAGAAATGTAGCAATGTGCTGGGAAGAGTCCCAAAGATGCATGAAGGGTCATCTCTTCATCTTCTAGTTCTGCTTCCTAAAGCCCAGCTAACAAAGGGAGTAAATGGTCTATAACTACAAGGCTAGACCTGGGCTTCATGTTCTGCCCTGTTGTGCTCATTGCACACATTTGTTAGAGGCTATGAGAATTGTCTAGTTAACAGATTCATCCATCCATCCAATATTTTTCTAAGTTCCTCTAACATGCCAGACACTGAAATAGAAACCAGGGATATCATTGTAAATAAGACAGACAATTTTTCCCTATCTGAACCCATGATCTATTTGGGGAAAAATATTAAATAAAGGTAGGCCAGGTGTTACTGCAACCCCTCCTCTTTCCTTCAAAGGGTAGTCTTCCACAACCTACAAGACAATTAAGAGGTTTGAATTTATAGTATGCCTCTGAAAAGTCTTCTCTGGGGTCTACAAGCTTCTGAACCTGTCTGTTGTTGTTGACAGCCATGAATGATCTAGCGCCTGTGTCTACACACAGGACTGCTGCCCACTTCACCAGATCCCAGGAAGGGATAAGAGGAGTCTCCACATGTTCGTCGTGGAAGAGTTCTGGTGACTGCAGAAGGAAAATTCCAAGTTAAAAGAAACAAAGGTTGAGTTATATTTAGACTGAACTTCCTGTTTTACTGCACAAAGAAAGGAACTTTGTCTTAGACCTTCACAAGGAAGACGTCCTTCTCTGACCTGGCCACCCTGATAACACGTTGACTTTTACGTTCACGTGCGTTCCTTCTTTAATCTCTCAATCTAGCACCCCCTCAAACTTTTCCTCCAGAAAAATAGATCTCTTCTACAGGTTGAGGCTCTATGTTCTTCCTTTGAATCTTCAGTCTCAAACAGCATTAACTAGATGAACACAGATGTTTACCGACTCTAAGTTTCTCAGGCTGCCGCCCATGAATGAAGGTGTAAGCGGATCCTGTACCTGCCGGTGAAATCTGGTGACCAGCTGGTTCCTTCTTTAAATGGCGTGTTAGCTAAAGACATCACTCTAAGATAAACACAGGCTTTTCTTGGAGCGCAGATAGTTAAATCCCATGCTGGGAAAATATTAATCATATTTCTGTATTGGCAGGGTTTTGTGGCCTAGTCCTTTAGAAATAATAGCCACGTGAGTGGGCTAAAGAGCCTCTGGCTCTTTCCTGTTCTGATTAAGCCTGGAAGCACCACACTATAGTAACCTTAGTTTTTAATGGTTATTCTGGGTTATTCTATTTATAATTTTTGGAATGACCCCAAC
Source organism: Propithecus coquereli (assembly GCF_000956105.1). NCBI lineage: Eukaryota > Metazoa > Chordata > Mammalia > Primates > Indriidae > Propithecus > Propithecus coquereli. Next base: position 1,050,520 of record NW_012145967.1, read on the forward strand.
TCTGATTCAATTATTTTGTTTCTAGTCTCCCTTTAATGGGGAAGGGGAATCTGAAAATTTGTTGCATATCAAAAATATATACAAATTATTTAATTACCATTGTTCTAATTACCCCAAAGGAAGAATGCAAAGTTCCCTGATGTCCACAGCTGGGGACACCAGACTTGATCTGACAAGAGAGGAAAGGAGTTCCTCAAGGAGTTGAGATATAAAAAGTAACCAAGGGTCTTCCACTTTCAGTCAACAAGGAGTAACAGGGACTGGATTTACCGACACACTTCACAAAACTAAAAACTGGACAAAATATGTGACACAATGACACTCAGGATATTGACCATCAAGTAACAATCGAGAGTGATTATTAAGATGTAGGAAAATATGAGGGGAGCCCTAGGATTTTCCCAGCTTGCCATCTGGAAAGAGTTTTCAGACTGCAATGCATGTAAGGGAAACCCAAGCAGAGCATAGTTGTTTCCCTGACTTGAGGAGATAAAGCTGGGAGCATAGAGAAGCCAAGGCAGCTAGAATTCTCACGGAAGATCACCGGAGATGAGAGATATGTGCAGAGAGAGAGTTCCAGAGATCTTCAGAGGATCTCTGTCGAGTACTCAGTTGAGCACTAGTCAGACTGTGCATGTGAGGAAACTATCCAGGGCTGGGGAAAGAATCACCTTGAGATAACTAGTGGAAACAGTAACCGAATGTCACAGAGGTCCTGTTCTCAACAGCAATGATTGAAAACCTCATAATTAAAGGGACATCTGTCAGAATTCTAAGTGTCCTACCTCAACAGTGGGGAGAATTATCCCTAGACTAAATGCAGCTCTCATCCCAACTAATAAAGTCTGAAGCAAGTCCCGAAAGGATCAAACTGTTTTCCAGTACCTTAGCCACATTCTACTCAAATTTAAGAATTCTTGTATCAAACTTTATTAAGAATACAAAAATATCCAGCACATGATAAGATAAAAGTCATAATGTCTGTCATCCATGAAAAAAATGACTAAGCATGCAAAGAAGCAGGAAAATACAACCCACAGTGAGGAAAAAATAATCCAAATTGACACAGAAATGACATAGATGATAGAATTAATAGAAAAAGACATTCGAACAGTAATTATGACTAAAAGATAGAGGAAAGATAGAACATGTGAAGTAGAGATATGAAAAATATAAAAAAGACTCAAATCAAACTTCTAGAAATG
>NW_012145967.1:1052364-1063819 GCF_000956105.1 Propithecus coquereli
TGAATAGCACAGGAAATGGTAACAACATGGGTAAATATAAAGACTATTTAAAATTATTTTGCTATGTTTAAACATAATAGACTGTTTAGTAAAAAATGAGAGCACTGTAGTTTGGGGTTTATAACACATGGAAAAGGTATAATAGCCATAGCACAAAGATGGGAGGGGAGAAATAGAAGAATACTGTTGCAAAGTTCTTGTACTAGTCATGAAGTCATCTAATATTGCTTAAGGTAGACTTCAATAAGTTAAAAATATGCGTTATAAACTCTAAATACAACTTGTAAGTATAATGGAAATTACATTAAAAAATTAAGAAAGGAGATGAAATGGGAACATATAATCAATCCAAAGAAAGGTAGAAAAAAAGAAAAAAAACAGTGGGACAAATAGAAAACAAATAAATTGCGATTTAACCACATAAAAACGTTAAATATAAATCATCTAAATACCTTTACCCATGGGCACAGAATAATAGATTGCATAAAAATTAAGACGGAATTTTATGCTTCCTAGAAGAAACTCATATTACTTATAAAAACACAAACATTGAAATTAAAAAATGGGAAAAGATATGCTAATACTAATCAAAAGAAAGCTGGAATGCTATATTACTATCAGTTTAACATATATGTCAAAGAAAAGAATATTATCTGGGATAAAGAGGATTGTTTCATAATAAAAAAAGGGTCAATTCAAGAGGACATCACAAATCTAAATTTTTATGCACCTAATTTAATAACAGCTTCAAAATACATTTCTGCAGTAAGAAATTTTTTGACCACATTCTTCACCCAAGTTGAGGAAGGACCTCATAAAAGTCCTCCAAGGACAGGTTGAAGGGATGTTATATGGCGTAGAGCAGAAGAAAAGTCTGCCCGCTGGGTAGTGTTCCAACCATGCAATTGCAATGTACACAGAAGCCTAAAGAGTAAACCCTGCTTTAAAAGTCATTGATATGTATATAAATTAGCACGTTTATGTATCACAATAATTTTCTGGAATAAACGAGGACTTGAATTTTCCTACCTTGCAATTTCAGTTCAAAGACAAACTTAGAACAGCATTGTCCAAAATGTGTTCTCTAAACTCTTCTGCTCATAAGTGTCATGGAAAAAAAAAGAAATCCAGTAAAACCGGCTTTATGAAAAGTTAGAATAAAAGTAATCATGAGAAACCCAGGGAGGAGCACGTATTATGCAAGAGAATATAAATATTCAAATAACGGGCTCTCTGTTTTTAGGAGCATTTTTTTCAGGCTAGTGTTCCATGAAATACACTTTGGTGATGCCGACCTGGAGTAAAATTTATGTTCTGCAAATGCAATTTAAAACTAAGACTAGAAATCAGTCAGATGTCAGGGAATAGTTAAGCAGGGTTCTCTACTTGGGATAATAATGATAAAAATGCCTACCTTTACATATTCTTTCTTAACTTTATCAAACATCTTGAAGAGCAGGGGTCTGGGCTGTGGTATGCCGGCAGCCAGGGTCAGGCATGGAAACCCCTCCATGTGATCTGAGGGGGTGTCTTGGGGAGAAGCCAAGTGAGAAAGCTAGGCAGGCTGCCCCGGGGAAGGCCCAGGCAGAGAAGAAGGAGCTGGGGTATCTGCCTGTGGGAGAAAACTTCAGTTTTCAATAACATTTTTTGTAAATGCCTTTTTACCTTTCTACTACTTGACTTAGAAATCGCAACTGTGGTACATCAGTAAGAGCGAGGGTGGGAGGAAAAGCCTAGAAGAACTGCCTTGGACCATGACTGCAGAGGCTGTGGCTCTTCATGGAGAGGAAAGCAGGGGCAGCTGTTGTTAATATAATAAAGCTGACCCTTATGAACACGCTCTCCCTGTCACCCTGGACCCCTTCCTCTGCGTGGAGGAGGCGATGCGTTCCCCTGGACTTACCCAGAAGAAGGCCTTGATTAGCTCTGAGACACTTCTCAAGTGGGAAGCAGAGTCCTAAGTCCATGTCTTTGGCTTCTAATTTCTAGTAGACCAGGTGCTAGGGATTGGATGTTGCAGGGGTCCAGCATTTCTCCCACTACGGATTCTAATGCCTTATCCCGTAATGCTGAGGCTGTTGCACTGACATGCCAAGACCCCGGGACCCTACCTCATGGCTTTTAAACAGGCAGATTTTGGATTTGGCCCAGAGAGCATGCTGTGTTTGCTGGTTGAGTCCTTCTCAAAACAGATTTTTTTCCTATGGTATCAGGTGGGGATATCACCCAATTAGATCCCAAGCCCTCAGAGCAGCGGCTTTCCGAAGCCGTCATTCAGTAAGTGCTGGAAGATAGCGCGTTACAAAATGTACGGGGGCTTACACAGGGAGGAGGAGGGTCTGTAGAAGCTCCCACCCCAATGTGATTTTGACATATTGCTGTAAGTGCAGATCCCGCAGAATGGATCAGTTCACAGCCACACTGCTCATGTGAGGATGCATAGCTCCTCCTCCTCCTCCTCCTCCCCCCCTCCTCTTCTTCCTTTTCCTCATCCTTCTCCTGCTCTCCCTCCTCCTCCTCCTTCTCTATAATGATTTTCATAAGCAGTCTGGTGGCAGACATCCATGGGAAGCAATGGGCAAGAGTTATTAATATTAAGGAGATATGTGGGTCACGGCCATCGATGGGCTGGGGGGCAGCATGGCTGGAGGACAATGACTAATGGAAGCTTCTCCCAGCCTTCCCCTTGCATCTCGAAGCAGACTTTTCCTCAGCAGTGGGCTTTCACTGCCTAGTTTATTGTATGGAGCCCCTTGGACTAGGTGGGCAGGGAGCTAGCTGGATCAGGGCTTGAACTGTGACTTTTTCAAGTTTTATTACCTTAACATAGAATCAGAAACCAATGATCCTGACCATCTCTGGGATGCAGAAAACCCTTCCTGGGGCCAAGAAATGGAGTACAATGCAGGAAGGAACAGTCTCCCTGGCAGCTGGATTGTATACTCATGGATATGGCGTGTTTGGGTGAAGCGGCCCACCCTTCTTTGGAACAGGCGCAACTGGGCATCCGTGGGTAATCATGAGGGTGCTGGCCATAGGAGGCCCCTTGTCTCCCAGGTCTGGAGGGCTGGGGGACCATGCCAAGGGTGAGCCCAGGGGCTCAGGCCAGGCTCTGGAAGCCTTCTCAGAATTGTATCTGATTTTCCTCGAGACCCTGGCTGAGAAGCCGGGGCTCTAGGGATTGGTGGGCCACCAATCCTTTCTCTGACGCAGCCTGTAAATGGCTTTGCTGGACACTCCAGGCTGTCAGGCAGCTCTGGTAGACTTTTTGCAGCAGCCTGCCATCTGGAGGAAAGGAATTGCCCACTTTTCTGCATTCCATGCCATAATTAGGAAAAATATGACAGAATTTGAGATTTTTCCTACCTCCATGGGATAGAATGTGTTTATTTTGAGTGTTTGCACCCTGCCTCGTTTCACAAAGAACATGAGGTGGCTTACACAAATGCACATGCTACAAAGGAGTGAAAATAAATAATTGAATGAGTCAGAGTGACAGGAAAACATAATTAGTAAGATGAAGTCACTAATAATTTTATCACCCAAAAATGCATACCCCATGGTCCTGCATATACACTAGGCTTGGGCCATAACTTTGCACGTATGGTGAAGGAAGTTAAAGTCCTAAAACACAGGTCAGCAAATGCAATCTAACAAGGGAATAAATCTATGCAGTCCATAAATCTAGATCCCTGCCTTGATTGGGATGAAAATATTATAATTCTAAGAGCAAGTTTTTCATTTTTCTGTATTAATCTTAATATGCTATTTGAGTCATACAAAAGAATATTCATGATATTTGTTAGTTGTAAAACATGGTAGCATAATGAACACCCAAGACCCACCACTCCACCAAGGGACAAGTCTACTCCCAGGAACTCGTACCCACCCCACTTGGCTCTAACCTCATCCCTTGTCCTGCTTTTCTTCTCCCCCCAGGGAGAACCACGATCCTGAATTTTTTTTTTATTATTCCTTTGATTTTTTGTTTTGTTTTTTCCCAAGTACATGCACATATAAATGATATTTTACTCAGTTTGCTTATTTTTAGGCTTATTAAAATAATATCTAGATCAAAGTCTTTGGGATTTTGTTCTTCCATTCAATACTACATTTCCAAGATTCCTTTATGTTGTTGCATGTGTGTGCAATCCATTCTTTTTTAATGGTTTATTATCATCCTTTTCATGAATATACCACCTTGATCAATTCGGTTGCTGCTCCTTTAGGTCTTTAGATTGCTTCTAGTATTGTTCTATTATGAATGATTCAAAATCATTTTTGAATATATCTCCTGATGCACATAGTCAAGAGTTTCTCTAGGGTGTATACCTAGGGGTAGAAATATTGTATATGCTTTACAGGATAATGCCAAAATATTTTCAAAAGCAATTGTACTGATGTACAATCCCACTAATAAGGTACGAACTTCCTTCCTCCAATCCTTATTTGACACTTGACATTGTCAGACATTAATTTTTGCCAATCTAGTGTCATAAAAATGATCTCATAGAAATGCAATTGCATTTCCTTGTCTTTTCGTGTGTTTATTTGTTTTATGTTTTTCCTTTTCTGTGAAGTATTTTAAAAATGTATTTTGCACATTCTTTTATTGGGTCGATGGTTATTTTCTTATTCATTCATAAGAATATTTTAGATGTCTTCTCTTAGGCTAACTTTTCATTCTACATCTCAGCCAGGCATTTTCATTTACTCTTGTGACATGAATTTCTATCTATATGCTTATTACTCCCCAATCTGAGTATTCAGCTTAAGAATTTCTTCAGAGTGTCACACCCATGAATTCACTCACACACTCAGCATCTTCACTTGGATGTCTCACAGGATCATGAGGCTCCGTACATCCAAAATTGAGTTCAACACATTCCCACCCTGGCTGAATTCTTCTGTTTTGTCTCCTATCTCAGAGGTATCACCAACAACACAGGTATCCAAGCCCCACACGCAAGTGTGGTTTTAAATGCGATGTCCAATCAATAACAAATTTCTCTGGGCACTAACACATCCCTTAAATCCATTCCTGTCTCCCCATCCCCAATGCTCTTTCTTTATTCAATAATTGCAGGAGCCCCGAATTGCCGTTGGGCCCTCCTAGCTGGACTTCTGGTCTGCATCTTGCCTCCCTCAATCCACACTCTGCAGGAGAACCAGGGGACTATCATCCTGAAACACATTATGTGGCCAAGTCAACACCTTGTTTAAAAAGTTTTAATGGCTCCTATTACTTACCAAGGTCCAAACCCATCATGGCTTAAAAGGCCCTTCCTGGTATGACCCCAGGTCACCTCTTGTTCCTTTCTGTTGCCATGTCCTCTGCGTGCTCTGTGCTCCTGTCAGACCCAGGTATGGTGGGAGCCATCTTATCTGGTAAGAGCAATAAAAAATGTTGGGTAAAACAGGGAATTATAAAAAATAATGTATACATGTCATGTGTATTTTATTTCCACTCAAAACACACAAATGTACATTTATTCAGCAATGTTTTGAAACAGGGCCAAGACCTTTTTGTGGAGTGTAAGATGATTGGTGTTTGGAGTCATCGTTCTTGCATAAACCACACCAATACTGGATTATTTATGATTTCCAATTACAGTTTTTCAAAAAGTGGATCAAGAACTTAAGGGCACTTGTGAAGCAATGTGAGTGCATAATTCTTCTACATTTTAAAAACTCTTCCTCCCTAAAACTATTAGAGTTGTTTTTCCCATGTCTAGTTTGGTAGCATTTCTTTTTAGGACTCATCTTCATGAAATATTTTCAAAGCATTTTACCTAGAATAAAACCAGTAACTTTCATTTTGCAATATTTCATGAATTTATATAATATCTAATTCAAGGGTGGGAAAATTTTCATGTTGGAAGGCCCATTAATTTGGCTGTAATCAAATAAGACCACATTCAAGAAACTTCAATTAGATATACTTAAAAATGTACATTATTTTGTAAAAATCCAACTACTATGTACTTAATGATTTCAAAAAATGAAAACTATTTGTTATTTTTAAAGTGAACTAAACTTTTAATGACTTCGTTGTGTCTGCTTTTTGTTGGAAAATATTTGAATATTTGGTTGCAGCATGGAGGTCTTCAGTTTCAGTTGATCCTCTAGATGGGTATCAGTCATTTGTGACCTTAAGGGCGTCTTGATTTGGGTTAGGTAGGAGAATGTAAATTTGCAGCAATAAGTGGTTGAAAAGCAAGGAAGCATTTTTTTGGGCATGTTGCTGAAGGTGTGGGTATTCTACTCCATTTTCCCATATTTCAATTGGATCTTTCTTAGCATCAAACAACAACTTTAAAATGTCATCTACTGAGAGCTCAAGCAATTCCATCTGTAGTTCTTTAGGTGCCTTGGTGATATCAACTAGGTGAGGCTGAAATGCTGATTTGAGTGTGATGTCATGATTCTCAAAGTCAGTGAACCTTTCATTGTATTCTCCAATTAATAGGTCTATAATAGCTGCATATTCTTCAAATGATTCGCATATATCATCCTGCTCATCAGTGACCTTTGCTAACTGGGGAAAATGTTCATCCAAAATTTCCTTTTGAAGAAGCGTTTTGAAAAGTGATAGCTTTTTTAGAAATGCTTGGATTTTTTGCCACATATCATATAGAGACTTAGTTTTATCTTGCAAAGAAATATTCAAATCATTTTGATTTGACATGATATCACACAGAAATGCATTCTTATAGAAATATTCTTTTAGTAATTCACATTGCTGATTCTGTTCTTCATAACATTTAATAATCTGTTCTTGCAGAGATAAAATTTTGGCTAATAGCTGTCCCTGTGATAACCAGTGCACTTTAGAATGATACGGCAAATCCACACTGAATACCTCATGGTTCAACCTTAGCATGTTATAAAACTGATGATGCCATGTTGTATTTGCACGAATATAGTTAACAATATTTATAACCTTTTGCAAAGTGCCACTTAAAATAGTAGCTTTAGCGCATAGATTTTGCTGATGCAAGATACAATGAAAAGAAATGAGAGCATCTGGATCTGTTAATACATTTTTTTGTCTGTGCAATAAACCCTTCATGTTTTCCTGTCATGGAAGGTGCACCGCTTGTACATGCACTCACTAAATTTACAAAATTTGGTCCAACTTCATGACATTTACCTTGAAAGTTGTTGAAGATATCTATTCCCCATGTTCTGTTCACAAGAGTGCCCAAAGAGAGTAACTTTTTGTAGTGAAGAAAATCTTCTGTTATGACCCAAATCAAGTATAAAACCTGCGCTGAGTCAGTAGTATCAGTTGATTGATCCAAAGCAATTGAATAATATATATTTTCCTTTTGAAGTATTGCATGAAGTTGTTCTGTTAAGTTGAAGGCTAATTCATGCTGCTGATCAGTTATGGTTCTCCTTGAAAGAGGCAGTTGTTTGTACTTTGAAACATTATTGGGGTCTAAGTATCCTACAACTTCAGCAATGCATTCTTTCACAATTTCTACATCACTGAATGGGTTCCCTTTTTTCCTGAGTATATAAGCTACTTTATAAGTTGCTTCAGTGGTATTATTTCCAGGTCTTATTGCTGCTTGAAAGAATTATCTTCGCTTTTGCTTTTCATCTTTTAATTTTTGCATTACAAACTTTCACACCTCTCCCTCTAATTTAAAATATTTGTGGTCCTTATGAGTGCTATAATGCTGATGAACATTGAATTTATTTAATGTTGACATTGCGAAAAATGAAATAAATGAAAGAAAATAAAGAGTAACAGATTTGGGAGGTTGTGGATATGGACAGATGAAGTTCTTTCTTCTGTTAGCAGCCAATGCTTAGTTTCTCTCAAAATCTGTGTTCTCATCCTAATTTTTCCCTATTTTTACTTCTGATTGAGTATTCAAGCACAGTCTTAGAAGCAAGTAGTGTTACCCAATATACTGTAACAATAAATGCATGGGTTTTCAAGGTTAAAAAAAATGTTGATAATTGCAGTATCACAAAGCAGGTAAATCATCTTATCTTTAGCAGAAACAAGATAATATTGCAATTCCCAATCCTCATTAAAACATCTGTTTTCTTCCTTCAGTGTTCTCTTGGTCTTCTTCAACATGATGGGCTGTTAAGCAGAGAGAATTAGAAAATACTGTAGAGCTGTGCAACTATTCACAAATTCCACTTCAAACAGAAACGCAGTGCACCATTGTCAAAAGCTGATAACAGACTGGCATACTCGACCCCCATGAACTCGTGCCAACCAGCTTTGAGTGGTAGTGGTGCCAGTTAGGCGGGGGAAGTTAGAACTAAATCATGAGCATGGCAGCCATCAATTTAGCCCTTATGGCTTACTAATATTCAAATTGTGCCACTCAATCTGGGAAGATTATTTAATTGAAACTTATTTTATTCTTTGGTATTTTAAATACATACATTTTAAAAATAAAATAAACATGCAAAAGATGAACAAAAATGTATGAATAAAAATAAAAGGATTTGTTCTGTAAAATTTGGATTCAGTCAAAAGGCTGCACTTAAGGACCTAGAAGGCCACATGTGGCCTTAAGGCTACAGGTTCCCCACCCCTGATCTAATTAAATTATATAATTAAAATAACATTAAGACTGCTATAAACAGCTTTGGGAACAAATACAACTGACCCGTGATGAGCACCTATCTCATCTGGCAGGCGTGGAAGATCACAGGCTCACCAACCACACACGCTCAGTGTGCTGTGGGCATTAATATGTTTTGCAAGTGAATTAATATAGGGGAAGGGTAGTTAAGAGAATTCCTACTCTAGTTCTTTAAACTCTCATCTCCAGACTGTGGCCTAAGTGGCATCTTCTGCTTGGGATCCTCTTTCCTATTTATGTTTTCTCCTAATTCTTCTTTATGTTTCAATGCACATGTCACTCCATCTGATAACCCTTCTCTGACTCCCTGGGACTTGGATAGAAGCCACAAAAAAGCCACAATATGTGCTGCCATATGTTTCTGTCCCTCTCTAGGGTTTCTTGACATTTGGGGCCAGATGATGCTTTTTGGTTGAGGTCTCTTCGGTGCATTATAAGATGTTTAGCAGCATCCCTGGCCTCCTTGAAATGCCAATAACACCTTTCCCCCAATTGTGACAACCAAAAATGTCCTCAGATACTACCAATATCCCCTTGGGGGACAAAATCACCCAGGTTTAGAACCACTGTTCTAGATTACAGATGTTCATTGAATGACTGAATGGCCTCAGTTCTTGGATTGATACAGAATTGAACAGCAACAAAGAAGCATACAAATTCATTTCTCATTCCTCTAAAATAAATTTCCGTGTATTTTTTTATTTGGAGCAGTGTTGCCAACCCAGGAAGCTGTTTTTACTGCCCATAGAAGATTGCTAATGATGTTTTATATATGTTAAATTATGCGTTAGCCTGCTATAAATCTGTCTCCCCTTCACCCCACTCTGCCATCTGCTAAAGCCATAGGCCCTCAGAGTGGAAAAGATACCCTCTACCAGCCAAATGAGATCTACCAAAACATAGCCAAGTAAATGCGGAGCTCCGCGCTCCTGCTTGGAGATTCTGCAAGAATGAACGTATGCAAAGGTGGGGGGCAGTGCAGTGCAGAGGGATGGGTTTGAGTACAGTCAGCTCAGCACCCCATCCTACTCAACAGTCTCTGTACCCCACGACAATGGGTTCACTGAACTTCTAGGTGGGAACCACTTTCCATGTGTCCTTGGGATTGTCCCCTCTATCTATGAGACCTTTACTCATTTGTTTAATAAATGTTTTTGAGCACCTAATATATGCCAGACACTGGCTTAAATGCTGGCCATTATACATAGGCTCATGTGATTTGCCTGAAAGTTGGTTTCGTCTATAGGGACATTAACACCACACTGGGTGACGTGCTGGCCAGAACCCTCCATTCTGTCCAGTTCATGGCTCCTTCAATTTGAGGGAAGGTTGGGAGGTGACCTGGAAGACAAAGAAGTGATTAAAAGGCTGGCCATGTCTGTTGAGGAGTTGCTAAGAACACCCGCTGGGGCTGTCTTTGAGGGAGAATCAGCACGAGGTGCAGGTCTCAGCTGACAAAGGTGTTGAGAGCTTTGCTCCCCAAGCTCATGTAGCAGAGACAAGAAAGGTCAGGCACGAGGGGAGCAGGTATGACATCACAAAGCACATCCTGGCCTACCTGCTGTCCACCAGTGACCAGAGGTTCCGCTGCCCCACCCTGAGATGGCCCTGTCCTTGTGGGCTGGCACCTTGGCCTTCGGGGCCTGAGGATTCTCATGCCAAGATCTCTACTTGCTAAAACTGTGCTTGGGGAAAGCAGGTTTTCACCAACATTCCCAGGAGTAACTGTTTGGATTAAGATTTTTTCCTCGAGCTGTTGGAAACAGGAGGTTTGATGATGAACCTTAGAGGGCATGTTAGCTTTCTGTTAACTGATCGCCTGCGGAGGATCAGAGACAAATTCCTGCCGCGCTCCCTGCTCTGGTCCACCCTGGCTTTGTTTTCCATCTCTGGATCCTTCCAGCCGTGTAAACACACACAGCATCGCCATGGCGACTCTGGGACAGACGCATGCATGTGAGGAAAGCATGAGGCAAGTCTCCCTCTGATGCTTTGCTGCAAGGGAAGGGGAGCCTCGAACAGCCTTCAAAACCACCTTGATTCATCTGTAATTTTCACACAACAGCAGCTACCTCAGCCATAAACATGGCTTCCTTTATTTCTTTTCTTTAGCTTTGCTTGCCCAGGTGAACTAAAGCTGTGGAAGATCAGAAGACACCCAGGATGGACAGTGTGTCATGCCCTAAGCCCACTCTTAAAATGGTTTGTGGGTGGTTGGGTGGGGGTGTGGCATCAGCTGGTGATCAGGGCTGTCCTCCCTGGGCTGTTAAACTCATTGTACTCTCACCCAGGCCTCTCCCTTGACCTTGTGAGTTCCTGACGTTGGCCCTCCGTCTCTATTCCCCTCATTTCAGCGGCCATTTCATGCTGGGGTCGTTGTGGCAGGCTCCACAGCACCCTCTCTGCCCCTTCCACAGTCCTACTCGCCCATCCCTGAGGTAGGCTAATCTTTCCAGGGTGGTCCTGGGGGTCTTGTCATGGCCACGTTACACTGGATTCTGGTTCACTTCCAGCACTTTTTCCCAAGTGAAATCAGGTTTGAATGAATATTAAGCAGAGACAAGAAAAGCAGCTGCTGCCCTAAGAACGTTCACAGCAGGAGAGAAATGATGATGGAGATGGTGGGGGTGGGAGGTAGAAGCCAGTGGATGGCACCAGAGGCAGAGGTGGGGTTTAGAGGACAAGGGCACGTTTGTTTTTTTTTTTTTTGAGACAGAGTCTCACTGTGTTGCCCGGGCTAGAGTGCTGTGGCGTCATCCTAGCTCACAGCAACCTCAAACTCCTGGGCTCAAGCGATCCTTCTGCCTCAGCCTCCCGAGTAGCTGGGACTACAGGCA
>NW_012145967.1:1063869-1072247 GCF_000956105.1 Propithecus coquereli
CTGTGGCCTAAGTGGCATCTTCTGCTTGGGATCCTCTTTCCTATTTATGTTTTCTCCTAATTCTTCTTTATGTTTCAATGCACATGTCACTCCATCTGATAAGCCTTCTCTGACTCCCTGGGACTTGGATAGAAGCCACAAAAAAGCCACAATATGTGCTGCCATATGTTTCTGTCCCTCTCTAGGGTTTCTTGACATTTGGGGCCAGATGATGCTTTTTGGTTGAGGTCTCTTCGGTGCATTATAAGATGTTTAGCAGCATCCCTGGCCTCCTTGAAATGCCAATAACACCTTTCCCCCAATTGTGACAACCAAAAATGTCCTCAGATACTACCAATATCCCCTTGGGGGACAAAATCACCCAGGTTTAGAACCACTGTTCTAGATTACAGATGTTCATTGAATGACTGAATGGCCTCAGTTCTTGGATTGATACAGAATTGAACAGCAACAAAGAAGCATACAAATTCATTTCTCATTCCTCTAAAATAAATTTCCGTGTATTTTTTTATTTGGAGCAGTGTTGCCAACCCAGGAAGCTGTTTTTACTGCCCATAGAAGATTGCTAATGATGTTTTATATATGTTAAATTATGCGTTAGCCTGCTATAAATCTGTCTCCCCTTCACCCCACTCTGCCATCTGCTAAAGCCATAGGCCCTCAGAGTGGAAAAGATACCCTCTACCAGCCAAATGAGATCTACCAAAACATAGCCAAGTAAATGCGGAGCTCCGCGCTCCTGCTTGGAGATTCTGCAAGAATGAACGTATGCAAAGGTGGGGGGCAGTGCAGTGCAGAGGGATGGGTTTGAGTACAGTCAGCTCAGCACCCCATCCTACTCAACAGTCTCTGTACCCCACGACAATGGGTTCACTGAACTTCTAGGTGGGAACCACTTTCCATGTGTCCTTGGGATTGTCCCCTCTATCTATGAGACCTTTACTCATTTGTTTAATAAATGTTTTTGAGCACCTAATATATGCCAGACACTGGCTTAAATGCTGGCCATTATACATAGGCTCATGTGATTTGCCTGAAAGTTGGTTTCGTCTATAGGGACATTAACACCACACTGGGTGACATGCTGTCCAGTTTATGGCTCCTTCAATTTGAGGGAAGGTTGGGAGGTGACCTGGAAGACAAAGAAGTGATTAAAAGGCTGGCCATGTCTGTTGAGGAGTTGCTAAGAACACCCGCTGGGGCTGTCTTTGAGGGAGAATCAGCACGAGGTGCAGGTCTCAGCTGACAAAGGTGTTGAGAGCTTTGCTCCCCAAGCTCATGTAGCAGAGACAAGAAACGTCAGGCACGAGGGGAGCAGGTATGACATCACAAAGCACATCCTGGCCTACCTGCTGTCCACCACATGACCAGAGGTTCCGCTGCCGCACCCTGAGATGGCCCTGTCCTTGTGGGCTGGCACCTTGGCCTTCGGGGCCTGAGGATTCTCATGCCAAGATCTCTACCTGCTAAAACTGTGCTTGGGGAAAACAGGTTTTCACCAACATTCCCAGGAGTAACTGTTTGGATTAAGATTTTTTTCCTCGAGCTGTTGGAAACAGGAGGTTTGATGATGAACCTTAGAGGGCACGTTAGCTTTCTGTTAACTGATCGCCTGCAGAGGATCAGAGACGAATTCCTGCCGCGCTCCCTGCTCTGGTCCACCCTGGCTTCGTTTTCCATCTCTGGATCCTTCCAGCCGTGTAAACACACACAGCATCACCATGGCGACTCTGGGACAGACGCATGCATGTGAGGAAAGCATGAGACAAGTCTCCCTCTGATGCTTTGCTGCAAGAGAAGGGGAGCCTCGAACAGCCTTCAAAACCACCTTGATTCATCTGTAATTTTCACACAAGAGCAGCTACCTCAACCATAAACATGGCTTCCTTTATTTCTTTTCTTTAGCTTTGCTTGCCCAGGTGAACTAAAGCTATGGAAGATCAGAAGACACCCAGGATGGACAGTGTGTCATGCCCTAAGCCCACCCTTAAAATGGTTTGTGGGTGGTTGGGTGGGGGCATGGCATCAGCTGGTGATCAGGGCTGTCCTCCCTGGGCTGTTAAACTCATTGTACTCTCACCCAGGCCTCTCCCTTGACCTTGTGAGTTCCTTACATTGGCCCTCCGTCTCTATTCCCCCCATTTCAGCAGCCATCTCATGCTGGGGTCGTTGTGGCGGGCTCCATGGCACCCTCTCTGCCCCTTCCACAACCCTACTCGCCCATCGCTGAGGTAGGCAAATCTTTCCAGTGTGGTCCTGGGGGTCTTGTCATGGCCACATTACACTGGATTCTGGTTCACTTCCAGCACTTTTTCCCAGGTGAAATCAGGTTTAAATGAATATTAAGCGAGACAAGAAAAGCAGCTGCTGCCCTAAGAACGTTCACAGCAGGAGAGAAATGATGATGGAGATGGTGGGGGTGGGAGGTAGAAGCCAGTGGAGGGCACCAGAGGCAGAGGTGGGGTTTAGAGGACAAGGGCACGTTTATTTGTCGGCCTCACCACACAGGGTGTGTCCTGAATGCCGATTCTGACCACTTGGTGATGGGCTTTGCTCTGCGGCTCTGTGTAGAGAGCCCTGGTGGGCGATCACCAATGCCCATGACTGGCATTGCCCATGACTGGCACAGGAAGAGGGATGTTCCTCCCCTGAAATAAGTGAGTATATCTTCCCTTAAGGTGACAATGGAAAGAGTCAATGACCCATTTGGAGGAGAAGCAGCAGATTTGAATGAACCAACTGTCATCCCGTCACCCTGTGGTTCTAGAAGGAGAGCCTGCTTTGTCATCAAGCCTAGAGCTCTGTGGCTGGCTGGCTTTCAGGGTTTGCCTTGACCTGATCACACCAACTTGAACTCCCACTTCTCAGCACGTCCCTCCTGCTGCAGTTAGGTATATCAGCCAACAGCCTGTTTCCACGCCATGAGTTCAAGGCCTTTTCTCCTGCCCCCTGCCTCCAGAAACCACTTGCTGTGAGGGCCAAGTTCGGGACCCTCTCTTCCACACACCTTGCAGATAGCTCCAGCTGTGGCAGTCTCTCCTACTCTGCGTGGCTCTTTTCTTTGTAGCCCGCACATTCCAGATTGGCACATGTGTTAGCTTCTCCTGGGCACAGACGGAGCTGCGGGGCAGAGAACATCGCTGCGGACAGGTTCGGACTTGTGGACATGCGTGGTTACCTCCTGCAGTCAATGTGCTGCCCCAGTAAAAGTCACCAGCCAAACACTTTCCAGTTTAACATAAAGCTGAGGTTAACAATGAAACATAAGCAAACAGTTGGGCAAGACTCATGGAGGAGCTTCTTCAGAGGAGGACAGAAATGGGTGTTTTGAAAATATTTTCTTCCAGTGTGTGGCTTGTCTTCTTATTTTCTTAACAGTGTCTTCCAAAGAGTAAAAGTTTTTAGTTTTGATGAAGTCCAGTTTATCATTTTAATCTTTTATGGGTCATCATTTTTGTGTCATCAGATACGAAGTCTTTGCCTAACCCATGGTCACAAACATTTTCTCCTATATTTTCTTCTGGAAGTTTTAGTTTTAGCACTTAGTTTTAGGCCCATGATCCATTTTGAGTCAATGTTTAGATAAGGTGTGAGGTAAGGGTCAAGGTTCAATTTTTTTGATCTGCATAAGGATGTCCAATTATTCCAGCACCAAGTGTTGAAATAACCCAGGGTTTAACCTGGCATTAGAGACCTCTATTGATTTGCCTAGGGGCTCCAGAACCACTTGAAGTTGCATGTAAGTTTTTGTGTGTATGTGCCTATGTGACTTGGGAATGGGAGGGTAGAAGTCGAGATAATCCACAGCTTTCACCAGCTTTTGAAGGCGCCCTGTCTCCTCAGAAGGTTAGGGGTCTCTGGTCTTATGTAACAAAGCCTTCTTCTTCACCTCGCCAAACAAAGACAGCTACGGGAGGGGAGAAAGGATGTCAAAGTCTGCCTGTGGGCTGCTTTGGAGTTCCAGGGAAGAAAGTTATATGATCCTTTGGGAGTAAGCCTGTACAAACATACACAAATTATTCTTAATAATAGTATTAAAGCCAAGCCAGTAAAACTTTGTTAAATCTGATACTAGGCATCTTTAACATAGCACATAATTTAAAACAACTGCATGGTTGTTTTGAAGTTCATTCTTCAGGGCTGCTGTGTTTTAAATAGATGAAGCTTACTGAGCAAGAGAGTTTAAAATCTAAGTTGAAAATGAAACTTTAATTAAAAGGATTTTGTGAATATGGCAGGAATTAGTATCTGCATTCTTATAGTCCCCAAATGTCAACTAGCTCTAATCACCAGAGATCATGGGCCCCCACACCTAACTGGAGTGGTCAAAGGCTCTGAGAGCAGTGAGCTGCCTAACAAGAGCTTCAAAACGTCCCTCTCCCTGGGTTACAGCAGCAGCAGCCACTGCCCCATGGGGGCAAGGAAATTAAACAATTTCCTGATGGGAGAGAGAGCTAGACTCCCATTGGTTTTTCTATCTCTGTAGTAGCTTCTTGTCCCACATTTTCCAAGTTTTTGGTCAGGCCACCCATCAGCTGACCCTTCCGAGTCTCCGCTTCCTGAGAGCCCTCCACTGTGACTCAGATCAAGCCCAGGCGGCTCCCTAGAGCTGTGGAAGTCACAGAACCAAGGGCTGGAAAGAATTTGCTCTGACCCCTTTAATTTTTGGAGGAGAAAATCTAAACCCAGAGAAATGAGGCCAGTTGCCAAAGGTCACACATTTAGAGGTAGAACTAGAACTAGAAGCTGAGTTATCCCACTGCAGGGCCAATATTCTATTATGCCCAGAAAAGAAAAGTGGAAAAATGTGCAGACTTAGCTAGACCTCGGTTTGGATTCCGACTTTTTGTTTACAACTTATGTAACTTAGGGAAAGTTCCTTAACCTTTCTAAGCTTCAGTGTTGTCATTTGAAAACAGAAATAATGTTCAGAAAATATTGATTAAGCACTTTTTCTGGACTGGAACATCTTGTTTTGGGTTCTAGGAACACAGTTGGGAATGAGACAAGCCAAGTCCCTTGGCCCAGGGTAAAGAGTTTATATCCTAGTGTGTGTGAAGGATATTACCGCACACCATGACCTGAGAAGGTTATTGTAAGGATTAAACGAGAAGACAGATGTGAATCTCAGCAATGTTTCTGGCAGGGTAGACGTGTAATAAGTGGTAACAGTAATTATAATTATTACTGTATGTTCCAAATGTCACGGTCTCCCCAAAGAAGGCCAACTCCTGGGCTAGCAGGGTTCTGTCTCAGTTTTCTACCATACCCCAGTGTACGGGGCCCCCCAGGGAGCCCTGACAATCTTTTTGATGCCCAGAGTCCTGCCCTAACCTACCTTCCAACTCTCCAGTGCGTCCTTGCTTCTGGATTCCTCTGGCATCCCATTGGCACATCTGGTTGCTACCCTTTGCTTCTCAGCTGGGCCTTCTCCTGAGAGCCTGCAGGGTGGTCTTGTGAGGCTGGGGATGCCTGCCAGCCCCCTGTGTCCTTCAGCTGGGACTTTCCCAGTGACCCACTTGGCTCCTTGCATCATCTGAGCCATGGCCACCAGGCTCAGATGCTTTGCTTCTGGCTCTGGCCTGCCATTTGACTCCCTGACCCCTCATGTGGGATTGGTTTGCTCTTTCCTGATCAGCCCTGGCCCTCCCTGGCCCCTCTTGGGCTTCCAGTGATGTAATTCCTGCCAAAAGTACAGCAAAAGCTCTAAGAGCAGGAAGAGCAGCCACACCCTGCCTCCGTCTCAAATCATGTCCAGGCCATGGTCCATTCTGAAGTAGCAGGACTCACAGGCAGGGAGAAAAGCCCTTGCTTCCAGGGCTCATACACTCCACTCTACCTGCTCTCCCCTCACATGTGAAAGCAGGGTGAGCCATGACTGGGGTTGGTGGATATCATGGCAGCTGATTAGAAAGGAGAGGAAATGGGAATTAGAATGACTCATGTGCACATAGAGGAGTGCTGAAGTCACATATCAAATCTCAATGGTGGACTTCAAAATTTTTTATGACATCTTGGCCTTCAATCCCCATTTAACTCTCAAGTTCTCCAAACTAGAGGATGTTAGGGCTGTAAAATGAGCAATATAAGTTTAAGAGAGTGTTTCTATAAAACAAGCCAATTTCTGAATAGTCCATCCCTCTTTGCCTTCTCTTTGGTAAAGATAATTGAGAATTAGGTAATAATAGCCAATAATTTTAGGGTACTCATAGATACTGTTCTGAGTAGTTTACATATATTAACTCATATAAACCTCAAAAAAACCCTATGAGGTAGGCACCATTGTAATTCACTTTATTACAAGTGAAGAAATGAAAGCACCAAGAGGTTAAGTAACTGGTCCAAGGACATAGAGCAGGGACAATAACCCCTGGCAACCTGGCATAGGCAATACCACCTATGATCTATTTTCTATTTAGTTGCCCACACAAGAAAAAATGTCTTTTATCTTATCCTAGGCAAGAGCAGTAATTTAACACGAGTGTGCATTCCAGCCACATTTTGTTGTCAGATACTGTTCCCAGGGGCAGCAATGGAATGCAAGGCATGATGGTATGTGCCAGGCTGCAGTTTTTCTCCCTGTTGCATCAGGACAGGAAGGGCACCTCCTTTCTTTCTTCTCTTGAGAAGTTTGGCTTCAACCTCCTACTCTCCTCAGTCAAAGCCTCAGCCCATCCACCTATGTAGGCCCCCTTCTTGCTCAGACTGTCTCTATTCAAAAGAATTTTGTTCCCAGGAGATTTGTAAATTATGGTTTTCTTGAATAGGAAGTGATTATTCTGATTGGTCAACTGGGGATTAGGAACTGGGCAGGTGTAGCTCAGCCCATCCCCTCTCCTCATGCACCTTGCATCTACCTGAAGCCCTCACATTCTGCTCTGCTTGTGAAGCAGAGATTTGCAGAGGTTTCCAACCTTTTTGGCACCAGGGACCAGTTTCACGGAAGACAATTTTTCCACGGATGGGGGTCGGGGGTGGTAGGGAGTGGCGGTGGAGGCGTAGCTCAGGTGGTGATGCCAGTGATGGGTAGCTGCTATATAGATGAAGCTTTGCTCCCTCACACTGCTCACCTCCTGCTGTGTGCCCCCCTGCCCACCTTCCTAAGTTTCATGGAAGACAATCTTTCCACAGATTGAAGAGGTGGGGGGGTGGTGTGGCAGAGCTCTGTGACCTGGTCCTTAACAGGCCATGGACCGGTACCAGGGGTTGGAGACCACAGTTTTAGAGGGTAGGTCTTGCCCCAGCTGGTGAGGAATACTTGGTCTAGGACTGCCAGGCTGGGTGGTTATGTCTGCCGAACTTCAGAGTTCAGTGTTAGGAAGCCCATTTTTGCTGCACATCTAGGTCATGTTTTCCAACAGCTATGTCAGTAATAAGGTTGGTATTTTGATCCTCCCTTCTCAGTTAGTTCTAAACACAAATAAGAGAAAGAACAGCTAATTGTTGCCCAACCCCATCCCTAACCATTTCCTTTCCTAACACTGGAGTTGGCCAAATTCATCATGATACATGGTTCAAAAACACACAGATACAAACAAACAAATAGATAGAGAGCTGTCAATCAAGAATTACAAGCATTTCAAGGAAGAATGCATGTGGTGATTTTTCTTCCCATAAGCTGTGCTTGGGAGGTAGAATCTTAGGAGGTGGAAAAAGTTTGAGTGTCCCAAAGTAAATTGTCTATTGTCAATGGAGCCAAGTTTTCCTAATCTGTCTTTCCGCATGGGCAGGATGAATTGCAGAAAGAGGGACAGAGCAGGAAAACTCAAACATGTCAGTGGTGATGCCAAAACATTGCAAGGTTGGGGTTAAAGACAATTATGAGTTTTGGTTAGCCTGGATTTGGTGACCTCAAACTTTGGCACACAGAAAATAATAAACTATTAATGGAAAGATAAACAAGTATGTACCATTTAAAAGAATTTGTTCACTACCATAGTTTATTTAAATATAACTTTCTTGAGTTTCTATTTATAGCAGGCATTTTCACATCTACTCTCTCATTTATTATCATGACCAACCTTTTGAGGAAGCTGGGAAGCAGAGGTTGAGGTTAAAGGAATTGTAAAGGATCATATAGCAAGAGGTGAGATTTGAACCCAGGTTTATTCATAGCAGGGCATATCGTCTTTCCATTGTATGATGCTAAGGATACAGAATTGCATCAAGTGTGGACATGGTTACTATTTTCAAGGAAGTTACAGTTGAATTGAAAAGAAAAAGTATACTCATAAAAAAGATTAATTACCAAATATGCTCAAAGAGCTAAAAGGAAACAACAAGAACAATAAAACTAAAAGAAATCAGGAAAAAGTGCAAAAGCAAAATGAAAATATTAACAAAGAGATAGAAATTATACAAAGAAATTAAACAGAAAC
>NW_012145967.1:1073092-1073974 GCF_000956105.1 Propithecus coquereli
TTTTAGTATGTGATTGAAGTTAAGCTGTTATCAATTCAAATTAGATTGCTATAACTTTAGAATATTATATGACCCTCATGGCAAACACAAAGAAAGTATCTATAGATCATACAAAAAAGAAAATGAGAAAGGAATCAAAATGTGTAACTACAAAAAATCAAGTAAACCCAGTAGAAGGCAGTAATGGAAAAAAATGAACAGAAAACAAAATTCCAAAATGGCAAAAATAAGTCCTTCCTTTTCACAGTAATTACTTTAAATGTAAATAGATTAACCTTTCCAATCAAAAAGCATAGATTGGCAGAATGGATTTTTAAAAATCCATATGCTATCTGCCACAGGCTCACTTTGGATCTAAGGACATAAATAGGTTGAAAGTGAAAAAAATGGAAAAAGATATTCTGTGCCAATAGTCACCAAAAGAGAGCTAGGATAGCTGTATTAATATCAGAAAAAATAGACATTAAGTCAAAAACTGTTCTAAGAGACAAAGAGATATAATATATTGAAAAGTGGTCACTTTGTCAAAATTATAAAAATTATAAATACATATCCACCATACATCAGAGCTCCAAAATATATGAAGCAAACACTGAAAAAATTAAAGGGAGAGATAAACAGTTCTACAGTAATAATTGGAGACTTCAATACCCCACTTTCAATAATGGGTAGAACAACCAGATAGAAAATCAATAAGGAAATAGAGGACTTGACAACACTATAGACCAATTAGACTTAACAGACATATACAAAACATAGCAATCAACAACAGTAGAATACACATTTTTCTCAAGTATACATGGAACATTCTCTAGAATAGATCATATGTTAAGCCACAATAGAAGTCTTAATAAATTTAAAAAGATTTAAAACATACATTTA
>NW_012145967.1:1074759-1075848 GCF_000956105.1 Propithecus coquereli
ACTATGAACATTTGTACAAATTGGGTAATCTAGATAAAATGGGCAAGTTCCTAGAAATGCATAATCTATTAAAATTAACTCGTGAAGAAATAGAAAATTTGAATAAACCTATGACTATTAAGGAGATTGAATCAGTAATCAAAAACTCCCTTAAAAGAAAAGACCAAGACCAGATGGCTTTATTGGTGGATTCTGTAAACATTAAAAAAAAGAATTACCACCAATCCTTTTCAATCTCTTCTAAAAATCAGAGGTGGAACACTTCTTAACTCATTCTGTGAGGGCAGCATTACTCTGATGCCAAAACCAGACAAAGCACTACAAGAAAACTATAGACCAATATTGCTTAAAAATATGTAGGCAAAAATCCTCAAAAGCCCAAATTCATCAATACTAGCAAATACCAAATACTAGTAAACCAAATTTAGCAGCATATTAAAAGGATTATATACCTGATCAAGTGGGTTCTATTCCTGGAATGCAAGGATGTCTCAACACATGAACATCAATTAATGTAATACACATTAATAGAATGAAAGAAAACCCCCCACATAATCATCTCAATTGATGCAGAAAAAGCATTTGACAAAATTCGACACCTTTTCATGATTAAAAAAAAGACCCAATAAACTAAGAACAGAAGGAGACTTCCTCAAGATGATAAAGGCCATATATGAAAATCCCACATCTAATATCATACTCAATTGTAAAAGATTGATTTTCATCTAAGATCAGGAACAAGATGTGGTTGCTTGTTCTCTGTCTGTTTCTATTCCACATAGTATTAGAAGTTCTACCTGAGCAATGAAGCAAGGAAAAGAAATACAATGCATCCAAATTAGAATGAAAGAAATAATATTATGTCTGTCTGCAGGTGATATGATCTTATATGTAGAAAACTCTAAAAATTCCTCACACAAAAAACTGTTAGAGCCAATAAATGAATTCAACCAACATGCAGGATATGAAACCAATACACAAAAAATCAATTGCATTTCTATACACTAGTAACGAATAATCCAAAAAGCAAATTAAGAAAACAATTCCATTTATAACAGCATCAAAAAGAAGAAAATATTTAGGAATAAA
>NW_012145967.1:1076517-1132722 GCF_000956105.1 Propithecus coquereli
AAGAGAGCAAAAAGCAACCCCCAAAAGGAAGAAAATAGTTGAATTACATAGCTGATGAGGGATTAATATCTAGAATACACAAAGAGCCCCTACAACAACCCAATTCAAAAATGGGCAAAGGACTTGAATAGATATTTCTGCAAAGAAGATATACAAATTGCCAATAAGCACATGAAGAGATGCTCAACATTACTAGCCGTTAGGGAAATGCAGATCAAAACCACAGTTAGATCCACCTGATACCCATTAGGATGACTATTGTTTTAAAAAAGGGAAAGAACAAGTATTGTTGAGGATGTGGAGAAATTGAAACCATTGTGCATTGCTGGTGGGAATGTAAAATGTTACAGCTGCGAAAACCATTTTGCTGTTCCTCAAAAAATTAAACATAAAATTACCATATGATCTAGCAAATCTACTCCTAGGTAGAAACACAAAATTATTGAAAGCAGGAACTCATACAAATGCTTGTACACCAGTTTTCATTATAGCTTTACTCATCATAGCCAAAAGGTACAAACAATGCAAAGGTCCATTAAAGGTGAATGGGTAAAAAAATGTGTATACATACTATGGAATATTATTCAGTCTTAAAAAGAAATGAAATTCAGCCAAGAAACAGTGGATCATACTAAATCACCCAAATTCTTGTGCCTGGTTCTGTTTTACGATCAATGCCATCTGTGTTCTTTGCTAGACGACCCTTGAGCTTTGTAGGACAGTTTGTTCCATATTTAGGGCAGCTCTGTCATCTCCTCAAGTCCCTGCCTGCCATATATATGAGTCTGACATACTAATATTCACTTTAAAACATATGTAAATATCAATAATTTTGTGTTTCTACCTAGGAGTAGATTTGCTAGATCATATGGTAATTTTATGTTTAATTTTTTGCTCTCTCTTTAGTATCCCAAAGTGGGATGTGGACAAATGGTACACTTATTTAATGTGGCAGTGATTCTTTTATATTTTCCCTCTGAAAAACTACTTAAATTGATGAGCCATCTTATAACCAATGTTGCATGTAAATAGAAGAAATATGGAAACAGAAGAAATACGAATCATGTGCGAAGATAAAAAAGGACTAATAGGAGAAAATCAATTAAGAAAACTTAGGCAAGAAAGACTTCTTGGTGCTCACTTCCAGGGCTGGCTAGAAAGTGGCACACATGAGAAAAAAGGAAGAAGGTTTCCCTTTTAGATAAAGAGAACAGAGTAAGTTGAGATGTGTCAAGAAATAAATGCTAGTCAGCATTCTAAGATCTTTATATGTTCACCCATAACCCTCCTAGCAAGAGTATGAGATGGATATTATTATTAATTCCACTTTACAAATGAAGAAATTCAGACACAGAATAAATAATCCCCATGAGGTTGCACAGCTAGTAAGTGGCAGAGCTGTGATTTGAACCCAGGTAGTAAGTATGTCTAGAGTTCACCCTGTAACTATTAATACTACTAGCTCTGCCTGCTCTGGGTAGAAAAGGAATCCTTAAAATAAAAGGAAAAAGGAAAAGAAAGGAAACACATATTTATGGAGTGCTTAAAATCACCAGCAAATGATTGTTGAGATTGTGTACAAGACACTGACTATTTTTTGACCAAGTCCAAGACATTGACTTCAAGGAGACTGCTGCTTGGGGACACTGAGACAAGTGAATACTAATACAGGTGTTCAGTGTCAACCTGGGAACGCCGTAGAGGCATTAATAGTACATGCAGAATCTGGCAAGGAGTTAATCTGAGTGCCTTATTGTGTCTTTGGCAGTAAGATAAAAATTTAGAGTGCAATTAATGAATTTATAATGGTCGAACACCATAGTCAAGGTATATAAAAGAAAGGAACTTCCTATTACCATGAGTAGGCTAATTCTTATGGGTATATTTTGATTACTGTGCAGGGGAAGCACTGTTGGACTTCAGGCAGGTAATAGGTGAGGGTGCCTCCCTGTGTGTGGGAAGGGGTGAATCTCAGTGCGATTTGAGCGTGAGGATATGAGAATGTCTTGGACAGGCAGTAGTTATCAGGTAGTCACAGGTAAATTATTAGGTGCTTACTTTCATGACTTCCATTTTCAAATAAGAAAATTGAGGCTTAGAAAAATGAAGTTACTCTCCCACAGCTGAGACCCCAGTGCAGGTCTGTCTGGCTTGATCCCAGTGCTCGGAATTGAGGAGTGAAGGCAGTCTGAGCTCTGAGCCAGACACATTTCTGGAGCTTTTCTCTTAAAAGCTTGGCAGGTTTTGTGCTGCGTTTCAGTAAGGGAGGCATGCTCTTGTTCTTTTATGTGCTGATTAAGGCCTCCAGGGATATAGGACTTCCTGTGTTACCCACAAGCTTGATATATATATCTTTTATGTCTTCATATAATTGGCTGATAAAAATGTTGAATAAGAGATGGCCAGAACTGGGTGGTATTTCCAAATAATCTCAAAAGACTGGAGTTATGGGCCAAAATCAATAAGAAAAAATTCAGTTGGTAAAATGTCAAGTCCTGACTTGGGGTAAAGAAAAAAATCAATTTACATAAGAACGAGGCCTGCTTTGAAAAGGCTTGCAATTTTGGTTGACTGTATACTTAAGATAAGCCTGCCTTGTGAAATAATGAATAAAGTAAACCTTGAATTCTCAGGTTGCATTAAAAGCAATTGTGTCCAGAGCACAGGAGATGACAGACCCCCGGTACGTGGCGCTGGTTCCCCAACTAAAAATCATATTCGACTCTTTGTAAAGAGGGACATTGACAAACAGAGGATTGTGGTCAGAAAGAGTAGTTGGTGAAAGTTGAGATAATCATGACAAATAAGGAATAATTCAGGAAACTTGAGGTAGTTAGAGAAAGGCCTCGATAAGAGAAGCCTTGAGGACAGCTAAGTTACGTATTCCCCCTGGGACTCGCTAGAAATTCTGAATATTTCCCATACCAGCAGGCACAGGTGTGGAGAGTCCTGTACACTATTCAGAAAAGGAAAAGAAAGAGGCTATCTCAGTACGTCTGTCCCTTTCTAAACCAGCACATCACACTGCTATGTCATTCTGTTGTGAGCCCGTGTATGTCTTGGGGAAGTGAGGCACTCACGTTCTAGAGCTCCAGATGGGAAGTGGGGCCCACGCTCCTCTGCTTTCATCTCTCCCTTCGGTCCGTCCAAGGCTTGTGCCCTCTTGCCATTTGCTTCCCCCAGCCTGAGGCCAAGACTTGGGAAGGCACTGGATTCCTAAGGGAGCGAGCCTGTGGCGTTCGCTGTCCAGGTGCCTGTGTGGTCTACACACTAGGGCTTTCTGTAATCCTCTGTGATCTGAGCTGCCCACATTTGGCTTCTGACACTGAAAGGAAGCTTTCAGAATTTAGAGTCTTTCTTTTCTTTCAACAAAGTCTATTGTCAGCTGAAAACCCAAGAAAGTCATCTTTGACATTTATAGCTGAGTAACAGCTTCTTGGTTCTAGTAGATCCCTGTCTCCCCCTAGAAGCAATTGGTTCTATAGGTGGAAAGTTTAAGAGTACCATGATTTAAGGAAAATGAAAAATACATTCGTTTAGATATTATTTCTAAATGATGAAGGAGGCAGGCAATGTGCAGTAGGGAAAGAGAGTGGTCCTGGAGCCGGGGAGCCCTGGACTAGTGAAGGATTGCAGCTGAGCTCACATCTTAGCATCGTTAATAAAGAGTTGACAAATTAATGAATAAGAGATAAACTTTTTCTAGAATTGATAAATTTGCTCCAAAGATCATAATTTTTTTATGTTGACCTCCAATCAAAGTCAAATACTGGAAAACAGGAAATAATTGATAAATATCTGCTGAAGACAGACTACATTTAATAACCCAGCTGTGTAGAAGACACACATACTAGGCATTAAAATAATGTAAGGAACTGTTCTGCAGCCGGTGGAGCCCCGTGCACTTGGGGCAAGGCATTACGGTGAAGGTTCCTGAATTAACTGTTATGAGGTCCAGGTGCTTCATCATCACTGAAGTCATCTTGATATCTATGGGGTTTACGTGGAAAGGTTAGATTAGTCAGGGGCTGAATCAGCCAGCTCTCACCGTTAGTGTTGAGACATGGTCTTCCACTTCCTGTAAACTCAGCTGTATCCATGCCTGTCTTGACTTCCTTTCTCCCAGCCTTGGAGGACAGGGTAGTGCTTTCTCAATTTCTTTGTGTAGTCCGCACACCTTTAAATGAAGAGACTCAAACAAATACATAATGCCAGCAAGCAGGTAGAGCGAAGTGACTACCTCAGGAAAGCAAAGCTTTAGTGTCTATAAAAGAATCCCCGATTATCATACTACTCATGTCTTCTTTTAGCACCCTGTTACTGTTTGAGTGTTCAGTGCTCTGACAACAGATATTGCATTATCTGCTGGCATTGTCCCTGGCAGATACTGACAGTTATAATATGCACAGTCATACCTTCCGTGCTGATCACAGTCGGGTGACTGGTGTGCAGGGCAGAGACGAAGCCTTCCTCCTTCGGCGCGGCTCACCCGCAGGTTGCGTCCTTGCACAGTTCCCTCCTGGCTGGGACTTTGTATTTGATCATTTTTCTTTCTCTTTATTCAGCCTCTCCCCTTCTCACTTTGACTTGAGACTCCTTTCCACCTTGTTCTCCCCCAGTCCCAGACACCCACAAATCTTTCTTTTTCTTTTACTAATTTAAAAACGAAGTGGTCTCTGTTCAGACTGTCATTCTGTACAACCCATTCATCCTCCAAAGCACTGCGGCCGGGCTTCTACAGTCTGCAGAATCGCTCTTCCTCCGCCAGCGCTCACCTTCTAACTTCCGAGTCTTCCCAGGATGCTTTTCGGTACTAAGTTCACTGAAATTCTGCTGAATTTGCTCACCCTCATCACTCTTTTCCTTTTCAAAAATTCCTATTCCCTGGGCTTTTGTTCCATCCCTCAGAACATGCCTCGTCTCCCCTCACTCAGTTCCGTCTCTTCTGCCTGTCCCTAACGTGTGGGTGCTTCACGGGTTCTCAGCTTAACGCTCCCCGGGTGATTTCACCCACCACCAAGGTTTTCACCATTACTTTTATGTGGATGACTCCCAAGTCTAAATTTTCAGCCCACATGTTTCTTCTGAGTTTCAAATTCAACATGTCCAAAATGGATCTCCTCTTCGTCCCCCGAGATACACCTGGAACTCTTTATCTCATTTGATGGCACAAACAGTATGTGTAAGATAGAAATAGTATGTTGACTTTGACTTTTTCTACCACCGATTCAGTTACCGATCCCTACTGTTTTTCTTTTCTCAGTAGTTCTTGAACAATCCTTTCTTGTCCGTCCTTACGGCCATAGTTTTATTTCAGATCCTCATTTTTTTCCTGCCCAAATGATAGAAACAGCCTCAAAACTGATCCTGCTGCTTCCAGATCCACCCCTCTGCAGTTCGCTCTGCACAGGGCCATCAGAGTGACCTCGTTAAGCTTCAGCCAAGCACATCACCACCCTCAGCGATTTCTCCTTTGACCGCAGGCTCCAAACTGGTCCATGTGTCTCCATCACCTCCCTCTCCGGTGTCACCTCCCACCACTTCTAGGCTGATCCCTTACACTCCTGCAGCAAGCAATGGCAAGGCATGCTGTTCACACGATGCTCACTCCTTCTGCCCTTTCCCTGGAGCCTGGCCCCTGTCTTCCCCGCTTCTCGCAGCAACTCTGATAAAAGCTTGCAGGTTTCCCCTCCAGAATCCCTTCCCTACTAGATACTATCAGATGCAATCCCCACCCTCTGCCCCACCTCTGCTTGCCTGTGTCCAGTGGATCAGGTCTTCCTAAGTGCTCAAGGGATATCATCTGTCGATATATGTCACTAACCACACTGATTTTACAAACTTATTTTTCCTATAACATTGATTATTTTAAAAATGATTGAAGTACTGTAAGATACTTAATTCAGAAGACTTAAAGGAAAAAACATTATTCAAAATCCTACTGTTACTAGAAATTCCGTTATTAAAACATCCACAGTGCAAATACTATTCCCGTCCCCTTTCTATGTGTACATATGCATGAAGATTTTTTTTTTTTTTTTTGAGACAGAGTCTCACTGTGTTGCCTGGGGTAGAGTGCCGTGGCATCAGCCTAGCTCACAGCAACTTCAAACTCCTGGGCTCAAGCGATCCTCCTGCCTCAGCCTCCCGGGTAGCTGGGACTACAGGCATGCGCCACCATGCCCGGCTAATTTTTTCTATATATTTTTAGTTGTCCGATTAATTTCTTTCTATTTTTGGTAGAGACGGGGTCTCGCTCTTGCTCAGGCTGATCTCAAACTCCTGAGCTCAAACAATCCGCCCGCCTCGGCCTCCCAGAGAGCTAGGATTACAGGCGTGAGCCACCGCGCCCGGCCTGCATGAAGATTTTTATATAATGTGGTATCATACATCATTATTTCAAAATATATTGAGCACTTAACATGTGCCAGGAACAGGCCCTACCCTCATTCGACTACAGTCTAGTTGGGGAACCAGACATTAATCAGAGACGCAAGCTACGACTTTATTTATATAGCTGACAAATGCTAAGAAGTAGTTACGAGGACAGAAGATCAAGAGAACTGACTTTCTCAGGCGACGAAGATGAATGGGTTAAGATTTCAAAGAAGTAGAAGTTAACCAGCTCAGAAGTGCTGTGCATTGTTAAATTTCTTCATTGAAAGCTTTTCTTTCACTTCAGGTTTTGCACTGAGCAATAAACTGCAAACATTTTCCCGGTAAAAATTCGTTTCTGACATACAAGTATTCTAGGTATAGTACTCAATCATATGGATATATTGCAGTTTAATAAATCCCCTAACATCAGATATTTAAAAGTTTCCTACTTTTTATTATGAATTATGCTGCAATGAATATTTTTGCACATACATCTTTGCGTATGTCTCCAATAGTTTCCTAAGGATATATTTCTGCAGGTGGGAGTGCTATGTCAAAGGGTGCGCATATTAAAGTTTTTGCAGTCGGCTGCCAAATTGCTCTCTGGAAAGGCTCCACTGGTCTGTTTCTTCCACCAGCCGCACACAGGAATGCCTGGGTCTCTCCACAGTCACCAGAGCTGCGTATTTTCTTTCTTTTGGGTCTTTATAAATTTTAATTACCCAAAAATTATATCTCACTTAAGTTTTAGTTCCAACATCTTCTCTTGCTATGGAGGCTGAACCTTTAAATAAATTTTTAGCTGTGCAAATTTCTTCTGCTAGTTGCCTATTCTTGTCACCATATCATTTTCAAATTGTTCTTTCGAATTGCAATTTTCAAATTTGGAAAGTGTTTGTATCTTATTAGGTCACTGAGGGCAGAGGATCTTTGGGTCCAGTATATCATCTAAGACTTAGTAAGTACTAACAAGAGCACTTTTTTAGGTGATCAGTTTCTAGAGCTTCACCAAGTCCCTGACCAGGATGAGGGTGCAGAGTCAGGATCGTGCTGGTCTTAACGAGATAATCATCACGGTCAGAGAATCCGGATTTTCTTTCTGGAGCATATTGGTTTGGTCACACGTACAACTGTTGCTTCTACTACTGCATGGCCCCACGTATGTAACCTTAAAGACCTTTGAAATATAAGGAAGAACTGAGCCCTTGCATACCTGGGCAAGGCTGCCAGCTACCGACCCTGACATCTCTAGGGCCTAGGAATCATCAGCCTTTGATGTCCAGAAGAGAAGAATGAGGATGACTGAAAGGATATAAAAGTGATTATAAAAGGAATGACTTAAAGATCTGTGGATATTTATCCAATAAAAGAAATAATTTCAGGAGTGAGAAAATATAAGATCTGCCCTCAAAATGCACTTTAATTATAACACAAATTTTTATAACTCACAGTGGATATAATACCATGGATTAATAAAGGAACATGATTTACTTCGCACAAGTCATTATTACTTATAAGTTCATTCACTCATTTATTACTCATTAATTTAACAAATATCTATTAAGTTCCTAATGGAAGCCAGACACTGTGGTAGGTGCCGGGAACCCAGAGAAAAACAAGACGGTGATTATCCCTGCTGTCATGGAGCTTACAGCAGATCAGGAACAGAAACTCGCTCTGCTCTGGGAGGACATAAACTGCAGCGTGTAGCGTGCTGACTTTGTCTGAGAGGTTTCATTTATCCTAACAGCAGGAGATAAGGGGCTAGAAGAATTTGTAAGAAACGCTGTGTTAAGGACAGTGCTGTAGAGCCAGGAACCACAGGCAAAAGTCTTTTGTAAAAGCTAAATGTAACCAGACACTGGGTTTACTCAGCGATGTTTAAGTTTTAAAACTACCCACTTAAACCTATAAAGAACATCTTTATTGTCAAAATGTCTTCCTGAAACAAACAAAACGCCCACTTCGTGATCTTGAATCTGCAGCTCTGTAGCTTTACTTTTCTCTTTCCTCTGGAGTGACTGTTACTGTAATGCATTATTTCTAGAATGCAAGTGTTCCCGGCATGCTTCTGTTGACACTGGGACAGATTGCATTTGAACTCCGTCTCCTGTTCTGCATGACTAGGTGTCGGTGAAGACCAATGATTTCATCATTGGAAGCTGCAGGGACCCAGACTTTGGTTCAATGTCAGGATAAAGAATATTGTTAATGAAGGAAAACAGGAGATATTTTTTTCAGAATGGTAATGAGCTGTCTCTCTAATAATGATGGCAATAAAGATGATGATGATGGCAATAGCAATGACCATTTTATTGTACACTTACCACATCCCATGTTCTGTGATCAAAGGTTTGCATACATTATTTCATTTAATCATCTCAAAAAGAGGTATTATAATATAATCCACATATATAGACGATGAAACCAAGGAGGAGCTAGGCTGAAATACAGGTTCAAATTCGCCAAGTTAGAAAGTGGCAATGCCAGGGTTCCAGTGCAGGAGCATCTGTTCCAAAATCCCTGTTCTCAGTTATTGGGCTATTCCATCAGGTGTTTGTCATGGGAGGGGTTCAAGCATAAATGGGATTATTGCATGGAGGAAACAATAAGGAGAGAATTTAGACTTTAGATGAGGATGGAGGTCACTGGGCTGGTTAACAGCTAAGTCACTCATTCTAAACGTTTTTGGTAATGGATTTTGTTGAGAATCTGACAACAGTCTGTGGGCTTTCTCCCTAGAAAAATACCCGTGTGCACAGATGCAATCCACCATAATGCAAACTTATGGGGAGGCTCGTTAACCTCCTGGTATCGTCTTGGGGCCCTGGGTTGGAAGCTCTTGCTCAAAAGATACTTTTGCTCTGAGATTCTTGTTCAGGCACATGCTTTTGGAGGCCAATTTCCCTCCAAGCTGTGACTACAGGTGTTGAGATGGTGCCACCACCATGTAACACTAAGAGAAAAACAAAACAAAACGTTGAAATATTTCTTTCCTCCCAGAAGGAGAAGGCCTCCTTCCACGTTTCTCGAAGCAGGCTTTGTGTGCCATTGAAAATCTCTCCCCTGGCTGTTACAACTTCAGGTGCATTCAGAACCCCTCAGAAATGGAGACCCGAGCCATATGCACGGCCTCCACTCCCATTATTATTTATGGGGCACAAGAGCCTGTCCCTCCCCAGCAAGTCCCATTGCCAATAAAGAAGTGACGGCAGACTGGGGAGGAGGGGCAAGACTGTGGGGCGAAAGTGTCTGTGGAAGGCAGTATTTTTATGTGTTGTTGATTTCCCGTTCCTGCCTTGCCTGACGGCGCATGTGTTTCCAATTGGGAATGCACACGTGAGCTCAGCATCCTGAGAGAGGCCTATCGGGCGAAGGACCCTTCTCTCCCGTCCCGCATCCCTCTCCCGCCTGCACTCCAGCGCATGGGAGCTCTGGCACCGGGGTCTGGAAAACGTTCTGCAGCTGGCCTGGGCTCCCTCAGTCTGGCACCCATCTCAGAAACATGTACGTGTGAGTCTGTGAGCACGTGTGCATTGTATGGGGTTCATTCTCATTTGGACATTTGGGTTGCAGCCATTTCTGGGGAATTATAGATGCGTGTTAGGGCCTTCTGGGTCCCCTGGGGGAGGCTGTGGTTTTTTCCCTCGCCTCCAGCCCGCCCTTCTATGTTAATGCACTGTTACATGCTTAATTGCTTTGGCACCAGTCCTTGGAACCCAGCTAGCTCTCTGCATAGGTTCTCGACGATTCCTGCCGGAGGCTCTGTGGGGAGGCAGGTTCGCAGAGCAGGGGATAGAAGGCCAAAGGATGTGCAGAAAATGGGTTTCTGCCTCTGGCCCTTGCTTTGCTCTGCTGTGGGCCCTCTTATCTCTCATCTAGTTTTCGGTAGTAGCCTCCAACTCTTTTCTCTGCCTCCACGCCAGCGTCCATTCAATTCACCCTCCCGCTGCTGCCAGACCAACCTTTGTCAAATGCACAAGTGTCACTGCTTGGCTTAAAAGCCTCCCATGGCTCCCTGGTATCTTGTTATAAACAATAATCACGATCACTTCTACCAGTTCTGGGCCTTCACTGTGTGCCAGGCACTTAGCAAAGGCACTTTCCATGCGATCCTTCCCATAATCTTTCAGACGAGCCAGGCGTGGTGTATTGCTCTCTGCGCTTACTGATGAGAAAGCTGAGACTGAGAGTATTTGAGCAACCTGACCAAGGTTACGCGGCATAACGTGGTGCCGCTGATCCCTGCACAGGAGCACCCAGCAGAGGGATGATGAGAACTGAGACCAGCCAGGCCTCTGCTTGCCAGGCCATTTGCCTTGGAGAGAGCCCCCTTTTCTAATTCGCCCTGTATTCAGGGAGCAGCACTAATTTTTCAAGTCTTTACTTACCGCCACCTGCTATTGTTGCTTTCTGGGCTATTTGATGCTGGTAGGAGCTGCTGGGAATACAGAGATAATCCAATGTGGCTTCCAGTCTCCCTTCTGTAGGGGAGACGGAGGATTCAGGGGAGGAGACAGATGGCAAACCATCTTATCCACTTTGGATGGGGAGAGGCAGGATGGGATGGTCCAGGAAGGCTTCCTGGAGGAAGATGACACCTTGCAGTCTAATCGTGGGGCCCGGTCAGCCAGGTGAAAGTGGAGGTAGAGAAGAAGAAAGCATTTAGTCAATAGGAACAAGAGCAAAACATGAAAGTGTGAACAACAGGGGTTATTCAAGCCTCCATTTTGGGGGAAAAAACCCTTTTAAGTAAATTTGCTGTGAAGAAATTTTAAATTTTAAGACGAAATTTGGGTAGAGACTTAGGTCACTACTAGTAAACCTATGAAAACCCTTTATAGAAAACCTCACATTCCCTGAAATAGGAACAGTCCCCTAAAGGCGGATGGCTTGGATATGGCTTTAGTTATTCCGAGTAGCAGCCGCCGGGCTGTCAGACCGCAGGCTCTCCCTCCATTGTGGTTTTAATGGGGCGTGGTGAACCCACCACGCTCGTGTGAGGGTGACGCACATGTCGCAGGCCTTGGCAGTGTTTGCCCTCCACCCCGATGTCCTGTCCCTCTCTGATTTAACGACGTCTTCCTCTTGCCAGGTCCCAGTGGTGCGGAGAGACTGGGGCGCTTCAGATGGAAAAGCTTGTGTTACCTGGATTCAGCTGCGCACCATTTCGGGGCAAGTGTTTCTTCGACTTCCTCCCCAGCATTCAGGACTTTATAGCCTTTGTTCTGCTCATGGTTCAAGTGGTGCCGAAGCCCGCCCTGTCCCCCTGTTCCCCTATATGTCACATCCACCTCTGCTCCATCTCCACCCCAAGCAAAGGTCCCTGCATTCTGCACCCCAGGGCTTCACTGTGTGATCTACTGTCATTGTTCCTTTTGCGTCCCCTCCTGTTCTTGCCCCATTTTGTAAGCCTTTAGTCAAAGTAATGCATGGACGTGATTAAAAGAATCAAATCGTGTACAAGGCCTATGACAAAAAGCAGTTCCAAGTCCCACCTCTTCTCGTCACTGGGTCCCGCCCCTGAAGGGCTCGTTTCCAATTCTCAGCTCTTTCGCTGGGTACTGCCCCACATTTCCAAGTAATTTGCTGATGATTTTTTTTCTTTTAATTTAAGTCATCATCTCTTAGACTCCTATTGTGTAAGAGGAGAGTTTTGGTTTTCTTTCAGTTTGCCCCTGCAATACACATGTATGTTCCCTCCCCACCTTGTATCATTATTTCACAATTTTGGTTAAACCGATACCAAATTTGTATAGGAATATGGTTATGTAAATATTATGAATAGCTGAGTCACAAAATATAATCACATTCCTTTGTTTTACAATTTTTTTTCTGGAGTTATTTCTCTTCATTAAATTTTCTATGAATCTGTCAAAGTTTTCCCTCAAACTCTTACAGAGCTGAAAAACTGCTCTTGCCAGGGTCAGAAGCATCAGGCAGATTGTGGGCGCACCCCTGCCCACTCTTTAGGGGCCTTCCGTCCTGCCCTTCCTCCTCTTGCTCTGAGCTGTGTGTTGCCTTTCCGGGTCTGTGGCACCCCTGCCAGCCCAGGGGCTGCCCGTCACCGTCACGCTAGGAATTGCCTTCGCACTCTCTGTCCTACGTCCCCTGTCTCCTGAATACCTGCTATAGACCAACTGTGGTATCCTCTGAAATTCATTTGTTGAAACCTATCCACAAGGTGATGGTATTGGGAGCTGGGCCTTTGGGAGGTGATTAGGTAATGCAAGTGTGCCTGTCATGAATGGGATGACAGCCCTTATAAACGGGACCCCAGAGAGATCCCTCACCCTCTTTCTACTGTCTATGAACTAGGAAAGGCCCTCACCACTCACCAGACACTGAATCTGCCGGCACCTTGACCTCCTTGGTCCTCCAGTCCCCAGAAGTGTGAGAAATAAATTTCTGATGTTTAGAAATTACCCAGTATGTTATTTTGTTACAGCAACCCTAATGACTAAGACGACACCACATCTTCCTTTCTCTTCTTTTATTCTCTCCCTCTTCCACTATTTTTTGGTGAAGCAGTAGTTTCTTGAGAAAGGGTAGATGGTAGGTAAATTTTTGAAGATGTCTTTATTCTATTCTTATACTTCACTGAAAAGTTGGCTGACTTTAGAATTCTAGGTTGGAAAAAATTTCTGCACATAATTTCAAAGGCATGGTTCCACTCTATCTTAGCTTTTATCATTGCTCTTGGGAAGTCCAGAACAATTCTTTATGTGTTTTTTTTCCTCTCTTTTCAGAAACTTTTAGGATCATCTCATTATCCTGCCCATGCTGAAGTTTCATAGTGATGTGTCTTTATGTGGATCTTTTTCTCACGTTTGGTGGGTTATTGCGGTTGAGAAACTCATGTTGCTTTTGGGAAACTTTCTTGTATTATTTATTTAATTATTTCCTCCCTTAAATTTCATATGTTCTCTCTTATCAGAAATTTGATACAAGACTGTCTGGATTTGCCCTCTAATTTCTTACTTTTCTTATTTTCCATTCTTTAACTTTTGGCTCTTGAAAATTTCCTTAACTTTAACTTCCAATCCTTCCAACTGCTCTTTTTGTATTTTTAACTTTCACTAACAATTTTATTCCCCAGGAGCTCTTTCAAGTTCTCTGAATGTGCCTTTTTCTAATAGCACCTTGTTCTTGGATATGCTATTTTCCATCTGCCTGAGGATGTTAATAGCCTTATGTTTTGTAGTTTTGTCCGCTCCCTCCCTAGTGTGTGTGCGTGTGTGTGTGTGTGTATGTGTGTGTGTGTGTGTGTTCAATTGTTCTGCTTATTTTGGTTCCTGTCCTTATGCTTGAGGCTTTCATAAAATATTTAGTGACTTTAACTGGCCACTTCAGAGTGAGACACCGAGAAACTCACTGGGAGCTCTGGTATGGGGACTCAGTTTGGTGACTGGGAAGTTTCACTGCAAAATTCTTTTGGTGGGGGAGGAGGCAGTCCCCACGAGTGTCAGTATTGTAGGCCTTTTCTTTTAGTCCTCTCCATTTATCCAGAGATGATTCCTCTAAGCTCCTGATGAGAGAGGCACAAGCTAGCTTCCCAGGGTCTGAGCGTTTCAGTGGGGCATGAAATCTGGGGTCTTGCCCCTCAGTCTGTAGACTTTCTCCACATCCCTCTGTTTTCACTGAGCTTGTTCACCCCTGCCCTCTGCCCTGCATGGTGTCCCCAAGTCTAGAACCTCGCCGTTTTCCTGTTTCCTGCTGGTGTCGGAAGAGATGGTCGTCTGGATCTAGGGGGTAGGGGAAAGGCGGGGGGAGCCCTCTAACTTCTCCTAATGCAGATTTCAACACATCCTCTAACCTGATTCTCCGCCTCTAAATTACCTGGTGCCCCCGATTTCTGAGCCTTTTTGAAGTTCTCTGATCCAGATTGGCTTGCTTCTCACATCCTGCTCTGTGGTTTTCACTCCTTTTGGTTTTCACCAAAAAAGAGTGGAAGAGGGAGAGAACAAAAGAAGAGAAAGGAAGATGTGGTGTCGTCTTCGTCATTAGGATGGCTATAACAAAGTAACTCTGGGTAATTTGTAAACAACAATGGTGAGTCAGTTCCTCTTCATCCATCCATGCTCTGTCTTCCAAGGTTTTAGTGACATCTCTTTCTCTTGTGTGTTGCAGTCTTCTCTCTTATTCTCTTTGTCTTCTCACGCGTTTGTATTTTTACTTCCATTTTAACAGCATTTCAGAAGAGAATATAGATTGCTTGTAATCAAGTTGCCATATCAAACTGGAAGTTATTTTACCTTCTTTTCTTCTGACCTTTAATCCCTCTTTTAAAAATTAATTACAACAGCAGTGATTCTCTTTTGAATATGTTGGTACTGAAAAGCTTGCGTGTATTGAATAGGTAGAAAATAGAAAATTTCTATTTTTTACAACTGCAAGTAAGGGAAACCTGCCAAGGGTTTGGTTTCTGAAATAAGTCAAAGGCAATAAAGGTTCTCAGTTCCCAAAGGAGACAGTGTGGTCTCTGAGCACAACACTAGGTTCGTGGTCAAGAGACTAGAATTCTTACTCTAATTCCAATCCTCCTACTAGTTAGCAGTGCAACCTTGGGCAGGTTAGTTCTCCTCTCTGGGACTCAATTTTCCCTAGAGGATGGTTCCTCTCAGCAACTCAGCTTTAGGCCTATGTTTTCAAATTCTTGAGATTTAGCACTCGCTTGAGGAATATCAGTTGTGGGAAGAAATCATGTGTGAAGGCAAACACCCATAAAAAGAGTCCCTATTCCAATTAGTCCTTAATTTTTATTAATTTTCCTCTGCATATTCTCAAGGAATATTCCTTTAATCAAAAGAAAAATACTTTTTCCCATTGTCTCTTAGTAATTCCTGGCTTTGTTTTGAAATCATTCTGATCTTTGCGGAGAATATCACATTGTCAGGGAGTGGATGCTCGTGCAGCAGCTCTGGCCACCTCTTTGGACCTGAGCCTTTTAAGGCTCACCACCCCGACGCAGGCCTCCGACCTTCTCATGTGCTGGTCCCGCTATCTGGGACACTCCTCCCTACCTTTTGTTTTCACTAACTCATACCTATGCCTCAGTTCTCAGCTTAATACTCCCTCCAACGGAGAAGCCTTGCCTGAACCTACAGGCCAGGTGAACCCTTTGTCTTGTGTTCTGCTATTTCCTTCTTTTTTCTTCTTCCTTTTCCAAAAATAGCTCATTTCGCCTTTTAAATAAACAGTGCTACCTGGATGGCGGCTGTTGCCTGAGTTTCGTGGTATGTACCCTCTCCATTTTGCCTTACATCACCTAGGTACAAAGTTTGGCTTTGTACAAGTTTCCACAAGAAATTTACTACGCCACGAATGTTTGTAGAATTCACTCAAGATTTGGAAGATTTGAGGTCATGTTGAGTTGTGGAGTATGTGACCTTCTGCCATCTTCCGGGCTTCTGTATCTTTCCTCCTCCCTGTCATCTCTGCGTCTTGAACCTTCCCCCGTTGACTGCCCAAGAGAGCTCCACATGCTCTTCTGCTGTGCAGGTGGCTCCTTGCTTTCTTTCATGCTTTGGCGCTGACTGGCGTTTGAGCAGAAGAATCTTTGCTTCTACCCAAATAAGAAGATATTCCTTGAAAACAGAACAAGTTCTTTTCTAAGAATTTTAGTGAATAATGACTTTTTCCCCACTTCATTATATGTTTACTTGTGCATTTGTATGTTTAATATATAACATAATCTAATACGTGCCTCTCTTGCTAGATCTTAAGTTTCTTGAGGTCAGGGACCTACTGTATCTTCTTTCTTGCTATATGTGATGCATGGTAGGTGATTTAATGAATGAATTGGATAACGGCAATTCAGAGATTCTAAAATGACCCATTCTTTAGTGAAAGGAACTCTTTTTATGGCAGGAGATTTAACTGTAGAAGCGGTTTTGTCTTGATATGAGGGAAAGTGGGGAAGAAAACTTTTATAGTAGATGAAGTAGAGGAGTTGGGGTTTTATCTGAGACCAATAAGGAATGTCCTGGAAATTTTGAAGGGAGTCAGGGTTAATTCATTCTATTTATATTCACCTTTGGCTGCAATATGAACCTTGTATACTTAAAGATTTAGGCGTGGGATAAAAGTAATAACTAGTTATTGTGTCCTCAGGATATTATATGTATTATTTTCGTTAATTCTCCCAATGACCCAATAATGTAGATATTATTATCCTGATCATTACAGCAAGAAAACTCAAGCACAGAAAGTTTATGTAAGTTGCCCACTGTTATAGCTAGCAATGTTAGATCTAGGTTTTAAACGCAGGGAGCCTAACTCATTAGTATATACTCTTAAAAAGGTTACAAATAAGAAAAAATTCTTTCATATTTATCATTACTTTCACTATATTCAACACTCTTCATTTGTTTGTATATTTTCAAATTTCCATTTGGCACCACACTTCTTCTGCCTGAAGAACTTTCTGTAGGACTGCTGGCAATTTTTTTCAGCTTTTATTTGTCTGAAAATATCTTTTTCTTAAAGTTCATTTTTGGAAGCTATTTTCCCTGAGCATAGAATTCTGGATCAACAGTTTTTCTTTTAGGACTTTAAAAATGTCACTTTATTGTGCTCTAGTTTGCATAGTTTCTGAGTAGAACTTTGCAATCATTCTTATCTGTATTGCTTTGTATGTAATGTTTGTTTTTCTTGGTTACCTTCAAGATTATTTTCTCTTTGTCTTTGATTTTTAGCAGGTTGATTATGATATGTGTGTCTGTGTGGACATGTGTGGGTGTATGTATGTGTTTTAATGTTGTTTGTGATTTGCTGAGCTTCTTGGATATGTGGTTTGCTTTTCATTAATTTTGGAAAATTCTTAGACATTAGCTAGTCGAATATTTCTTTTTCTCTGTCTCTCTCTCATCCTTCTGGAACTCCAATTACACATATGTTAGACCATTTGCTGTTGTCTTAAAGCTCCTGGATGATCTGTTCTGTTGTCTCTACTCTTTTTGCTCTTTGGATAATTTTTATTGGCCTATTGTTAAGTTAATGGAGTCTTTCCTTGATTGTGTTTCACCAGCTGATAATCCTATTAAAAGACTTTCTTATTTCTGATTTTGTGCTTTTCATTTCTAGCATTTTGAGCTGACTCTTTTTGACTACTTTACATTTGTCTGCTGAAATTCTCCATCTGATCACACATATCATCCACTTCTACTAGAGCTTTTAGCATATTAATCATAGTTATATTAAAGTCCCTGTCTAGTACCTGGGTTATCTCTGGGTCAGGTTCTGGTGACTGCTTTATCTTGTGATAATGAATTATTTTATCTTGCTTTATGGTGTGTCTTGTAATTTTTTAAAATTGAATGATGGATGTTGTGTTAGAAGAACAGTAGAGCCTGAGGTAAATAGATTTTATGCCTGGAAGTGCTCACACTTCTTCTGTCAGGCTGTTCTTGTTGGAGGGTAGAGCCAGTTTAGTCAGTAGTTGAGCTGAATTTGTGTCTTGTGGTTTGTTGTTACTGTATTTACCTCATATACACCACAGACTTTGAAGTCTCTAGCAGAGAGCTGCGGCCACCTTACACTTAGTATGGGGTCTGGGGCACCAGGGGTTTTTCTTGGCAGTCCTCCCCACATTCAGCAGGTCCTGCACACCTGTGCTGTTGGGGTCTCTCCTGCTTCTGCCCCTCCTCCAGCTCCAGCCCACGTGCTGCTAGTCACTGAGTGTGTGCTCATGGTGTGGGAATGAGGGGGTGCTGGCTCTCAGTGTTCTCGGTCCCGCCTCAGTTTTAGATAGACCAGTGCACCTGAGCTTTGGATGCAGGGCTTGCTCAGCACTTTTGCCCTCATGACAGCAAACTCTGCCATGTGTCTGTGAGAGTCCTGGGCATTGTGAGCTTCCTGCTCCTCTCCCAGTCGACTTTGTTGTCAGTTGTTTAGGACTCTCCAGAGACAGTCTTTGCTTCTATCCTTCCCTCAGTGGTAATTTACCTTGCTAGGGCCCTGGGGTGGGTGGATTCCCTACCCCTTTCCAGCGGAAGATGGCTTTTGCTTCATGCAGGCATGTTCTAGTAGTTTCGTGCCTGTGTGCCAGGGAAGGACACTCTTAGGTCTCCTGCTCCACTCTCTCCTGTGGGCACCCAGTGAAGGCCCATGGCAAAGAGCTTGTGGATCCTCTGGGGCCAGGACTCTCAAGGATTCTAAATTATTACACTAGCCTGGACTCAGCTTTTAAGAATTCATTAACATTTTAGCTTTGCTCTCCTCAGATGCTTTTATGGCAACTGCCTCTTCCTCCCGTGCTCTGGAAAAGGTGAGACAGTTTACATCTCCACTCAGAGGGGCCCTTGGAATTCAGTCCATCTGGTTGCTTTCCCACCTCAGCTTTCTGGTGTGCTTGAGAACAATTACTATTTAGTAGATTATCCAGCTTTTTCTTGTCATTAGAGTGGAAGCGATTTTTGTGTGCACGTGGCTTTCTGTACTCTGAACAGAAGCAGAACCCCCAGGACAGCTACTCTCAACCGTGACAGAGGGTGGAGATCAGAGCAAACTCCATTTCCCACTAAATAGTCTCCTTTTTGTTTCTCAAGAAGCCATTTTTCTTCCAGGTTTAGCTGCCATAACAACCAATGTTCGCATTTGAATTTTTAGCTTACAAAGCACTTTTACATGTGTTCTTACTGGCTTCCCTTTGAAGTGTGCTTGGATAGTCAACAGTCATTCGAACAGACGAATCACTGCCACTGCTTGGCTGCAGGATGCTGCATGGGTTGCCTCTGTGAGAAGCAGCCCGATTGCAAATCATTATTGACCTCAGAACATCCATCTGTGTGACATACATTTTGGGGCTTAAATCTGAATTCGTCCTTCTCTCTGTCTTCAGTGTCTTCAAATGCACAGTATGTCACATAGGACACCACTGGGCCTCTATTTCAGCCATTCTGGGGGTGATCGCCTATTCCTGTGAAGTGCCCCCAAGGACCTCCTCCTCCTCTCTCCAAATTAAATTTTTGTGTACCAGAAGCCTATCACCAACACACCCTCTACATTTGGTGACAGTTGAGCTACTTGGTTCTATGTGATGCATTAATAGGCACTAACAAGGACGCAGAGACAGAAACTTTGACTTATTCGTGCAGATTTGATCTACATAATGAGATGAGAAGCAGGTACAAAGATCTAAGTAAGCAATGTGGCCAAGGTCACACAGCCGGTGAGTGATGGAGTCAGGATCCAAACCCAGGCTGACGGGCTCCGGAGCCCATATACATAACCATTGGGTGATGGTGCTCACCTGCAGTCGCTCAGCTGGAGCTCTGAGAGGGTGGAGAGCACTGTGAACCTTCCAGTTCTAAATGCCAAGTTCTTCCCGTCACATTAGACTGGAAACCCGAGCCTGAATGAGGGAGTTGACCTGAAGGGTCCTTTGCGCTTTTGGCCATGGGTGTGGCTGGGTGTGTAGAAGAATGATTCCTCTCCTGCCTCTTGGACCACTGTTAGACCCTACTCAGTAGTGACGAGTGGCATGGAAATCTTATTTTTTGAGCCTTGCCTTACAGAGGTCTCTTTCCAGGACAAAAATCTGTCCCTAGCTATTTTTCCAGCCTCAGAACTGAGGTGAAGGGTGCGTTGCTGGTTGAAGGTCCCTCTCTGGCTGTGGTACCCCTTTCTGAAGAAAGACACAGGCATGCTGCACGTACGGGGATTTGTCTAACTCTTGGAGTGCTGACAGGGCACGTGACTCTGTAAGATGGGTCTATGCAAAAGACAGATGTGGCTGGGGGAGCCGCCCGAGAGCCGTGGGCTGTCTCAGTGCTCGCGCATTCCTAAGAGCAGAGGCCTAGAGCTCATAGAAACTGCTGGTCCACGGAACCTCTGGGGAGCAGTGCTCTTGGATTTTGAAACTCTTCAAATCCCTGGGAATGGGGATTAGAAAAAGCCACAAGAGCAAAGGCAGCATATATCCTAGGATCCTAAGCTGGCCAGGGAACACAGAGGAATCATGGGGGTGGGGATG
Organism: Propithecus coquereli; assembly: GCF_000956105.1. Lineage (NCBI taxonomy): Eukaryota > Metazoa > Chordata > Mammalia > Primates > Indriidae > Propithecus > Propithecus coquereli. The sequence continues at coordinate 1,096,871 of NW_012145967.1, forward strand.
GGCCCCCATAATTCAGCTCAACTGTCCAGTCATCTGTTTCTATCCACCAGGACATGTGGGCAGATAACAGACATAAAGGTGGATGCTTTTGGCCGTGCAAATGATGTAATGCCCAGAATATATTTTGTCACAGAAATATTTATGAAGTACTTACTATGGAAAAGTTCTGTTTCTAGCCATTTGGTGGGCTCAGAGATGTGTTAGATACTATCTCTGTCTCTGAGAAACTTGCGTCTAACTGGTGAGAGAAGACACATGAAAATCTAGTCCTACAGGACAGCTCGACGCAATAAAGCCAGCATGGCATGCCTGCGTTCACCTCTCTTGTCCTGTGATCTTAGCTAACTATCTGAGCCACATTTTTCTTATCTTTAAAGTAGGACTGTGACCATTACTCTACAGTCTATGAAATAGTAAATAAGGAGAAAAACCCACGGGCAGCATGGGGGTCAGTGTGAGGCCCATGTCTGGATTTAATAAATAACAAATAAATGGTTACATTTGTTTCCTAGGGCTGCCATTAGCAAGTACCACAAACTAGGCGGCTTAAACTACAGAACTTACTGTTTCATAATTCTGGAGGCTGGAATTCCAAGAGCAAAGTGTCAGCAGGGCTGGTTTCTTCTGAGAGATACGAAGGGCATCTGCCCCATGCGTCTCTCCTAGCTGCTCATGGTTGGCGATCTTTTTGTTCCTTGTCTTCTGACGCATCACTCCGATTCCGGCCTTCGTCTTCTTGCGATGTTCTCCCTGTGTCCAGATTTCCCATTTTTATAAGGACACTGGTTATAGTGGATTAGAGGCCCACCCTACTCCAATATGACCTCACTTTTACTTTATTAATTACATCTGCGATGACCCTATTTCCAAATAAAGTCATATGTAGGGGTACTGGGAATTAGGACTCTGACAAATTAATGTTGGGAGTCACAAGTCAACTCATTAACAGTAGTAAAGGAAGAAATACCTACAAAATGGAGAGGAGATGGCATTGCTCATTCGTTCCCAGGGTAGTCAGTGGAACCTTCTTAGATCACCTGGGACTTGACCCAGGGCCTGGCAGTTGGCAGGAACTTGGGGGTGGGGAGGCCTGGTGGGCGCAGTGGAGGGCATATGACAGCAAAGATGCAGAGGCGGAAATGTATCGGCACATCTGCAGGACGGGGAGGGAGCAGCCAGGCTGGACTGGAGAGTGTGGACCAGGGAGTACCCTGGAAGCCCTTGACTGATGGAGGAAGGAGTTTACTCTTCATCCTCTTGGCAGGAAGAAGCCACTCAAGGATTGTGATGCATGCCACTGAGCCAGATAAGCAGTTAAGACCTGAAGTATGCAAATATTTGCTCCAATTATTGAAAATAACACTAGAGACCCATATTACTAGTGCATTCACGCTGAGCTACTTCACAGTAGTGAACTTGGATTGAGTGGACTTGTTTTCTGTCTACCCTGGAACTCTTTGCACATATTTGGCCCCTTGGGTGGTTGGACTTAGGGGTACAGTCTATGATCAGATGAGAGCTTGTCTGTGAGCCAAGTGACCTGATTTATATGAAGATCAGACCAAATTAATAGTATACGCAATATTCTCAGGGCTGAAGGGAGTACACGCCATGGAGATCTGGCAGACTGTGCTTGTCAGGAAATGCTGGCCAGGAATGGGGAGCTCTGAGCTCTATTCAGTGGAAAGACTGAATAGAGACAGGTGCAAAAACACAAGCAGTGTCCTCAAACACTCAGGTTTCACAGGATGCTACAGCTCACTGCCTAGGTGTTCATGCTTGCTCCATTGGGATCTCAACACCTAGGTCATACAAGAACAAAAACCTCATGGAAAAGTAAAAATGTATTCAACCAATCAAGTGTTTAGTCTGTATGGTGCCACTGATTTCAAGGGAAACTACTGTTTAATCTCAGTCGTTGGCGGTTGCTGTGGCAGCAAATCGGCACAGTCCTGATGTCTGGCACATCCGACACGTCACTCAGCTCAACAGCAACATCTGGCACCACGCAATTCTTGTGGGCAATCCCGCAGTCACCACAGACGATGTAGGCTCATAATTAACTTGTCAACACTCTCCACCAGGAATTTCCACCCGTCCTGGAGGGCTTGGCTCAGGGTGTGAGCCACAGTAGGGGAAGGATTTCTGGTCCTGACTCCTGGAAGCGTGCCTGGCACTTTTGGTAGGTGAGTTTGCCGGGACCAAGTTCTTGTCCTCTCTTGTCTATGTACTTTCAACTCTGCATAGCTCTGCTTACAGCTCCTTTGTTGGTTGTTTAGAGGCTGGCACTACAGATCTATCACAGAGAGGGCCCAAACTCAAGGCAAACGCAAGCTGGCAACACCCATCTAATGTGTAAGTACTTTGATTTTGTATGTAACTAGCATGCTACTCACTGCACGTTGACATACACCGGGTTCTCTCCACCTGGACTTCTTTCCCTAATATCTTCTGCTCACTTGAGAATTGTATACCAAACCTGTCTCCTTTCTACATTGACCCTTGGCCTTGGTTGTCCTCCATCATTGAGACGGTGCATGTAATACACACTAATTGCTCGACAGGTGACATGTAACGGGCTCTGAATAAATGCCAGATAAAAACAACAGTTACAACCACCCCACAATATGCCAATTATTGTATCAGTATGGGCTCCACCAGTCTAGAAATCACCTTCTGTTTGGATTTCTTATGAACAGTCATGTCCAAACTGCAGGCTGACTGGAATTATTGGGGAAGGGAGAGGTGCTGGCTTCGCTGTGTGGCCAGACGTCATGGAATCAGCTCCATGTGGTTCTCTGGGAAGGGGGTTCATACTTTTCCGATATGATAGGGATTGGTGGCCCCTCTTGTTTTCTTTGTCAGTTCTAAGTCATTCAATAGAAAAATCCAAAGCTAGAAGATTTGGGGGTTGTAGTTGATTGCTCCTAGTTTTTCCCATGAAAGAAAATCAAGTTAGAGGAATAATCATGCATCCTTTTGTTTACCGCTTAGTGCCTTCAGTAGTATTCAATGACAGATAGGAAAGACAGAAGACATAGATCTTATGATAAGAAGTTTACCACATTGGCTAAAGAAGGCATTCATACATAAAAACAATAAATAGCCTCAGGAAAAGGTTTTCAAAACTTCACAGGTACTACCCAAAATGATCTACAGATTTAGTGCAATCCCTATCAAAATACCAAGTAGAAAAACCTATCCTAAAATTCATATGGAATCTCAAGAGACCCCTAATAGCCAAAATAATCTTGAAGAACAAGGACAAAGTTGGAGGACTCAGACTTCCTGATTTCAAAACTTTCTACAAAGCTACAGTAATCAAAACAGCATGGTACTGGCATAAATACGGACAATTAGACCAATAGAGTGGAATAGAGAGCCCAGAAATAAACCCTTGTGTATACGGTCATATGATTTTAAACAAGGGTGCCAAGACCATTCAATTGAGGAAAGAACAGTCTTTTTAATAAATGGTATTGGGAACCCTAGATATCCACATGCAAAAAATGAAGTTGGACCCTTACCTAATACCAAATATACAAATTAACTCAAAATGGATCAAAGACCTAAATTCAAGAGCTAAAATTATTAATATAAAACTCTTTAAAGAGACCTTAGACCACAAGCTTCAGGACATTGGATATGGCAATAATTTTTAAAGATATGACACCAAAAGCACAGGCAACAAGAGGAAAAATAGGTAAGTTGGACTTCGTCAAAATCAACATCCAGAATATATGAAGAACTCTTATGACTCGATAACAAAACAACCCAATTAAAAAATGAGCAAAGAATTTGAGTAGACATTTCCCCAAAGAGTATACAGATGGGCAATAAACACATGGACAGATGTTCAGCATCACTCATCATTAGGGACATGCTACTCAAAACCACAATTACACACCACTTCAAACTCATTAGAAAAGCTATCATCAAAAAACAAAAGCAAAAACAAAAAACAAGTGTTAGCAAGAATGTAGAGAAATCGGAACCCCTGTGCATTGCTGGTGGGAGTGTAAAATGATATTGGTGGGAAACAGTATGACAATTCCTCAAAATATTAAACATAGAATTACCATATTACCCAGAAAATCCACTTCTGAGTATATACCCAAAAGCACTGACAGCAGGAACTCAAATATAACAGATATTTGTACACCAGTGTATAGCAGCATTATTCACAATAGCCAAAATGTACAAACAACTCAAAATGTTCATTGGTGGATGAATGGATAAACAAAGTGTGGTGTACACATACAATGAAATATTATTAAGCCTTAAAAGGGAGTGAGATTCCGATACCTGCTACAGCATGGATGAACTTAAAGATCTTATGCTACATGAAATAAGGCAGACATAAAAGGACATTGTATGATTCCACTTACATGAGGTACTTAGAGTAGTCAAATTCACAGAGGCAGGAAGCAGAAAGCAGTTGGCTGCCAGGGACTGGAGGAAAGGAGGAATGGGGGATTGTCATTTAATGGGTGCAGAGTGTCATGTGAGAAAATGAAATGGTTCTGGAGATGGGTGGTGGTGATGGTTGTGCAACCACGTGAATGTGTTTAATGCCATTGAACCGTACACTTAAAATGGTAAATTTTATGTTACGTTTATTTCACCATAATTTAAAAAAAAATTCCTGGGGGGAATTCAGATGACAAAAGTGATCAGCCCAGGAGAGAACGAAGCTTCCTTGGAGGACTGGAGCCTTCAGGGAAGTCGTGACCACAGATTGGCAGAGAGAAGCTGAAGGGCACTTGTCACAGGCTCAAAGTGGGCTCTCAGTCAGATGTGTGTGCAGGGTCTGGCAGGAGCGGCAGGCGGCGATGGGACCTTGGGAGAGATGAGTTGGATAAACGCAGGGTGGGAGCGGTGAGTCTGCAGGAGGGAACTGGCTGGCTGGGGAGGGGGGCGCTGGGAAAGAGCCCAGGGAGCCCGGGGGAAGGAGCTGCGTTCCAGTGAGAGGGACCAGAGCGCTGTGTTCTCACTGTGGGTGGGAGGAGGGAGGCAGGTTGGATGGCCAGGCCTGCTGGAGCAGCCTGGGCCCGAGGTGGCAGGGTGGGGAAGTGGCAGCAGAGGGAATGAGAGTCCCTGGCAAATCTCTGCAGTCAGGTAGATTTCCACCCCATCTTCCTGGTCACCAGAGGATGTCTGGGTCCTCTGCCACGGAGAGGGGAGGGTGGGAACACGACCACCTTCTCTTAGCAACTTTTCTGTGCTTCTAGGGGGGGGCCTTTTTTTTTTTTTTTTTGAGACAGAGTCTCACTCTGTTGCCCAGACTAGAGTGCCGTGGCATCAGCCTAGCTCACAGCAACCTCAAACTCCTGGGCTCAAGCGATCCCCCTGCCTCAGCCTCCCGAGTAGCTGGGACTACAGGCATGCGCCACCATGCCCGGCTAATTTTTTCTATATATTTTTGGTTGTCCAAGAAATTTCTTTCTATTTTTTAGTAGAGACGGGGTCTCGCTCTTGCTCAGGCTGGTCTCGAACTCCTGACCTCGTGTGATCCACCCACCTCGGCCTCCCAGAGTGCAGGATTACAGGCGTGAGCCACCGCGCCCGGCCTGGGGGGCGCCTCGTGAGGGACAGACGGAGGGTGTTTATCTGGGTGAGTTTCTCCAAACGGTTCCCTCGTATAGTAAATGAGAGCGTGGGTGAGATGAGAGCCACAGCTATTTCCTGCTTATAAACACTGCGATTCATTTACGTGAATGATAATTTCTAAGTTCTTACCATGTGCCAGGTGCCATGTGAGATGAATACAACAGTGAACAAGACGACAGGCATCTGCCCTCACGTGGCCTCCTCGCTCAAGTGTGTGTTTTCCCTACTTAAATGAACCCACGTGTGCCAAAGCGCCTGGCCTCGCACTTGGCACAGAGGAGATGCCAAGAATGGTACCTGTTGCTCTCGCTGCTTCTCAGGGCTCCAGGTCCCACATCAGTCATCCCTCATCACGTTGTCACCTTTCCTGAGTGCTGTTTGCCACACACCTTCCCTCCGCCACACCCGCCTTCTGGTTGTTATAAAGCTAATCCCAGATCACCCACAGACTCTGCCACGGCGCAGCCATGAGCTCACCGGGCGTGAAGCAGGACTGGCATTGCTTAGCAACCACGGAAATCGCTCAGCAGGCCCAGGCCCCAGGGGAGGTGGGGTGGGGTCGAGAACCTCATCCCCGGGCTGTGTGGGAACGGAAGCGTTTCGGTTGAAATAAAGATACAAACAAACTGAATTGGTCCCCAAACGTCACGCGTCATGCTGCCTGACACCCAGGGGACTGCACTTATTTGCATCCCGTGTACCCACTCTCTCAAGCACCAACCTGCACCCAGAGGGTCAGAGCAGAGGGAATGAGCGGTCAGGGCTGGGAAATCCGTCCACCCTCTCTTACAGACACACACAGAGATTCTCGATGTGCAAATGCAGCTGCACGTGTGCACGCGGTTTGCCTGACTTCCTGCTCCATCAGGGCTGCTGTTTGCATGCCAGAGCCGTCCGCTGTCCCGATTGTTTGGATCACTCATGAGGACAAAAGTCGCTCCCGTCAGAGCTGTTACGCAACCATGTGTGGTGGAGTCTCGCTCCCCTCGCTGGTTCTTTTCCATTGCACAAACTTTACAATGTTAATTGGTGGGAAGGTTCAAAACCCAGAGGGACAAAATGCTGCTGTCAGCCACTCCCCGGTGGGGAGCTGGGGTGCGTGTTACCTCTGCAGCAACCGGGGGTCCTGGTCTGCTTCTGGGGATGCTTTCAGTGCGCAATGCCCAGAGAGGGATGATTTTAAGGTCACGGAAAGAGATTTTTCAGCAGGAAAGCCGTGCTGGGGAATTTTCTGTTATGTCAGGAATAGGAGAAGGGCTGAGTGAGTGATCCAGGGACCCCATGCGGATAGCTTCCCTCCACCCAGCCCCCACAACTGTGGACAATGACACGATTAAGAGAGTGGAACACTGTCCTGACTTCCAGGCCTGGAGAGGTCAAACCTCCACCTCCAAGTGACAATTCATCAGCCGGGGCAGGGAGTGAAGTTGGATGGGCTCGCATATTGCAGAATGGCATCGTGGGCCCCGGGTCAGGTGGCCTGGGGCTGAATCCTGGCTCTACCACTTACCGGCTACTCGTGACCCTGGGCCAGTCTTCTTATGGAAAATGAGACTAATGAGACTTCATAGGGTATGCGTAAGACATTTTGAGGCTACGTGTATATGGTTAAAATCCCAGACTCTGGAGCCAGCAGTGACGTCTCTCATTACAACCATCAAAAATTGGGGTGAGTTTCTCGTGCCCCTAGAGTCCACAGCCGGCTCACTTTGAGTGCATTTATCTGGTCAAGTGTCATTGGTTCTCCTGTTCTTCAGTGTCTAGACTTTTTTTTTTTTTTTAATTTCAGGGTATTATGAGGGTACAAACATTTTGGTTACATTTTATGTCTTTGCCTCACCCAAGCGAGGATTAGAGGCATGCCCTTCCCCTCTACAATTGTCCCTGTGTCCTTTAGTTGTGAGTTTACCCCCCCATCCCCCTAATCCCTGGAGAATATAACTACCGTGTGAGCACCACAGCGTTGGTCAATCAGTGCCAATTTGATGGTGAGTATATGTGGAGCCCATTCTTCCGATCTTGTGATACCTCACTTAGGATAATGGGCTCAAGCTCTATCCAGGAAAATATAAGAGGTGCTAGATCACTGCCGTTTCTTATGATTGAGTAATATTCCATTGTATACATATACCAAATTTACTAATCCACGCATGAATCGATGGGCTTGTTTCCACTTGGGCTGTTTCCACATCCTTGCAATAGTGAATTGTGTTGCCATAAACATTCGGGTAGATGTCTTTATTATAGAATGTCTTTTGCTCTTTTGGGTAGATGCCTAATAGTGCTATTGCTGGATCGAATGGTATTTTTATTTTTAGCTTTTTGAGGTCAGTCTCTAGCCTTGATGGTTTTACTCCTGCTTGAACACTTCCTATCATCGGGCAGGTTCTTTTTTTTTAAATTAATTAACTTATTTTTATTTCAAAATTTTATGGGGGTACAAACATTTAATTTACATATATTGCATTTGTACCGCCTGAGTTGGAGCTACAAGTGTGCCCATCCCATACAGAGCACACCGCACCCATTAGGTGTGCGTTTACCCATCCCCTCCTCCGCCTCCCCCTGCCCGACACCTGATGAACATTACTTCCATTTGTGCACATAAGTGTTGATCAATTAGTACCAAGTTGATGGTGAGCACATGCGCTTGTTTTTGCATTCTACTTCACCATCCTTGGTCCCCTTGGCTTCCTTCACGCCTCTCTTGGCATCAGATTACATCTATTGTTCTGATCTTGTAGTCAACTCCTAGCTTCTTAGAAAATTATCATTCCCCAAGCCTTTGTAGAACATTTATAAGATAATCGAATATTGCAAGATTTAAAAAAAAATATTGACCCAATTCATATAAACTTAGACTTAGTGTTTCTACTTCCTCAATTATTTATCTTGATCTTGGGACTGGACTAGAGCCAGAGTTTTTTGGTTTCAATCTTCTGGTATATTCTTCCTATGGAATGAAAATAAAAATTAGGGCGACCCTGAATGGACTGTGAACGGAGCTAACCCAGGATAAGTCTGAAATGAAGCAGGGTCTGTAGAAATGATCATCTTCCATCCTTCCTTCCAATCCACTCTGTATTTCACTCGAATTTGGCTTCCACCCTCACCACTTTGTTGAAACAGCTTTTGCTAAAATCAGTAACTACGTTGTTCTACCACATGGACATTGTTTATCTTTTTTGTGTTGTATTTTTAATACAAACATATCTATTCAAAGTAGAAGGTATATCTAATTATTCAAAGTCTTGGTGTCTGATACAAGCATTAGAAAAAAATGCATATAAGTAATAAACAGTGAGCCTAAGCAGTTTCACAGATTATTTGACCTTCAGGAAATCTAGAATCTCTAGAAATTATTAAAATTATCAAGAGGTTAAATTAAACTTTTTAAAATTGTGGTAAGAACACTTAACATGAGACCTACCCTCTTAAAAATACGTTATGTGCACAATACTGTATTGTTAACTATAAGTACAATGTTGTACAAGAGATTTCTAGAACTTATTCATCTTACATAACTGAAACTTTATACTTGTTGAACAGAAACTCTCATTTTGGCTAAATGTAACCACATTAAAATACTTAACATAGTCATTGATCATGAAGCATACATGTATAATAACAGATATATCTTAATCCTTATTAAAGGTGATATTGAAGCAAAGTTCTCATTCAGTAAGATATACACTAATAAATGTTAGGAAAATAACATTCTAAATTTTATAGAGCATTCCCTGGTGATATTAACCAGATTAAAAAATAAGGAGAACCAGTGCTATTGTATATGTCTTTGAGCTCGGAAATTTTTCAAGCAATGGAGTCATGTTCAGGAAATAATATTAGAAAAAATAAATTCTTATACAATACTTTCTCTGTTAAGTCAGTCTTTTCTAAATTTTTCCATTAACAGCAGTACTTAAAAAATCTTCAACTGTAAATTCTTAGTTTGCGCAGTTTTGGTTTTTTCCTGAATTGTGAAAAATTTTGAGTGTTATTATATATATTATCTTATTAATTAAATTAAATATTATCTTCTGTTTTTTCTCAAAGAACTAATGTTCATTAAAGAATAGTTATTGCCATCATCCTCATCTGATTTGAAATTAACCTCTTTAGCCGTTTGGCTCTGGGACATGATTTTGATACATGAGGTGCTTGGCCACATGTGACCTGTTTTTGAAGTGGTGAGAAAAATGTCTCTTCCCCATCTGATTCACCCACCTCTGTTACCTCTGAATAATTCTTAGCAGCAACATTTCAGGAGGGCTGCTGTCTTACAGATTTAAAGGCATCTATCATGCACGTAGTTCTAGCTGATCTAGCATCCTTCGAACATTTGATTCGGGTAGCAGTCGGCCAGTGCCTGGTTTATTATAAAGGATACAACTCAGGAGCAACCAGGCAAAATGGAAGAGGTGTGCAGAGCAAGGTGTGGGAGGCGAGGGAAGTTTCCACGCCTCTCCTGTTGTACCACCTCCCTAGCACTGGGATGTGCACACTGGCTCGGAAGCCCCGCACTATTCATCTGACACCTTCCTGTCCGCCATGGAGTTTTTAGCACCATGGGCCATTCCTTCTTGGAATCCTCTGTTGCTTTGTGGGATGCCACACACTCCTGGTTTGCCTCCTGCCTCGCTGGCTGTTCATTCCCTCAGTCTCCTTGATGGATCTTCTTTTTCTTCTCCTCAGCCTTCGATTTTAGAATTCCTCAGGTCTGGCTTCTAGACCACCTTTGCTTCTTGACTCTCCCTCCGGACCATCTTGCCCACCTCCGTGCCTTCAAACATCATCTCGGAACGACAGCTCCCTAACTTGTGCCTGGCCAAGCCGGCTCTCCGGAGCACTATGCTCATGTACGCAGCTCCTGGCGGTTCTGTCTACTCCCCCAGTTCCACCTGCAGCCTTTTCCTCCCTCCCCAGCCCTGCTCGTTTGTCCCAACTCACTGTCCCTCACCTGGATAACTGTGCCGGCTTCTGAGAGGCCTCCCTGCCTCCATTCTAATGTCTCCCCGCACTCAGCCACTAAAGCGATTGTTCAGAAATGCAAATTGGAGTCTGTCTGTGCAGAACTCCTCAGTGGCACATCATTATTCTTAGGGTCAAGGTCAATATTATTAACAAGGCCTAGTAGGACTTGAATGACCTGACTCATAGCCAAAATTTCTTCACCGCTCTGGATCTTTTTCCAGAGATCGTTTCTTGAATTTACTGAGTTTCTATCCGTCTCATGTTCCATTCTTTCACCAGGGGTGCCCTAGTCTATATTCACACGTGCCATGGACTTTCCTTTGTGGCACTTACCTCAACTGCCACTAAATGATTATTTGTTTATTGTCCATCTCTCCACTGAGATGCTCCTTAAAGTCAGGCATCATGTCCATTTCGTTCAACCCTTTATCCCTAATGCCGGGCACAGTTTTATTTGACTTAATGAGAACTTCTCCAATACCTGAATAACCAGTGAGAGGGTAAAGGGATGTCAGGATGGGTAGATCAAACTTTTACCTGAACCTTGAAAGTGTTTGTTCGGCTTGGGGCTGCAAATAGAAGTGAAGTCCAACTTTCTGCTGGATGTAGGTTTTAGACTCCCACAAAGGGGACTGTCTGTGTCAAAGCCTTTGGGTGGCCTAGGGGACAGCACCATGTGTGAATTAGCTTGATGACAACAACTGTGTGAGACTTCAGGCTGTCCCAGTGGGTCCAATTGTAAAGAGGGGAAATTATGACATTTTCTTGTTTTGGCAAGTAATCAATTTGTAGCATGATGCTATACCAAAGATGGGTTCAGGCTCAAGCAACAAATAAACCTGTGTTTGAATCCTGACTCAACAACCTATTAGCTTGTAAAATCAGGCAAATCATTCAACCTCTCTGAGCCTATTTCACAGGGTGGTTGTGAGGATTAAATGACATAATCCATGTTAAACACTCGGCTCAGTGTTTGGCACATAGCAAGAGATGCCTAATTGTTGCTGTTTTTGTTGTTGCTATTATTATTATTAGTGGTCCCAGTTCTCTAATAACAAACTATTTGACCTTGGCTAGGTTTCTTCCTTCAGCTGTAAGATCATCATATTTTTTTTGGACAAGATGACCTCTGCAGTCTCTCCAGCACTAGGATTCAGTGATCAGGGAACTTTTAGGACTCATCCATGCTGGAACTCTTTGAAGCATTTTCATGGCAAGGGAGAGGATCATTTCTCTTTGCAAGCATGCTCGGTTGGATTGTCCTGGAAGATAAGCAAAGACACATGTAGGAGGGGAAATTCCAGTTCAGCCTGGCTTGGTCCCTCCTGGAATCTGGTACTTTTGGGTGGGCCTGGAGACAGATGTTCCATGATAGCCACATCATGTACATTAGACTTTCTGGGACTGATGGCAGCAGAGGAACCAGAGAAACAAGATGACTTGAATTTATTTTCTTGGAAAGACGATTTTGTTGGCAAGACTCATGGCTTGCCTCATAAATGGACAGGGAGGCAAATGGAGAGGAAGAACTGGGCTTGGGCCACTCCAAGAACATGGCCTTTAAGAGCATGATCCCTGGCCCCAACACACACTCACCCTCTCCTGAGGTCCTGGGCCATCTTTCAGCCACTTTGGTGATCTGCCATTAACCTGATACATGTGTAATTCGAATCCATTTGGATGAAATTGTGTGGGAGGAAAAGAAGAGAATGCAGGAAAGGACAATGACTTCAAGAAGGGAGAGATGGAGGGAAAGAACGAAGGTACCTTGTGCAATAGATAGGAGTCTATCCAGCCGAGTGACAGAAAACCCAAATTAACAATGGTTGAAGCAAGGTTAAGGTTTGTTTGTCTCTCACATTAAATTGTAGAAAGGCGGACCAGGATTGTTACTGTGACTCTGCACTTCTCAGTGGCCACACTCCTCTGCACCACTCCTCTGCCGTCTTCAATATTTCTATCTTCTGGTCCAAGATGGTGGCCATGAGTTTTTTCATCACATCTGCATTCCAGCCAGCTAGAAAAAGAGAGAAAAAGGGAAGGGAGGGGCACATGCCTTCTCTTTAAGGACACTTCCCAGAAATTGGACACATTGCTTCCGCTTATATCCCACTGGCCAGTACTTACTCACACAGCTACACTGAGTTGCAGAGATACCAGAACATATGTCTTTATTCCGAGTGGCTGTGTGTCCAGCTAACTTTTGTGGGGCTATATTATTGAGCAAAAAGGTAAGAACGGATACTGGAGGACAATTAGCAGTCTCTGCTACACCCTGAAAGCAAGAATGGATGTCACAGAGCGATGTCATAAAAACAGTCACAATCAGCCTTGGGCGTAAGCTGGAGCCAGGCAGCCAGACTTGATTGGAATCTTAATCCTACCAGATAGATGCTAGCTGTGCAATGTTGGGCAACTTGCTTAATCTCCCTGAACATCAGTTTTCTCTTCAGTAAATAATAACAACTACTACATCAGAGATTTGTCAACAGAGTTAAGTGAGATGACGTTTCTCAAGCGCTTAGTGCCCTTCCTGCACACAGCCATAAGCTCACAGTAAACGTCGATGATTGCTCTGTTTGTTTTGGATGCAGAACCTCCCTGAGGATGCTATCATCATTCTTGTGACCATTACCCACACCCTTCACTTTCTCCTTAGATGAATCTCTTTCTTGAATTTTGAATTCCTCTGAAAGCCGGAATCTTCATTCCATCAGCACAGAATGAAGTCCTGATGTTTCTAAAGAAATAACTTACAACTAGAAGATGTCGGTGAATTCCCTGTTCAATATTGTTTAATTCTCCCAAACATGCATTTAATTTAGTCTTAATAAAGCAGTTATTGTCCATTTACTAATAACTGCTTATGGAAAGCGTGCTTGTGGCCTGTGGATGGTCATAGAGCAACACCAAGAACTCCGACTTGCACTTTGACCTCCTCCTTCATCTACTACCCAACAGCCGAAGTCTGTGCTTCTCCAGAAGGGCTGTAGGAACTGCTAGTCGTTGCAGGACAGGAGCATGCTTAGGCTACGACTTTGAACTCCATCCCAGGGATGACTGTACCCAAGCCTGTGCCCCTAAAATACAAAGCACATGGACAATTCATGTATCTGCTGGACAGATTTCTTCTGCAGGCTACAGATAGTGCTCGTGGGCCGTACCTGCTGCTCGACTGAGGCAGGGCCCAACTCTGCTCTCTTTGCGTAGTACCAGCAGTGTTGTGTGTGATTTCTGATAAACTTGAAGAATAACAAATAATATTTGAAATTTGTGCAGAGTTTTGCAATTCATGAAGCATTGTCACATGATAATAAAAAATAGCAAGGATAATACCAACTATTTGACTCTCTATATTATTTTGTATATATAATCTCTAAATTTTACCATCTAGCATTAATGACAGTGTCATATATCTATTTTACAGATTAGTAAATTGCTCAGAGAGTGGTTATCTCCAAGGATATAAGCTCAAAAAGGAGGCAACTGTCATAAAAGGCAAACTTGGAGTTCATATGCATGTTCCTGATTTCAGTATAATTTTTTTTTTCCTCTTAAGGGAGGTAAGTAGAAGAAAGAAGAAGAGGACAGATCTGGGTCATACAAACGCCACGTGGACAGAAACATTTCAGGACCACAGCTGAATGGTGCCTGCAGGAAGATTCTACAGGGTCTGAGCAGCCCAGGAGCGGCTCATTCCCTTGCATTCTCCCAGGCTCCTTTATGAGCAGGGGCGGAAGGGCGGTGTTCCTGAGGGTTGCTGGCTGGGAGGGGCTGGGGAGAGAGATGCTTCCTGCAGACAGGACAGTCCCTAGCTCGGCCTGATTAGCAGGCTGTGCTCCTCACTGGAGTTAAAAGCTTTACAGACACTGTTTCATTAAATTCTCCTAGCATTCTTGCAAAGTAGACATTATTAACTATTTTACAAATGAGGAAACTGAGGCTCTGAGAGATTAATGCCCAGGGATGCACAGCTGATTAGTAGTAGACCCAGGATTTGCCTCCTGGCACATTTGTTAGTCAGATTCTGCCTATGCATTTACCTACCATATTAGATACAAATAACGTACTGATCACAGTGACTCACTTAGCAGAAAGTGTAGGGACTGGAATATAGCAAGTACTCAGTAACAGGTAATTATTATCTAATCAATAGAATACGAGCTCGGTGGGGGCAGGGATTGATCATTTCATAAATATCTTTCTATGTCTCCTCTTGCAGGACACGGAACTGTCAATGCTTAGTAGTCACTGGCTGATGGTGACCTCAGAAGTAAGCGCACCCATGGGGAAGGGTGACGCCTGCAGCACAGCTCATGGTATGCGACGTGGACGTGTTTGGTGACCATCGGCAGCTCGTGGTCCCAGAGGAGCCTGGTTGGCGGGTCTTGAAATCTCAGGCTCTCCTGGGGGTGAAAGAGCCTGGGAAAAGCTGCAATGAGGACCAGAAGGGCCATTTTCAGCTGTAAAAGTCCTACGATTTGGTTTCCAGAGAAAAGACAGAGGATATGGGCTGAGTTTTCAGACCTCAAAGTAACCACAGGGGTTTTCCTAATTCTAGCAACAAGACACTAGTTGTGGGGAATGTGGGAAGCAGTAATGAGGCCAGGGAGAAGCAGCAAGTGTTCAACACCACTTTTGGGAGGGAGTGTCCAGGAGTTATTCCGCCCTAACCACATTTGCAATCTTGTAGAAAACAGCTCTGGAGACCCGAAGGAACAAACACTGCATGTTTGGACGTGGCATCCTCCAGCATTGCTGGCAGCTTCCCACCCAGGCACAATCGTCTCCTAATCCCTGTCCAGCTTCCAGCCCTGCCCTCAGCCCCTGTCCTGTTGGCTTCACTCAGCTGAGGGAGACTCCTGCTGAATCAACATGAGCTGTTTGCCAAACTCTCCCTAGGTCGAGCTCCACTTCTGTCTTGACGTTTGTGGACAACGGGTCAAATCAGAAAACTGGGGCAGGGTCGAACCATCCGCCTTAAGGAGGGAGCAGGAGCAGGCAGTCCACCTAGGGAGGATTTATTTGCTTTTGTTAGTGGGCCTCCTCCTGTCTTTAAATGCTAGCAGCTAGAGGGAGGGAAAGGGATTTCTGAAAGGTTTATTTTGGGGTGGGTTTGAAAGCTCCCCTCTCTTGCTCTGTTTTTCTTGTTAGGCAGCTTTGCACAAGGGGCCAGCCTCCTGCCAAAAGCCCTCGTAATGCCCCTCTTTGGGGACGGAATTTATCCGCTCAGCTGTCCCTTGTAAATTTATTCCTGTGTGAGATTTTTCCCAAACCATTCATTCCTCCGCTTAGCTCAGGCAGCTGGAATGCAGAAAAAAATACATTTTTTCTTTTTCTTTTTTTTCTCCCCAAGAATGTGCCTTTTGTGTGCTGGGAGGGGCTGGGCTAAAGGGAAAAGCAAACAACTGTGTGCACCCACGGCGCACACCGCACAACGGCCCACGGAACAGCCCCACTGAAGCCTGGGGGCTGCCCCGGGGTGGTGAGGGTGGCAGGGTCTCCCCGGCTGCCAGCACCGAGTGTGTCTGCAGTGAGGGCTGCGGGTCCTCAGCTTGGGACGCGGCCAGAGAAACACCTCACTGGCTGTTTCCACAGCAACATCACAGTTTCACTGGAATGGAAAGCCGCGTCGTGGTTTGGAGCCAGGAGAGGCTTTTCAGCTGTGTGTGCACAGGACGAGGGTCTTCGGGGAGAAGGGGGGTGCTGGGAACTTTGACTTGATTTTTCCTTGAGTGATTATTGTCGCCCAGGCAGGTTAGGGCTGTAGAAGGAGCTGGAGGTGACATATGTGCTTAAAGAATTCAGGTTGCCCAAGGGCCAAGGAGCATTTTCCTATGAGCCTTGATGTCCGAGGGGACCTGTGTGGCGTGAGCAGGCGTGAGAACTGGCCGACCTGTCCATTCTCTGCATCATCGTGATGTTTCTTCTCCCGAGACATCCCAGCATGTAGGGGTCGTGGGAAATTTGGCAGCCATGGCAGAAGAGTCAAGGACAGGCGTTTGCCTCGTTTTCTGGAAAGGACCCATGTGCCACGGAGCAAAGAGAGTCTGCAGGAAGGTATCAGAGCAAGAGATTCGAAGGCTCTAGAAGTCTCCCTCGTCCACCCCTGGCCACTGTTCATTTCAGCACATGTCTTCTTTGCTCTATGCCTAATACTCCGGCAGCAGGAAGAGCAGGGTGAGTGAAGCCCAGCACCCCCGGTTCCGTGTTCACGTCTGTGCCAGGAGCACTTTGGGAGGGTTTCTGCCCAGAGTGGCAGCACAGGAGCACCGAGGCCCCTGCCCTGCCAAGAATCCCGGTTTCCTCCTACGAGCAGGCTGACAACGAGCTTACAACCATCGCTTTCTGCCTAGGAAGCAGACACACGTTGGGCGCAAGTGCGACTTTTACCCTTACAACTCAAGATTTGGGGAACTCGCAGTGTTTTCCTGATTTTTCTCACATTTCCAAGGGCCTGCCACCAGTCTGGTGACCCCAGCTAATCTGCGTGGCTGTGGTTTTAGGGACAGATTACTTCTTCTCTTGTGAGCTTGGAGAACCTTCCCTTTTTATTTGGTGCTGGGTTAATGGGGCCCAAGTGACTGTTTACCATGCCCAGGAAGAGACAAAAAAGACATGGAAGGTGAAGCCTCCATCCGCAGGGAACTGGCCACCTGATGGGGAGGACAGTAGGAACTGGACAGCAGCACCAGGCTGGAGAATGAGTCCGAGAGGGGCGAGCCCAGCTTCTCAAGCTGCAGTGGACGGAAGGACCCAAAGGCCCTCTTGTTAAGAAGCCTGTTCTGGAAGTGCAGGTGTGGCCTGGGTTCTGCCTTTCTGACGAGCTCCTGGGCGAAGCCGATGCTGCCGATCCATTGACCACTCTGAATAGCAAGGCGTGAGGACACTCACCCAGTGGGCCAGGAAAGGAGTTCTGCACTACGGAGAATGGGAGAATATTCTCAGTATAACTTTCCTGCCATCATTCACGGGCAAGGTGGCAGTCTGTCTTTTGTAAGCCTATCTTTTCTGGTCTCGCCCTCCCAGAACCACTAAGTCAACGTCAGTGTGCCTTCTTTTGGAATGAATGGGTTGAAGGGCAGCAAGTTTGTTTCTGGAGTTGCAATATCACCAATGGCTGAGAGCATTTGACATTAGTCAGACCTGGATTTGACTCCTGGCTCCTCCACTTCCGTAGCTGCGCAAACTTGGAGAAGTTACCTGTTCTCTATAAACTTAATTCCCTCAATTAAAGTACAGACTAAATGTAATAATGTGTGTGAGGCACTCAATATTAGCTATTACCTTGATTGGTTATGAAATCATTGATATATATCAGAAGTCCTGAGCTGGAGACCCACAGGACAAATCTGCTCTTCCCCCAGAAGGGTTTTGCTTGGCCTGTGCCGTGTTTTAAGTAACGTTGAGTTAGTTGCCAACGTCTTAAAATTGGGAAATTTCACATAAAAATCTGAATTCGGGGCTTATATTGAAAAATCATTAGCTCTGACAAACCTGGCACGATTTCTTGCGTGAGACAGTCAGTTAACAGTAGGGCTGAGTGGGGCTGGCATCCAGCCGTGGCATCTGCACCTCCAGGTCACCAACACCCAGTTCTCTCTTGTGTTGCCTCCTTCCGGTGGACACATGTCCTTGGGTCCCCACACCTATAGGGCCCGTAGGACTCTAGAACTCTAATCATTTTGGCTCATTGATAGGTAGTAAGTGCTTCTGGAACTCAGCAAGTGAGTTCAAGGATGACCTTGCCAACAACGCTTCTACCGCTTAAATGAAAGAAATCTGGTAGCCTCTTCTCTGCGGTCCAGCAGAGCAGTTGCCTTTATTGCTCTCAGTAGTGCCTATGGGGCCCAGAAACTGCTGGCTCTGGAAGTCTCCCTCATCCACCCCTGGCCACTGCTCATTTCGGTACATGTCTTCTTTGCTCTCTCCCTGAAGTGTAAGGTGCTCGGGACCCAGTGTGGGTAGATGCTCCTCCTGCCCTGGTGCCGACATCAGGGTGATTTACGAACATCATCGCCCTTCTGCTGGACTCCTGCCTTTTGAGTCTCCAGAGCTGCCTGGGCCTAGCGCCCAACTCTGCGCCTTGAGTTAACGGCCATACTAGACATACGCTACTGGCTATTGCCAGAGGTGCTCCTGGTGCCTGCAGGAAGGGCCACGACGGGAAGAAAGCTTCTTGCATTCTTGCACTTCGCTCTCACTTTCACTCTCGCTCTCCCAGCTTTTTATTTTTTCCAGGCTGGAGGTGGAACCACAGGAGCAGCGAGGAGGAGAAGGCACAGCGCGAGGACAAAGGCCCGAGCCTTTGATTCTCTTCCTCGCAGGCTCTTCCGTGGATCCACAGCTTCACAGAAGCTCCGTTAGAGCTGACGTGTCCCCACCTGCCCCAGCCGGATCCCGTAAGGTGGGTGAGCCCTGGGCAGGCCCTGGGCTGGGTGTGGAGAGAGTCCTCAGGGGTGGTGGGAGAGAGACCGTGATGGGAGGTGGATCCGTTTCTCTGATCCACAATAAATAACCCGGTGTGAGTTCCGGCCTCTCATCCCCACCTCGATGGGGTAGAGCTTTTCCGCGTTCTGCCAGTTATTGGTCATCGGGACAGTGAGAAGCAGCGGGGCGGTTGCTGTTGGGAAACGTGGCTCTAATGACTCTTTACATACGTGTCAAGTTCCCCAACCCTGGCTGTCGCCATGAATTTCGGTTCTGTAAGCGTGTGTGTGGAGGTGGACGAGAGATGTGTTAAAGAGCCTTAGCGTCCCTGCCACCAGCTCTAGACGGGGAGGAAAACGGCACCGCACGCTCAGAAGACCCCGGGAGCATGCCTTCTCGTGCAGCATTGAGCTTGCTGCTCCTTCAGTTCCTTCAACAGCCTCAACAGGGGAGTGAGAGGCAGCCAAAAATCACATTTCATTTTCTGGAAGTTGGGTAGCCTTAAGATAATCCACTCATGCTCACTAATCTAAAGACAAAGACTGTGCTTGCATCAGAAGTTGGGTTTACTGATGCTGTAGGTCTGGACTTGAGTGGCCTTGTCCCCTCTGTCTGGCTGTTTGGCGTTGTGTAGACAGGCCCGTGGGATGACTGGCGGGTGTCAGATGCGGTGGCTGGAGGCTGACGCGAGAAGAGCTGCGTGGATGCCCCTGGGTCTCACACAGCCACCAGGTGCTGGTGAGGCGAGCGCTCCGGAGCCTGTCTAAACCCGCGCTTCTGCAGAGCGAAGGCGCTGCCTCACCAGGTGTGGGTAGTTCCCTACCACAAAATCTGCACCAGAATCACCTGGAAGCTTTGTAAATACAGATTCTCAGGTGCCGCCCAGCTCCTTCGAGTCAGTGCTCGGGAAGTGAGCCAGACCGCGGGTTTAACAAGCACCCCAGGTGACTCTGAGCTCGAGAATCACCAGTCTCACACGTGGACTTTAAAATCCCACGCGGAGAATGTTTCTCATTGCTCAGTTTAAAACATTCTTTAATAGTATCTCTGCTTCGAGTGAAGACATTCCAGGAAGAGAAAACTAAGCACGAAGAATCTAAACGCCAAGCGCCGGAGGGGACAGGATACGGGCTTCATAATCGTTTCGTGCTGTTTCATGCTACACTCAGGTCAGGTGAGTGAAGCCTCATTACCTGGGACGCCCGCTGCGAGGGAGCCTCCATCACCCCCTCTAGATGTCCCAGCTAAGCGTGGGTTGTTTTTTTAAAGGCTTGACCCAAACACCCCTGGATTCCAGGTGGAACGCATTTTCACTAAAAACCATCAAATGTTGGCTCTGAGGGAATTTAGAGATCTATTCCAGAGCTCCCATTTTTTATAAGTGAGGAATTATAGTTTAGAAACAGAACCAAAAAAAAAAAAAACCTATGATGATAAAGTCCTGAATCTACTTTGAAGGAGCTCCATGGAGCGCGGGACCTGAGAGGAGCGCCGGCGGCTGGGAGCGAGATCACCGTCACCACATCCGGCCTCCAGTTTCCTGAGAATCCCTTCAAGGGGGACACATGCCAGGCAGGGGCTGTGACACTCCTCTTCCTCCCCACGCTTCCTGTGCCTGTTGTCAGCTCAGAGCAGGAAACTTCCGGGCTCTTCCACCCAGAAACGCACCCAGCGCCAATTTGCGTGTGGTAGGATTTATTCTGTAACCACCGAGAGCCAATCCTGTGCCAAGCTCTGCTCCAAGCTCTGGTGTATGTTATTCACAGGAGAGATGGGAGCTACTCTCACAGAGCTTACGATCTAATTCCAAACTTATTAAATTCTGTTTCTGTGTTTTCAGTTGTACAGTTTCTGCCTTGAGAGAAAATTTTGGTGCTTTGGGAGTGGAGGTGGGTGGTGAAGGAAGCCTGGTCTGAAGGGACAGCATCTGAAGTGAGATTTGAGTGCTAGAGGGAGCCTGTTGGGAGAAGTGGGTCCAGGAACAGCATGTGCAAAGGCCCTGTTCCAGAAACACAGAGAAATCCAGTCAGGGACTGATTAGAAAGGGCCTTGCAGGTGGCGGAAGGGGTTTTAACTATGAGGAGATGATCCGATTGACATTTCTGAAAGTTCTTTCCAGCTATAATGAGAGAATGGACATGATGGGGTAAGAACAAGAGCAGCAACAGCATTCAGGAGGCCACGGACATTATGCAGGCAGAGGTGCCAGGGCTGGGGCTGAGGTCGGGGTGTGGGTGCAGAGCGTAGGTTGGGGGCAGGATGTGCTTTGGGGGAACAGCCAAAAGAGTTTGAGGACTGAGAGCTTCTTACAGGAAAACCCTGTGACAGTACGAAATATGTAAGGAAGATTATTTTCTAGAGTCACTTCACCCTACGCTTTGGAAGGGCAGGTGCCATGCCTGTTGTATGCACCACTGTATACACTGTCGGTGAGCCACCTCACCCCTGAGAAGCGCAGTTCCCTTCCCTCACCCGGTGCCCCCTCCCTGGGGCTCGGGGAACCTGAGAGGGCTGGTGCGTGGCTCCGGTCGGCCTGGCCCGGCTCAGCAGAGAAGTGCGTCCCCACAGACACGGCGCAGGGGCCCCAGCCTGACCTGCAGTAGAGTCCTTCTCTGTGCAGGGAAGGGGTGTGTGGAGGGAGGCAGTGTTTCAAACACGGTGGTGGGGACCTGCACAGACATCATGAACCATCCCTCTAGCTTTCGTCTTGCCAGATTGTTCCAGGGCCCAGGATTGCCAACTGCTAAGCCAGTGACTCATTCTGAATGGAAACACTCGTGCGATAACGTATAGCTCCTTCCCCCCCGACTGGGCTGTGCGGACCCAACCAGCCTGGCACTTTCTTTCACCCTTTTTAATGTATCGATGGGAACCTGGGGTCTCCCTCCTCAGGAGCTTCATAAAACATTACGCATTCAGCCCTGGCAGCGTCGCCAGGTGGGATGGAAGGGAAACAAAGGTGGTGCTTGCAGCCCCAGGAGCTGACCCTAAATCCTACACTCCTGGGGTGTGCAAAGGTCTGAGGGACGGCCAGGTTGAGGAAAAGCAGTAAAAATCTGCGCTTGTCAGAAAAGTAGCAAGAGTCTAGCTCTACACTAGCAATTTACTGGCCTTGGGCAGCCTGCAGCCTTGCGACTGCCCGTGCAACGGCGCGGACAAGCAGCGTCTGTGAGTAACACGTCACTGGGGACCTGGAGCCGTCCTCCTTCTGCAGGAGCCCTGTGCAGAGCAGAGGCAGAAGGCGGTCTGGAAGGTACAGCGGCCACATTCTTCTTCTGGGTGGTGGCAGGGAGCAGGGAGGGCCCAACCTGGGTCACCAGGGGCTGTGTCCCTGATGGTGCATTTTGCACTGGCCTCATTTTGCTCCGTTAGGATCGTCATAAAAGCTCACTCTTCATTTCAAGTAAAGTACTGCACGCTTCATGTACATAGCTCATTTAACCTCCGCAGCGACCTTATGATGTAGATGTTATCATCACAGAAAGGAATACTGAGCCTCAGAGAGGTCACACAGCTGGCAAAGGGCAGAGATGGGACTCGGACCCTGGTCTGTTCCACTCCTTACTACTACCATGTTCTACCCGCCCCTCCAGGTAAGTTTGTGAAGCCAGTTGTGAAAAGACTTCAATAATAGGAGGGGGCACTGTCGAGTTCTCCCTGTGGCAGGGTCAATTTTGCAGCGGGACTGAGCTTAATGACAGCAAAGCTCAGGCCTCGCGCTTCTTTACGCGCCCCGCAGGCCCCAGGAGTGCGAGAGGCGGACAGAGAGCGGGGTTGCCGCTGCGAACCTTCATTAGCCTGTGTGGGGTTCTGTTCTGTGTTTGGAAAAAATCCATCGTCTCAAGAGGCTATATAATGCTCAGAACAGCTTTAGAAATTCTGTTTGGAAATTGCTTTCTGAGCCCTAGGCACATACATAAATTTTTATATATATCCTCAATCACGGCAAGCCTCACTCCTGCAAGGGGAGCTTGGAATTCCATTGAAATCCAAAGGTAATTCAGAGCCAAAGTTGGTGAAGGAGGTGAATTGTCAATTTCAAATTTTCGATTTTGTGCAAAAACAAGTTGGTGTTGGTGTGGAGCAGCGAGGCTGATGGTCTTGAGTAGCTCACGCGCTGACTCAGAAGACATTGCTGCACTCGGTTATGCTTCCAGGACTGTGCTCACACTCTCCATCGCAGTGGAGTGGCATGCCGCTCCCACGCCCCACCCCCCCATCCCACACTCTGTCCTTCCCCAAATTCCTGTTCATTATTCAACGTCCTCCCCACATGTCAGCCCTCCACGAAACGTGCCCTGATTCTTCCAGTCCAAAGTCGTCGCCAACGCTGTTTCCTTGGACTATTTAGATGTGTTTCTTCTGCCTTGTTGATTGTTTGTCTGTCTTCTCCACTGGACCGTGAGCTCCCCGAGAGCAGTGTCTGAGATGTTTTTGTCCCAGTATCCGCATCCTCACGTTTAATGATCATTTGCTGAATGGGCTCGGGTAAATGTGCCATTTCAAGTACATTAACAGGAGCGGCTGAGGTTTGTCCTGGAGAGGGAGTTTGGCCAAAGACACGCAGCACCCCACCCCTTCAGATGCCCCACAGCAAGTGCCCTGTGCTCCCTCCCTGTGACGGACCACCCAAAGTCGGGCAACTTGATTTTGGAGACATACGGGGAATGGCTAGAAGTCTCATTTCTCAGAAAGTGGGTATCTGGGGAGAATACAGGGTAGATCATCAAAAAGGTGATGAGAAGAAAGACTTAGGACCCTGAGCCCTTGCATCTAAGCTGACAAAGCAAATGGACTATCACTCCCCTAACCCCTGTCCAAACCCTCCATAAAGAAAAGAAACAAAGGTTTGTAGTTTCTGGATCTTTTGGGTTGGCCAATAAGGTTCTGGTGTGAGCATGGCAAAGCACTGTCAGGTATGAAGCTATTAACTGACATTTGACCCTTTATTTCTCCGTGTGGTATGGACTGGATTGTGTCCCCTCACAGTTCATAGGCTGAAGCCCTAACTCCCAATGGGGCAGTGTTTGGAGATAGAGCCCTGAAAGAGGTAATTACAGTTAAAGGAGGGCACGTGGGTGGGACCCTAACCCAGTCCTCATCAGAAGAGACATAGGATTGGCCGTGTGAGGACACGGTGAGAAGGTGGCCATCTGCAAGCCAGGAAGAGGGACCTCAGGAGAAACCAAACCTGCTGGCACTTTGATCTTGGACTTCCAGCCTCCAGAACTGTGAGAGAATAAATTTCTGTTGTTTAAGCCACCCAGCCAGTGATATTTTGTTTTGGCAGCCGAGCTGACGGATACGTTGCTGCTTTCATTTTCTTCTCTGTCCTTTTCTTTTGCTTATTCTTTTAATCCCACTTGCTCAGTCTCTTTTATTATTACTATTTTTTGGTTCTTTGTAAAAATAACAACAACAAAAACAACAAAAGAATATAAGCTGATTTAGGGGCTGTGGTTTAGAATTCTACTGGCTGGGTAGATCAAAATCAGCAAACTGGATGTTTTGGTTTCCATAGTAACAAATCTTCCATCTTAAATCATGTTTCCCAGGCTTGTGTTCCATTAGAGATTTTTAAAAAATATGCCTATAAATATATGTATATGCTCACAATTACATGTCGTTTTGGTCAGTCTTATGGGTCCACCCTTCCTAATATGATTCTGGGCTTTCACTCAGCTCTAATGTGACTGGAGAGTAAATGATTAAAGAATTTGAATAAATTCAAACCTACCTAACTCAAGTTAGAGGCATATTTCCCACTCTGTCTCTTGTGTCCTCCCTCCACCCAAGAACTTCAAGTGCCGGGAAATTGTTAGGGTGGGGACTCACGAGGAGCTCATGGCATGGGTTGGAGAAAGAAGTCTCATACCGGGAGTAGAATAGTTTTAGGAAAGAAAGTTTATTTTACTTCCCAAAGGTGTGAAGGGCATGACACGAAAGAAGGAAAGGAATGTGTCGGCACAGAGTATAGGAGGCTTGGGGTTTTTATTCGGGGGCAGAGAGAAAGGAAAAAATAATGATTATAGTCAGCTGACAGCAAAAACAGTCATGAAACTGCTGCGTGTGCTTTTTAAATTTTTTTTCTTTTCTCTGTGAGGCCAGCTTATCAGAGTCCTTGAAATGTAGTCTTGGCAGGAGCTGAGGCAGAGAGTTCGTACCCCTACTGTCTGCTTAGGGCTCTTTAAGGCTGTGAAAACAAATTCTTAGAGCTAACTAGTTAGGCCACCGGTGTTCAATCAAAACAAAACAAGGGGAAGTTGTGCCATGAATTTTCTCTCCAAAGGGGCAATTATGAATGTGTTGTCAGTTTCTTTCTCTTCTTCCTATTAGTTTATTTTTCTCTGTTAGTTAGTTAATTAACAAGGCCACCTTTCAGAAATAATCTCAGAAAGGAAATCCTTTGCCATGTCTTTAACTTGAGTATTTCGGTGATTTCTGGAGTAGATTCTGCCTGTTACAGAAATGGGAAAAATACGAAGGCACATGCAATGAAAGTAGAAAACTTTTAGAATGAAGAGGAGACACAACCTAAGTAAAATCCAATTTTCGTTTTGGGCAATTGGCAATTGATTCTGGTGTGTGCCCTCAGAACAGTGATTGCATGCCAGCCGGCTAGAATAACTGAGTGAAGAAACGATAATGATGAGGATGATGACATTAATTAAAATTTCACCCTTCCTTCTATAGTTTCATCATATATAGATGATGTCTAGGAAAGTTCTGAGAAATTAATATTATGAATTCAATTTTACAGATGAGGGAAAAGGAAGATCAGAGGAGTTAGGGGATTTGCCCAGTGTTGAATTTAATCAATTGGTAAATAGAATGACCAGCATGGGAACATCTGACTCTGAGTGTAATAACATTTTCCTCTGGTATCTGCAAGGACTTTGACTTCTTTTTCTTTCTCATTCTCCATTCCTTGCTTTCTGGGATACCAATTGCTTATTTGTTAGACCCTTTGTCTGTGTTCTGTGAATCTCTTATAATCTGTTCATTCTTTCTTCTGTCTGCCCTTCAGTATTTTTTTCCTATTGTCCTGTCTTTAAGTTTGGTAACTTGACTTCTGCTATATCGAATTTCCTGTTAAACCCATCCAGTGAGTTCTTACTTTCAGATATTACAGTTTTAGAATGTCCATTTTCTTCTTTTGTATAGGTTTCCAATATTCTGCTGAAATCCTATATCTTTCCATCTCTATTTTTTGCCCATTTTCCTTCTATTCTCTTTTAAGTATTTATAGCAGTTATTTTCAAAGTCCTTCTCTGTTAACTGTAACCTCTGGATATTTTGTGCATCTGCTTTATTGTGTGTTTTTTTTCCTCCTGATTATGGATCACATTTTCCTGCTGCTTCTCACATCTCATTACTTATGGTTGTTTGCCAGACGTTATGCGTAAAAAAACCTGCGGAGACTGAAGTAGATACTCCGTCCCCCCAGAAAGGCTTTGCTGTCTCCTCAGCTGGGCAGACAGCATACGGGGCAGGTTCTGTGCACGTGGGTAGCAGGCCAATTTCTCTAGCTGGACTTTGGCTCAGAAGCAAAGTGAGACCAAGGGCAATTCAGCTTCGCTCTCCTGGTCCAGCCCCATTTCTGTGCCAAGGTCTCCTGGGCTTCAGACTGAGGTCCTGTGTGTCTCTGTCACCACTGCCCTAAAAGTTGAGCCATTTATCCTCCACATTATGATCGTGCAAATTCAAAATCTGCTAAGGGTTCTGACAGGGCCCTGGTGGGTGTGGTTGCCAGCCCCTCCCTCTGGTATGACTTTGGCTCCCAGGAACTCTGAGGCTATGGGAGATTTCACTGTTCCTGGCTGGCTCAGCCCCTGAGTGCCAGTCCAGATGCAATAACTGTCCTGCAGGGAAAGCCGGCCCTAAGGTTCCATTCCTACACAGCCCGGAGGGCTATAAACACTCCCTGGGCTTCTCTTCTCTTCTGTATGTGGTAAGCCCACTCCTCAGACAGGGCCTCAGCAAGTGTGCCTTGGGAAGAACACAGCCAGCACGCTCGTTTCACTTTGCATGGCTCTTCTCCTCTGGAATTTTCATTCTTCTAGTCCTCTTTGCCTCTATGATTCTCTATACTGTTTTAAAAAATGTGATTTTGTGATATGTCTTTTTCCCCCAGCTGTTGCAATGGGGGGAATGTCTTCCTCCTACCTACTAGATCCTACTAAGAAGCAAAAGTCTAAAAACTGATCATTCATCTGTTTTTTCATCAGTAAAAGCATACTGAGTCGTAATCTCTTGCCAGTATTTTATTCTGAAATTTGAAAACATACAGAAAAGTTGAAAGAGGTTTATAATGAACAACCCACATACCCTGTGGTGTGTCTATGTGCTGGCTCTCCAGGGGGAAAAGTAAAAAGAGCTCTGATTTGTATTGTTTTCTGTGGTGTGGATGTTCCCATCATCACTAATTCCAAGCTACCAACGTGACTTGGAGAAGGTTTGTGTGAAATCTGCTGTATGTGAGCCAGCCCAGGCACACCACTGCATGGAACCATCACTTAGATTCTACCGCTGACATCTTAGTATGCTTGTGAATCACACGTGTATCCAGCCCTCTGTCCATTGTCAATCCATCTTATTTTTTGATGCATTTGAATGTAAATTGCAGATATATGAAATTTTTTAACTTCGATATTAACTAGAGTTCACTATTTGTTTACAGTATTTTCCTTTGATGTAAAATGAAATCTGTCTTAATTGTACATTCACTGAATTTTGGCAATTTCATGCACCTGTGTAACCCAGCCCCTATCATAACATAGAAGAATACCATTATACCAGAAATTTCCCTTAAAGCCTGGCCAACTGACACTTTAAGCTTTTCAGGATATGAACTAAACAAGCCTCCTTAATTATACTTGACCAAATGACCATTCCACCCTAAATGTACATCTTACACTTACCAGGAGGAATGATGAGAAATTTGCTAATACATAACTTGGAAAGTAGAGGCACGGCAGTAGCCTAAGAGCTTCAGTACCCAAAGTGAACACCCACATTGCGTCATGCCAAGAAAACATCACAGAATCAAACACAGACCAAACCCACAGTCCCCAGGAAACAAGGGACAAACAAGCAGCCTCACATCCCATCTCTTCTGATTCCCTTCAGCTCCAGCTCCCACACAAAATACGTGTGAATCATTCTGATAATAATCCCATGACATAGTTGTCCCAAAGAACGAGCCTTTCCCACCTTCTGCTCTGGCTGAGTCTGACCACACTTCACTTGGCAACATACACATTTGGCTTCCACCTGTTAAAACTCAGGGAAAAATATCAGTCAACAGTGAAAAACAAGATCCAAAAACACACTCACCAAGAAAAAGGAGAAAACAATCATTTGCCTTCAATTATAAGGAAGGATATTTTAGACTCAAATGGAGAGAAATATTGGACAGTGTTTCAAGTTTTAAACCACAAAACCATGTTCCAGATGAACAAGGCAGGTTTGGAGAAGAGCAAATAGAAATCTGTCGCTTGAAGAGCCAAAATAGAAAACATTTTCAAAAACAATTTTGTATATCTGTGATATTAACAGTGACAGTGATTGGGACATTATGGCCGTCTTTTATTATTTGAGAACTGCTGAGATCATAATACCTTACACATGTGTCATAGTTGATGAAGTTTTTGTTCTGGTCACCTCACTTGCCAGACCTGGTAAGAAGGGAAGGAAGTCGGAAGAAGGCAGATTTCTTTAACCATTAGAGCTGTGTAATAATTAAATGGTTTATTGCTAGAAGCTTCCAGATTTCGTGACTTCATGACCACATGACTCTCCAGTGACTATATTTTCCAAACTAAGTTTGGGTCATCTTTTTTTTTGCCAAGTAAAAATATAGTACCTAGAGATAATAGAATATTCAAAAGTTTTTTTATTATTTAGTTCATTCAACAAATATATACACTTATATCTTTACTTTCAGTCTCTTTTTTGCACATCTACAGAGTTATGCTTTGTAGAGTAATAATTTGTGAAAAATAATTCATTTAAAAATTGTGCCAAGTTTTTCATATGACAAATATTGCCACAATAAATATAGCATAGAAAGCTTTCTCTGTATGTTGGATTACTACTTAAGCATAGATCAGGGAGTATAAACCTTTGTAATACCCTTGAGCAGCATAATAAAATCCCATTCTAAAAAGGTATCATTTTACAAACCTATAAAGAAAGTATCAGAATGCCAATTTCATTGCATCCTTACCAACACTGAGTGACAGTGATATATTGAACACGTTAAATTTGGCCAGTCCAGGAAGATCCAGGCAGGATATTACCATGTTTACTTGGGAGAATGTTATACAACAGGCCCTGATCAGAAGGTTTAGCTGGATGGACTTTAAGGTCCCATCTAACCTTCTATGATTGTATTTACAATATATTTTAATTATGACACAGATAGCTATACCCTGATTGGTTTAATAATAAAGCAATTATTTGCCTCAAAATATTACTAAAATATGTAGGAAAAGCCTAAATTGGTTCATATGACAGATATCGGTATAATCTTTTGTTTTTCATGAATTTTTGGAGACTTAAAGTGGGCATGCTTACAATGAATTCATCTAAGAAGCAAATTATTTTTATTGTTTAGTTAAATATGTATATGTATATATGTATATAACTAATATACATAAGTGATTAGGTATATTAGCTCAGGTTGCCATAACAAAATACCATAAACTGGATGGGTTAAACAACAGAAATTTATTTCTCACAGTTCTGGAGGTCAGAAGCCCAAGATCAAGGTGCCAGCCTGGTTGGGTTCCTGTGAGGGCTCCCGTCCTGGCTTGCAGATGGCTGCCTTCTGTGCCACTCACTGTGTCCTCACATAGTGAATGGAGAGAAAGAGAGGGACTAAGTGAGAAGGATCGGGAGAGATCTTCCTCTTCTTCTAAGGCCATAGCCCTTAAGATCTCACTTAACCTTAATTACCTCGTAAAGACCCTATCTCTAGATACAGTCACACCGGAGCTTTGGGATTCAGAATGTTAATTTTGGGGGAACACAATTCAATCCACAGCAATATGTATCTCTAATAAAAATGTATTATTGAGATAATATTTGAACAATACTAAAGTATATATTTTTAAGTATAAACCATCAAATTGATTTTGTTTCCAGTCTCAAGGGTTGGTCTCAAGAGTCTTTCTACAACCTCTTGTCGAGTCTCTAGGTCACTAGGTGAGGTGGAATGCTGACTCTAAATAAAAAGAGATGAACAGTGCCAGAGTTCTCTGATGACTTCTGTCTTTGCCCCCTTCAGATTCAGGATCTACGCTAAGACCCTGTTATGGTTATCTATTGCTGCATAACAAATAATTCCAAAATTTAGTGGCTGAAAACAACAACAACCGTCATCTGTTGTGGTTTCTGTGGGTCAGGAATTTGCGAAGGACGTGCCTAGGTGATTTTGGCTTGGGGCATCTCATACGGTTGTGATCAGGTGGTGGATGAAACTGGAATGAGGGTGGGGAGTGGCTGGAGCAGCTGGGGCTGGCCGGGCATCTCTCTCTCTGCATACAGTCTCAGAGCTTCTCCACGTGGTCTTTCTGCACAGGCTGGTTGTACTTCCTCACTGCATGGTAGCCTCGGGGCAGTCAGACCATCGGCATGGTGGCTCAGTGCTCCAGCACAGTGTTCCAACTCTCAAGTTGCATTGCCTTCTGAAGTCACAGTGTCACTTCCTTGACATTCTGTTAGTTACCAGTGAGGCACAAGCCTGCCCAGAAATAAGGAAAAGAGAATTAAGCCTCACCATTTAATGGCAGTGTGGCAAGGTTCTAGAAGAGCAAATAGATGAGTTATTGTTGCGTCCATCTTTGGAAAATACAATCTGCTACAAGCCCCTTCATAGAGCACCCAGATCTGAGAACGGAAGGCTTTCGACTAAAGTCTCTGTGGACAGTCCCAATCCCGAAATGCTGTAAAAGTTCTGAGCATCCTTTAAAATTGGTGTGCATGGGAGAGTGTGAAAGCTCTTCCCAGGAGGAATGACCATAGAAACCAGCCTTATTTTCCTGTATGAGAGATGTGAGAGTCGATGTGGTGACTATCCCAGCATATTTGAAGGACTGTCGTGCAGGGAAGGATCAGGCTTGTCCTGAGCTGCTCTAGAAGGGTAGACAATAGAGAGTCTGTCAAGGACCCCAAGTATTTCAATGAAGAAACTCAGAGACTTCCTTGGCTATCAACTTTTTCCTAGTTTTACTGAAGAATAATTGACAAAAGTTGTGTATATTCAAGCTGTATAACGTGATGTTTTGATACATGTATAGATTGCAAATAATTTCCACAATCAAGCTAATAAACCCATCTATCACCTCCCATAGTTACCATTTTGTATGTATGTGTGCTGAGAATACGTAGGATCCATAAATACATAGCAAATTACAAGTATACAATACATTATTATTAATTATGGTCACCGTGTTGTCTGTGTGCTAGGTCTCTTGACTGATCACTTCTGTTTTATATATTCTGCACACAATTTTCTTCTAAAAATTTTTCTGTTGATTAAAATATATATATAAAGCGTGCCCCCAAAAGTTTTCAAACCGTTAGGTTTCATCATATAAATGAATGTTGAGTGACAAAATCAGGTGTAGCAAAGGCTGGTCTATTGCAAAATACACTAGGCCTCTACCTCTCAAAGTAGGAGTGTCCGTACCCCGGCAGCTGTGTGGCAGCGTGCTGGTGGGTGCTGGAAGACATAGGACAAATATGTTGTATCTTTTCAAAATGTAATTTGGTACTTTTTAATGGTAAAACAGCCAATATTTATTATGAAGTTGGATGTAATATTCACGTGTATTTAAAATTAGAAACTTTAAGAGAATTTCCCAGTTGCCAATAGGTAATCGGGTGCTCTCCCTATATTCCCCAGGGATACTGTGTAGAAAAATTTGTATTGAAATGATTAAGACTGAATAGCCTGGATGCTTAGGTCCAAATCCTGCTTCTATCTCTTACTAGTTATATAAACTTGGGCAACTTAACCTATCTGAGCCTTCATTTCCTCATCTGTGAAATGGGATAATAGTGATACCTACCTCATGGGGTGATTGCAAGAACAAAATGAATTAAGTATAGTGTTTAGAGTAGCGCCTGGCACATGGTAAGTACCATGCGAGTGTCTATTAAATAAGAATCCGAGAGCTATGAAGAAGCCTATCTGAAAAGGTAATAAATAGGCGCTTAGTCTGGGTGACCCTAAGCAGGGGCTGGAAGTGACACATTTCGTTGAAGGATTGCTCATGGGGTGGCCAGTAGCCTACTCCTCCAAAAGGAATTCTAAAAAACTAAGAATTTAAGCTGAGGTCCCCAACTTGTTGGGTGATTTTTTTGTGGTCTAGACCAGGCGTTAGCAAACTTTTTCCACAAAGGGTGAGTAGTAGATATTTTAGAATTTGTGGGTCATGCAGTCTTGTCACAACTATTCGACTCTGCCACTGTGGCATGAAGGTAGGTATGGAAGAGTCATACCTGAATTAAACGAACTGTGAGGCTGGACCAGGACCATAGTCCCCAGTCGGCTGGCACTTGTCTAGATCATGCGGGCCTGAGCAAGTGAGCTGGAAGGAAGGCAGCTGTTGAGGGGGGCGCAGAGCAACAGGAAGTCAGGCGGGAAGATAGTTGGGAAGAGCGCCACTGCGATGCCACCTCTCTGCCTGGGGTGAGCTCACTTGGCTCCGAGCAGGTCCGCTGAAGAGATGACTGTGGCACTCGGAGCGGCGCATCCACAGAGACATATTAGAAATGGGAGTACACAGTCATTCTCATCGCTGCGTGTTTCGTTATTGCTTCGCAAAGGCTTGGAAAAGAGAGCGGAGGCTTTTATTTTCCTGTGAACCAGCTCCAAACCCCTGGAACAACGCTGTCCATTCTGTGGATGCTCAGTGAGCCCTTGCTGACTGTCTTTATTTCTTCACCTGCAATAAGATCTCCCCAGGCCCATATGGAAACGTAAAAGTTCATGAGGGACTAATTCAGTGAGACTCTTCCAGGGGAAGTTCAGTCCCCTTGGGAAGTGATTACACACTGATGGAATTTTTGCACACTGCATGGAAAGATGATATTTGCCTCTTGGCTGTGTCGCAATAACAAGTGGGAGACTGATTATTTCTAAGAGTGCAGCTCTTCCCAGCACTGATAAGAATGGAATGCAGGCTACCATGGAGATTCAGGTCACTAATTAGTCCCAGAAGCCTCTATGCCTTGAATAACTGTTATATTAATTATGCATTAAATTAGAATGTTTGCGAAGGCCCAGCGCCAACTGTACTGCAGAGCCCGGTGACGGCATGGAGAGATCAAGGAGTGTCCTGCCCAGCATACTGCAGGGATCAGCAGACAAAACCACACGGCCCGCCTGAGTGTGCAGTGACCCTGCCTGATCTCTGATCCAGCTGTTTGCAACCTCCTGCCAGAGAGCTTGTTATCGGCACAGAGTGGACAAAGCCGGGAAGGAAGAGAATGATGGCCTCTCCTCAGTTCCAGTCTGAGCTTATTGCAGCAATACCCAGCTGAGAAAAGACAGAGAACAATCATTTGGACACTTTACTTCCACGATAACAAATAGAAGATGCTTCCAGATGCTTGCTAACGTGGAGATAATGTTTGGACTTTTGTCCAGCTTTCAGTTTTTATCTGAGTTTTTAGAGCTGGGGAGACATGGCTTTAGCTTCGGGTAAACTATTGTGTCTCCTCCTCCTCTTCCTTCACCTCCTTCTCCTTCTCGTGTTCTCCATGAGCATCATACCAAAATATACTTGGTGCTTGGTTGTAAAATAAACAGATGATAAATAGCAGTCTCTGTGACTGTTGGGTTATAATTCCACCGAGGGCCTGGGCTGAAGTCATAAACCACAAGAAGTGAAGCGTGACCCACAAATCGCCTTCAAGATGGAATTACAGCCCCATAATTCAGAGTGGACCTTTGAAAAAATAATTCTTAAACCTAGCTTTAATTTAGGGAAAGAACCCTAACTGTGGCAATGTCTTCAAATCAGTTTGTCAGTAAAGAAGTAATTCCTCTGTATTAATCTAATGATATGGACTAACGTTGGGACGAGCACCCAGCCTGCTCTCGAGGAGGCTACTGTTGAAACAGGGAGCAGCTCCCCAGAGAGAATCAGAGAAAGGGGACCTGGAGTCTCCCAGCAGGAAAGTTTTCTCCACATGTGAACGTCAATGAGCAGGAGGTGAGGAAAGACATTCATTGCCTTGGAACTGATGAGAAGCGGTGATTCCTGACCACAGGGGGACAGTAATCTGTCAGTAGTCACACCTTCTCTTATTGTGATATCATGTGTGGTTGAGCTTGAGTTTTTCAGGGAGGAAGAGATTGACACAAATTCCACCCCTCTTCTGCGTCTTACCACCTCTCTAAATGTCTACTATTTTCCAACAGATTCTGCTTGATCTCATAATTCATTAAAGCCAGTTGATCTCATACAACCTGAGGATTATGAAAGGCTTTTTCATGATAGTTTCTCATATGATGAAAATAAATTCTCACACATTACAGAGAAAATAAGCCAAATCCAACAATTCTGTAGGAGGTGGGTATTTAAATAGCAGTTTTTTGTGATCATAAATTGAACCATCAAAATCCCCTAAGGTTTCTTTGTAGCTTTGGTATTAGATGAAACAGCAAATGTACAAGGGCTTAATACATGGTTGTTCATTGCCATAATTTATGCCATAAAATTCAGAAATTCTTTATGTATATTCTTGTATGTTGTTACCTACTTCCCTCAATATAGCCAAAGGCAAGAGGAGAATAAGGGTCTCCTTTGATACTTGATGCCTTTCCATATAGAAAATGTAGAATATTATTTAAAACAAAGTCTGTAGCATGAAGAAAAGAAAAACAACAGAAAAGGACTATTTAATATGAACTCTCAGGACAAAATGAGCAAAGAATATGATCATTCTTTATTAAACTTATTGAAATATAATTTACATACAGGCTTTGCTCTTTCTTTTCTAGTGTCCTAAGGTGGAAATTTAGATAATTGATTTGAGATCTTTCTTCTCTTTCAAATACAGATATTTAAAGTTATGAATTTCACTCTAAGTAATGCTCTAGCTGCATCCCATGTATGTTGATATGTTATGTTTTTATTTTTACTGTGGTTCAAATTATTCTCTAATTTCCCTTATAATCGGGTTTGGAATCATTATTTTGGGATTTTCCAGAAATATTTCTGAGATGATTTCTATCTTAATTCTATTATGATCAGAGAATATACTTTGCATGATTTAAAGTTCCTTGAATTTATTGAGATTTGTTTTTTGATCTATAATTTGATGTCTCTTCATGAATGTTGTGTGTGTATTTGAAAAAAAATTTGCAATCTGTTGCTGGATGGAGTATTCTATAACTATCAGGTCAGTTGTTGAGAGTTTTTTTCAGGTCTTCTATATTTTTCTGTCTATTTGTATATCAATTACTGAGAAAAGGAAGGATGTTGAAATTTCTAACTATCACTGGATTTATCTATTTCTCATTTTGGTTTCATCATTTTTTTTTCATTTGTTTTGCCTTTGTTAGGTATTATTGGTGTATATACATTTAGTCATGCTCTCATGATGAGTTGACTCCTTAATCATTATGAAATGTCTCTTTTCGTCGATAATATTACTTGTTTTGAAGTCTACTTTGTCTGATATTAATTATAGCCATTCCATATTTCTTTTGATTAATTTCTACATGGTGTTCGTTTTTCATCCTCTTTGTTTTAACCTATCTGTATCTTTATATATAATATGGGTTTCTTGTAAACAAAATATAGGTCTGACTTGTTTTT